>NW_017306347.1:539902-560422 GCF_000935625.1 Nanorana parkeri | reverse complement strand
GAGGAAGGTACTGCTAGGAATTTTTGGAGTTGATTTACTAAAGGAGTAGAGAACATTCAGTTAGTTTAGTTTTAGATTCTAACATACACTTCATGCGGCAGCTCACGGTTCCTCTCTATGCATCCTCTTGCTTGTCAGATGTCTTCTTATTGATTGACATTAATCTCTGCAAGCATGTAGAAGTCATGTATTACGTGGGAGCGATGCCTCATGCTTTACTGTAATGCAATCCATTTTCTATGCAGGATAGATTAATGCCTCCCATTTACCTGGAAGATATACCTCTTCCCTCATCCCCTTTCACTTCCATTTAGCAGAATTTCAGCTTGAAGCTTGTCAGGCGTTTAACGTCACCCCAGAGAAAAATAAATAGGCAGATTGCAGACATTTATTACAGGTGGATGACATCGATCCATAAGCATAAGCACAATGCATGTCGTTCTGTATCAGATCAGCATTATCAATGGTCATTCGCCATGAGACATGACAGACGTCATTTAACCTTGAAGTTGCCATTGTCTGGTCCATTGGTACCAAGTTTACCAAACTGTGGAAAACAGACTGCTGGTGGTACTTGCGTTCAATATGGGTGGTGCTCAGAGAGTAAAAGGATTTAAAGCAGGGGCGCCCACAATTTTTTGTCTGGAGATCTACTTTTCAAATGACAAGCTCAATGAGATCTACCAACGAAAAAAAAAAAAAACTGCATTTAGGGGTGGGGGCGTGGCGGTGCATTGAACTCAATGGCACCGCAGCCACGTCCCCCGTTCGCACCTGGAACACAGGCACATTACTGCCTGAGTTCCGCTCCAGTGCGATCTGCAAAAATGCTGCAATTGCAGATTTTGCAGATCGCACTGGAACGTAACGCAGGCGTTCTGGGTGCGGGCGATCACACTGTGGGCCCCTCCCATCCCTGATCGCAGGGAGCCGGCCGGCTTGCGTTCCAGTGCGTTCTAGAGGCCGAACACTCTGGAATGCAGACTTTGTGGCGTGAACCGGCCCTCTCTCTTGGCTGCCTCTTCTTTCTCTCCTCACGCTCTCCCTGTTTCTATCTGCTGTCTCTTCTCTCACTTTCTCTGCTGTCTCTTCTCTCACTTTTTCTGCTGTCTCTTCTCTCACTTTTTCTGCTGTCTCTTCTCTCACTTTTTCTGGTGTCTCTCTTCTCTCACTTTCTCTGCTGTCTCTTCTCTCACTTTCTCTGCTGTCTCTCTCCTTTCTTACCTCCACTGCAGCAGCTTCCCAGGTCTCCTGGGGTGCGCCGTCGTCCTGTCCTCCCGCAGTGCTCGTGTGGCCAGAATGTGGCCGATGTTGCACACGGGGAGAGGTGTCCCGCCCCTTCCCGTCTGCGGCGTCTGACACATTCAGCCGCACGAGCAGCGCGGAAGGACAGGACACCGATTGCGATCTACCAGTGTTTGATTTGCAAAAGACTGGTAGATCGCAATCGACCTAACGGGTACCCCTGATTTAAAGGGTAAGTCCACCCAACATTGATTCAGTGCACTGATGGATACTGGAAAGAAAGCTAACTCCAATTACCATTATTTATATAGCGCCAACATATTCCGCAGAGCTGTACAATCATTTAGACAAGACAAGTAAGAAACACTGACAAGCATCATTGACATAAAGAAACAGTAGGTGAGGAGGACCCTGCCCAAACGAGCATAGAATCTAAGACATAGACATTTGAATAAACTGACGAGATACATTTATGTGGACCAAAGCAAGCTGGAAAAGCAAGCAGGCGAATGAGATTCCTAATAGACAAGCAGTGTAATGTAGACAGCATTTAGACAGAGTGAAGGAACAGACAGAGGAGGAGGCTGCTGTTAAACTATTATAGAAGAGATAAGGGTGGAAGGTGAGGTAGGAGGTACACAATCAGACAAAACGCAGAATACAAACCAAGGTCAAAACCAAAATGGCAAAAACAGCATCAGCATGCCATAAAGAACCAACCGAAACACTTTGACTCTTATTCATACTTGCAGCCAATAACCACAAGTACAGGTGCATTCTTAATAAATTCCACCAGATGGCATCACCCAGAGATGGGACACAATGGACCTGGGAGGAAGTCACCAGGACCACTGCCCACTGGAGGTAAGCAGGGGAGGCATTCACCAGGACCATTTCCCACAGGAAGAAAGCAAGGGAGGCAGTCACCAAAACCACTGCCCACAGGAGGAAAGCAAGAAAGGCAGTCACCAGAACCGTTGCCCACAGGAGGAAAGCAAGAAAGGCAGTCACCAGAACCACTTCCCACAGGAAGAAAGCAAGGGAGGCAGTCACCAGAACCGTTGCCCACAGATAATAAGCAGTATTTTCTTATTTTCTTGCAGCCAGTCCGGGCAAAGCCATTATCACAGCAGCATATATGGGAACTAGGGATGAGGTGGTGTGTTAAAATTGTGCAAGCCGCATTTTTATTTTTTTACACACAGATCTCCACAATGTACAGATTGCTCCTATCCGTGCCTTGCTGTGTATTCTGTGTATTGGGGTGCTGTTAAAAAATAATGGCACTACACTGCAGCACTTTAGATGCTGTGAACTTGCAGCAATGTACAGTAAAATGCACATTACCACAGTACACAGATGTGGATCGTGCCCTAAATGTTGTCTATCACTATTATTTCAAGGGGGAAAAAGTTTATTTTACAAGTTCATAAACTGTTATTACTGTTTTAATACCATCACGTCTATACACAGTATATAGACGTGAGGACGCTGAGGAAGATTCAGGAAGAGGATGTCACCGCTGCTTTAACAAGCTATTGTCTGCATTTGCATAGGTATCCGGTGCATATAATGTGCATTTATATTTGTGGCTCTTGAGGAATTTATTTTAAAACATTGTGTCTGAAGTTTAGCTTTAAACCTTCAACTTTTATTAAATCTCTGGTTATCTGGCCATGAATGCCCTTATTAAGATACTTCCTTTTATGGGGTAACAATGCCCTGTCCCTGCTCCCCACCCCCCCCCCCCCCCCGCCCCCCCCCCCCCCCCCCCCCCATCAAATATGCTCCTGTTTTGTCTCCCCCATCATGCGAATTTTCAATGGAGACTACAACTGTCCATTTTAACACATTCACTTAACATACACTATATAGCCAAAATATGTAGAGTGCCCTCCAAATGACTGAGTTCAGGGGTTTCCAGTGATGAAGGGTACTGTTAATTCCACAGCATACAAGGACATTTTGGACGATTGTGCACTTTCAACCTTGTGGCAGCAGCTTGGGGAAGGCCCTTTGCTGTTCCAGTATGTCTGTGCCGCTGTGTACAATGCCAGCTGTATAAAGACATGGTTTGATGAGTTTGGTGCGGAGGAACTCGAGTGTCCTGCACAGAACCCTGACCTCAACCCTACTGAACACCTTAACTATATACTTTGTAATTATTTGTGGAAAACGACTTATGTCATTAAAATTTGATCTCCCCTACTGTTCACATGTATTTCACAACTGTAGTGAAATTAATGGCTTGATCTCATGACCTGAAATAATGAATCCCACCACCACAGCCACCACCATTGTAGCTCTTGGGGCTTAGGCAATATTGAAGAGATCTAATTGCCTGGCATTGTTCATCTTAAATATAAACAATTTCAAAGCTGCCTTCAGCATGCTTTCGAGTCTTGGTCATATAGTGTTAAAAGCAATGACTCAGCAGTATGATGTCCCCTCCAAAATCGTGACTCCAGCGGCAGCTCCACTTTATATAACACTAAGCTAGCTGCTAATTGTGTTTCTCTGTGAATTTAAATACTAGTTGTACTTTGAGATTAATAACGTAATATGAAGATTAGATCTTAATCTATAATTACAACAACACAGAAGGAAAAGTGGACATAAAGCTCCTGTGACATCAAGAGCCTGATACGTTTTATATAATTACAATTACAATAATAAAGAACTCTGGAGCATTAAAAAATTAAATACAGTTCCATGCATTCATATTGTATAAATATCTGTCTTTGACTCTCAGAGGATTGTGAAGTTCTTTTAGTTCTTTAGTTCCTACCTGTCAGCTCCTCCCCTGCCAGAAGTCCAATTTGTGGGGGTTCCTATTGTTGAGCTCAGGCAAAGCTCAGTTGCCACCATCCCCTGTTTAGTGAGTGCACCTGTGGGGAAGGTTGCTGTTGTGTACACTGATTCTCCTCTATGCAGCCCGTGGCCGTGCTCCAACACCTCATTATAGCAGGACTTACTGTGGCACAATGTCCCCCTATTCCCATCTTGTTTGCCTTACTGAAGCCCTCAGCATTGTTGGTTGCTAGGATGTAGGCAGCTGAAGCTGCACAGCGTTATCGGTTGAAATGGTTCTGGCAGCCGGGCCATCTGCACCCGTGAATCACGTAAAGGTGCTTCATAACAACCCCCAGATGGCTGAACTGCAATGAGGCAAACAGGGGGTTGAACAGGGGAGCTTGCTGAAGTTGAAGACAGGTTCAAGGGTTAGAGGAGCTTACAGGTAAAATTTCTAACACGCTCTGAATTCCTTGTCATCACGCTTGTGTCGGGCAAATGCATGGGGCTGGAGATAAGCGCCCTCAATTGAGTCTCTTTTGTCTTTCATTACCTTGCTAGCTTTGTGGTCTGACAGCGGTGGGGTAAAGGGGAATCCTATTTGAGCATGCAGCTAGCCTTAGACACCACTTACAAAGACCTGTACATGTGCTTTGTCCCTTTCGGAACAGGAGAGTTTAAAAAAAGAAAGTGAGACTTCCTTTTTAATGGTACTAAATGTCCAGAACTATAATGCAGGTGGCCCCAGCACGCACCTTTTTAAGCAGCCTTCAGCACACTGGGTGCCCCAGATGCTGAAGTGCTATGACAAAAAATTTCAACACCTTCTGTTAGTAGAGAGCACTGGCTCTTCCGCTTCTCCCTTTTGTATATTCCTGTTGGCCAGCAAAGCCACCAATAATAGCAAGGCACCAGCGAGTATTTATTAGATGTCGTGAAAAGGGGCACTGTCATATGACACTACAAAAAATAATCGGAACTTGTTTATTATCCACCAGGTTCAGGGTATCCAAAGTGCTAAAGACGGTATGTAAAGATATATGCAGGCCGATGCAAACCCTGAATATCTTTCTGAAGGATACAAAAAGATACAAACAACTCAAACATTTCCATAATTATTAAATAATGAAGCAACATTATCAACTACTTTGCTGTAATAAAATTTGGAAACAACGTCCAGTTTACATGCTACTAGAAAATTACATACAGCCAAGTTTTAGGAAGGACAAATTTATTGGCTGTATGTCATTTTCTAGTAGGATCTAAACTGGATGTTGTTTCCAAATGTTCCTTTTCATCAGCCTCCAAAATAATTTCACCTCTCGCGTCCAGAACACAGAATCCAACGTCCTCCTCCATCATCTATTTCTCCTTCATACAGTTGATTGTTTTTCTTCTACTTCATGCTGCATTCTTTCTTCTATTTATTGTGTCAGCTGACTTGTGTTCCAAAGAATTCGCTCCATTCTTTTTATTTTGCAGTCTGTCCGTTCCAGTTTAAAGTAAACCTTCAGTTTTGTGAAAAGGAAAGTCTAAAACGTATACTGCAAGGTGGACATGTGTTTCGTTCCGAAGCATAATTCGGACGAATTTTCCAAAATTCAGACATTCGGACACATCCGAATTTTCGAATCCCAATGCATCCGAATGTGTCCGCACCCGAATTTCTGTTTCCGAAATTCAGATCCCGTTCAAATTTCGTTCAAAAACTAAACTGAATCGGACATGTGACTTTTCTGGCCAATCAGATGTGTTTTTCGGTTTAATGCATCTGAATGGGTCTGAACACAAATTTTCGTTACGGCAACATGGGAGCCATATACAGTATATACATATAATACTAAAGCTGAAGCATCCCGACCCGAATACCATTTGGGAGCTCCAGAATGCCATTCGGGTCTGGGAGCCTAAGCTTTAGGAATATATGTATATGGCTCCCAGATCCGAATGGCATTCTGGAACTCCCAAATGCAATTTGGAAACTCGGATCCGGAATGTCATTCGGGTCTGTGAGCCTCAGCTTTAGTAATATATGTGTATAGCTCCCAGACCCGAATGGCATTCGAAATCTGAATTTCGGAATTACTTTCGGGAGCTCCCGAATGCCATTCGGGTCTGGGAGCCATATACATATATTACTAAAGCTGAGGCTCCCAGACCCTAATGGCATACGGGAGCTCCCGAATGCTATTCAGAAATTCGGATCACGAATGCCATTCGGGTCTGGGAGCCTCAGCTTTAGTATTAATATCTGTATATGGTTTTCTGTGGTATTCGCAACGAATACTCGTAAACTCATCCGAAATTAACAAAAATTCGGATTTTGTCCCAATCCGAAACCCGAACCGAATTGAATTTCGGATTTCAATCCCAAATTCTGAAATAACAAAATATCCAAATCGAACCGAATTTTTCTGCAGCTTACATAGCTTAACATTTCCAAAGCTGAATCAAAGATTCCTCAGGGAAGATGGTCATCAATCTGGCTGTTTGTTCAAAATAAATCTATACGTCCCATAATCTTTCAGTGCATTTGAGGTATCAGGAGTGCTGATCTTATCAATAATGGGGACCATACATCGGTAGAATTTCAAATGTTTTCTTTGGAAGACATTTGTTTGATTTTCCACCGCTCCCCCCTTCTCCTGGCCACCTCAGCCGGCCAATAAAGTAGGTATGGTCCTGCCCCTGAGGCTGCAAGCTAAAGGAATTGGGGGTTTAAGCACTTGAAAAATGCTCAAGTTTGCACAGTATGCTTTCACATTATGGAAGATTTACTTCCAGCTTTGTCCTGGAATATCTATGTAGTCAGACTGTCAGCATCCGGATCTGAACCCAGGGCCTCTGCTATATCTGGCGGTGGCTCTACCTGCTGAACCACTCTGAAACCTTGGATAGCGCCTTGCCTGCTCTCTGTAATCCTCAGGTAAACCTAGTTTCTGCTGAACTTTGAACTCGTTGCTCCTCCCTTGAACTACCTATTTTAGCTATGCCTCTGCACTTCCTGTTTGCCAGATTATTGTGCCCCTGCCAATATCTTGCTTCCTGCTCCGTCTGTCATACAATCTGCTCATAAGGCTACCCGTGTACCGACCTTTGACTGCTGATTCACCTACTACTCTCATCGTCTTCTACTTCATACCTGATACCTTTGGCTACTGACCTCGGCTTGTTCGCTGACTACGCTTCTGCCTGCTCCTATACTACTACCGTCTGCTTGTGTACCGAACCCGGCCTGTTATACTACAAATCTGCCTGCTGCTTCAGCTACTGGACTCTGAGCCTGATCCCAGATCGTGACACAGGCGTCTCAGCAAGTCTTCCCCTTGCCCTGAGATAAAAACTGTGATTTCTGATCTCACCGTTGAAAGGGTTTCTATTGTATACTGCAGTCCTAGAAATATGGTCCACTGTATCAGTTGATATGCTACATGTCAGACTTTGCGAATGCTGGAAGCTCTCAGAAGATCTATGTTATATCTGGGGGACATTCTGCATTTGGAAATAGAAGCTATACATCTGATTCACATTGATTCATATGAGACATTGCTCTCTAAGCCTTTTTATATACGCGGATTATTGTTGACACTGCACCATAGGGGTACAAATCATTCTCACCAACACTGATATGAGGCTATCACCACGCTGCTTCTACTGTGACAATCCGTGTAAGCCCATATTGAACATTTCCGTGCTTGTCTATGTTTGAAGGTTCTCATCTTATTGGAGCTGCTGCTTTAGAGGATTGAAAACCTCTTTCAATGCATTGATACAAGGATGATGACTGTAATCTTTCTGAAGATCCTCCAAGGCGTACACAAAGAACGTTTATAATTTATCCATCTGTTACTGTTTAATAGAGGCACCTCCATGTGTGACTCATTGATTAACAATGGGCTTTTTGAGTCTTGCTGATACAAGGGGATTATATAAAGCATGGCTGGGTAACTTTAAATGGTTTACATTTTTAAGGTGGTCCTATGGCTATAGTATAATAAGCATACCTTTTAGATTGTAAGTCCTCAGAGGTAGGGCCCTCCTTGCCATCTTGTCTTGAATTGTATTGTGATTGTAATGTCTTCCTTATATTGTAAAGCGCTGCGCAAACTGCTGGCGCTGTATAAATCCTGTATAATAATAATAATAATAATGTATTTAAAGATTTTTTTGTACTTTTCTTACTTTCGGTTTTGGACTCTTTTGGAGATTCCCCTTAGTGTTTGTTCAAATATCCCCTTTAAAGAAGAACTCTGGGAATTTAAAAAAATTGACCCTTGCAGTAGGGCTACCCTCGAACTGTGCTCGTTTTGTCTAGGGGAGGTATACTCACCTGATCCCGGCTCCTTCTGGCAGTCAGCACTTACCTGTCTCCCCCTCCGCTCTGAAATGTCCCTCTGCATCTTTAAGTCTAATGCAAGTCAATGGACCTGCAGATTGCATCACTTCCGGTCCCATAGCTGTCAGTGCTGGGTTCCTGAAGCCTGTGATCACTTATTTGGAGTGTAAAGGTGACACTGGGGGTCTTCTGGACCCCCAGCATCACCTTAAAGAGTGCCTGTCACCACCATCTACTTCCACATGGGGGGCTTGTAAACCTCCCTATGTGATAGCAATCAAAGTTCAAAAAAAACAAAAAAACAGTTTTTGAAATTAAAATTAAATAAAATAAATCTAAAAATAATTTTGACAAATGTTTAAAGTCCCCCGCGAGCACGCGCGTCGCCAAGTAAACACGCGTCGGGTGCGCCTATGTATGAAACCGACTAACGCGCTACACATGTTGGGTATCAGAGCAATAATTCTAGGGCATCTCTAAATTGATGACCTGTGTGGGCTTTTAAAGCGTCATCTATGCATTTGTTGGGGTATTGACGTTTGTTGCAGTTTCATGGACGCATTTACTCGTTGTAACCTCATCTTTTATATTTTATTAAAACTATGTGAATTTTATTGTGTTTTGGGGCATTTAAGTACGTTTCACTAAATTGTGGGGTTTGATAAGGAGTTGCACTAATATCGATAGGTGAAGTAGGGGGTTCTCCAAACTTTCATATATCTCTTTGATTTTGCTTTCAGAGGAACTCCTTGTGGGCAAAAATGAAAGAAAGTAACTGTACAGTCATCACAAGGACAGCAGAGGAGGAGAAACCTTCCAATGGTGACACTTATGACAGCTGTCTTTGAAAGGAACAAAAAGGAACCTGACGGGGGTCATTACCATTCCCTACTGTATCCAAAACTATTAAAACTGTTTTGTCTTTACACTTTAATGGACATGATTGTTTATTAACTTTGTTTTCTGCACTGCCTTGGATATAACCTATTGGAAAGTGACCCCTATTAGCCTTCTGTGCCCTGCAGGTTTAAATATATTTAGTTAGTCCGTACATAATGAACTCCGTCCACATACTTTGCTGCCTATTTAAAGGAAATTAAAGCTGTGTATGGGGTTATATGTTCAATGAGATTTACAGAGCGTAATATAATTGCTCTGACGTTCACCTCGTACTCGCAGCTGTAAAAATATTTTTCTACTGCAGTGCCGAAATATATCACATATGATGCATTTTTTATGCTCCCAGAATTTTGGGGGTTTTTTGTTTGAAAAAGGAGAGTGCAGAATGGGTATTTCAGACTAAAGACATAAATACAGTATTTGAACTGTTTAACCTTTCAAAATAGTTGGATCTGCTTAGATACTTTTAGCATTTCCATTACCTCTGCCACATTGAATTGGAAGGAGAGTGACACCACTTCCTGTATTAACATTTAAGCATAACTTTGGGCAAAAGAGTTCTCAACCCTTGCAGTGCAGTTCTCTATGTGCTTAGATGAGAAAGCATTGTGCTGGAAGGCCGTCGGGGCGTGGGCTCTTACCGGGTTTAAGCTGTTTGAGAGCTCTATTCAATTCTTAACCAGTAATCGGGGCTTCAAGATCCAGCATTTCTTCTGGTGAGACAGGCGGGAAGCTGGTGGATTGCAAGAATTCTTGTATGCTAAGTTGATGAACAGACAGGGCACCCTGCAAGAGAGGAACCAATTGCAACCAGTAAAGGTGCTCATATTATAGATGTATTTGATCTGCAATATCATCCTTCTTGGAGTAAATAAGCCTTTTCAGTCACAAATATGGTTGATTGTAGAAGACACACGTTTCACCCTAAGTGCCCTTGCCAGGAACTTTCCACTTTTGTTTCCATGTTCATAGAAATAATTGCTAGAAAAGTTAAAGGCCTTCCAAAGACGAGAGTCTACCAACTATTTCAATTGGTTTCAAAGGGCAATCAAGGCCTCTAGGTCTTGCTTGGCCTAGGGTTGCCACCTTTTCTTCAAGGGAAACCCGAACACTCTGGTAGCCCCTATCTTAATTTTGGTTGCCCTTTTCTGCCTGACATCTCGTGTCCGGGTTTCTGCTGCCATGAAACCCGGACACAGCATTAAAGACCAGTAGCAGACTTTTTGCCAGGTCACAAACTGAACATCTAACATGGACAGGTGGCAACCCTAGCTTGGCCACTGATTGTTTATGCGTCTGATTAGTTTCTTATCTGCCTGGAAAGATCATCCATTTTGGACTGCTGAACTTTTTAGAACTTTAGATGGGTAGTCAATTTGATAAACACATTTATGCGCTACCCACACCATTAGAGTAGGCAAGTCAGGATTAGAATTGGATTAAAAATAGTCCGCTAAGCATGTCTGAATCACGAAAACAATACATGAATCACTTAGCAGAGAAGGGTTTAGACACCGTAGTTTGGACCTCGTCTCCCGTATTGAAACAGTAATGAGATTAGTCAGCCTGGTGTAATTGCATATGTTTTCAATAAGAGAATGGATATTTGTAGGCATTTCTAAGAAAGCAGAGCCTGGAGCCTCCCTGTGTGTACTGCAGCCAATTGATAATGTAACAAAACATGATTTTTTATGCATTTGTTGTCACTTTAAATGGTTTCAGTAAACCTGAAGATGTAAATCTTAGTAAATCGTAGCAGCACCGATGATAATAGAACAACAGATTGAAAAATGAAAAACATCTAAAACGCTGCAGCAAATTGCAAACAAGTCATCAATTATTTAATGAAGACTACTCGTAAAGACGTAGAGATAATCACCTTTTATAAACAATGCGTGTGGACTGACTCATTGGAAACAAATTAGCCTCATTTGTTACGCTAGATGTGTTGACAGATTTTTTTTTACGATTATCCAAAATTATGTTTTGTTACTGGATTGTATTGGCAGTGGGGAACAGCTACCCCTACAGGGAAGGGACAGAATGGCTTATTGAATACGGCAGCTCATAAGTTTAAAGGATATCTATGGCCAACAACTAAATATACATATGTATTTCTATATTGAATTTTTTCCTAATAACTATCCATCAAGAAGTTTGTAAACTTGCTTATTGAAGATGCCCATAGAACTTACTTAATGCACTGACACAGTTTCACTCAGCCCTGTGAATATGCACTATGTCAAAGCTCATGCTGCTTGTAAGCTTATATGGGAACGGTCTCTTCATCTGAACATCAATTCAGCATCTTCACACTGTTTCCACCTTAGAGGTGTTGTCAGAATAGGTAACAGACATTTGAGTCTGCTACACTTAAAGGACCTCTATGGACAGAGCTGCATTGGGGTACAGGACACACCTGGGAGGAAAACCTGCCATTATGTGAAAGTATGCTGTGCAAAATTGAGTGCTTTAACCCCCACATACTTTAGTTGGCATCTTCGCAGGTAACCTTCAGATGCTCCTTAAGGTTATACATTGCAAGTTTAATTTTATTTTCATGAAAGGGTATTTATGGTCAAAAGCTACTAATAAATCTGTATTTCTTTATTCCATCTATCCCACCCCTAATAACCATATCCATCTATAAGTTTGTAAACTTACTTATTGAAGATGCCCATAGGATGTACTTCCTCAATGTAGAGACGGCTGTCCGAACTACAACTTAACGTCTGAGCAATGTTACTTTATCATTGCTTGCTGGAAGCAATTCATGATGGGATATGTAGTCTTGAGAAATGGAGATTACCTCACGTCAAGAAGCAGGGAAAGAGACACAAAGCACACTGGGAATCCAGGAAGTTGTTGGAAGTGATGGGCAGACGGAAGGCAGCACTCACTACATAAAAGGGATTTTCTCAAGTAAGCTTTGATTGCATTATCAAAAACAACTCTAGTATGTATTCCTATTACCAAGCTGATGTTATAACACAATAGGATATGCCGGGCCTTCAGAAAAACTGTAATATCGCTGCTGAAGTGCCTTTACTGTAAAGCCAAAAGTTTGTGGACCCCTGACCATCACACCTACATTATATAGCCAACAGTATTTGGGCCCCCCAAATTATTGAGTTCAGAGGTTTCCAGTGAAGGGTACTGTTAATGCTACATCATACTAAGACATTTTAGACAATTGTGTGCTTTCAGCCTTGTAGCAACAGTATGGTGAAGGCCCTTTTCTGTTCCACAGCGACTGTGCCCCTGTGCACATAGCCAGCTCCATGAAGATATGGTTTAATGAGTTTGGTGATAAGGAACCTGAGAGCTCTGACCTCAATGCTACTGAACACCTTTGGGATGAACTGGAAGACCATTTATGAGCCAGGTCTTCTCCTCCAACATCAGTAACTGACCTCACAAATATTCTTTTGGCTGAATGGGCCTAAATTCTCACAAACAAACCCTAAAATGTTGTGCAAAGCCACCATACCAGAAGAGTGGACGCATCTCCATATTAATGCCCATGGTTTTGGAATGGGATGTCCAACAAGGTTATACATTTATGATGGTCAACAAAGCTTTGACCGTATATTGTGTATAGGAACAGTCTTGCCTGCCTAAAGATTTGTAAAAACCTGCATATAGGGTTAATATATAGATAACTCTGATGAGCACAAAAAACAATGACAAGACTTTTCTACAGTCCTTGAAGTTCTACTGACTCCATGCCACTGTTCCACCTCCTGGATGTCACCATACAGACCAGACCAGACCTCTCCCACTGCAAACCTAATTTCATCTATTGTGTAGTAAATTAAATTTCAGTTATACTAGATAAAATGAACAATGATTTCATAAGCACAAACAAGGTAATGACTTCACAACCAGGGATACTTTATGCTACAGTTAGCAGGGCATTATCGTTCTATGGAGGGTTTTTTTTGCTACAAAGTGTGTGGGCACAGTGTAGTCGTCTGCCTCCTCTCTGCCCCTCCATATTAAAAGTCCAAGGGAGAGAGAGTTTGTAATATTGCTTTGTCATGTGATCACTGTGAAGTGACAGTGATCACCTGCTGAAAGTCTATGCATCACTACGGTCACTTTAATGCCTCTTTCACACAGGAGGGCACGGGTTAGCACCCCCTGAAAAGCGGTCTGTGCTGGATCCCTTTTTAAGGGCAGTGAGGTGGTGGTTTGCAGGCATTTGGGGGGTGATACTGCTGCCTTTGAATGCCTGTTTTTATTTTGTTTTATTTTCATCCCAAGGGGAATTATACATTGAAATACGGTGCCGAAACCATGTTTTGGCACGGTTCCATTAACTATAATTGCCAGGTTTGGCAGGCAGTGACACCGCAGCAATGTCGACAGTCCCCAGCGGCTGCCATGTTAGTGTCTAGGTAGACCGTGGGTTGGCGGTAAAAAAACGTGGCTCAACCATCTGTTTTTACCGCCTCTCTGCCACATGTATGAACCTAGCCAAGCTGTGACCATGGTTGTTAATAAGCGTCTGGTGATAGTGAGTAAACCGCGTCTGTGCCCATGTTGTGGGGCATTTGTCTCAGGTGCTGCCAAGACAATGGCCACCACTAAAGAACAAAGGTTGAAAGATAAAACTTAACAGCATGAACATAGAAAAACGTATGGAAAAAGTTTGATATGTTGTAACTTTTAAGCAAAAAGGAATTGCTTCAGCTCCTCTTAGGCACCCTATGCCTGCCGGATAGGGCAGTACCAGCTCCGTGGCCTGTAGCACTTTTGGGAATAGCTGCATGAGAATTCTGGGAAGACAGGGGATGAGACTTCTGGGAAAACCTCTCAACAGAGCACTGTAGCCATGATTGCAAGAAAGAGAAATGAGAATCTTTTGGCAGTTACATAAAATCATAGTGGCTGCAGACAGGAACAAAAAGGTCATTTTAACAACATTATGGCAAATGTACATAGCCAATTGTGTTTTGCTTCTGGTATTAATTTGCGAAGCATTTTTGACAGATGTGGAATTTATAATTGGGTCTTATAAGGCAGTGTACACTGACCTCCGATACATCTCAAATGTTGCATTCATTAACACTCAAGATGAAAATGGTTTGTGCATCAGTGATGTTATTTCATTTGAACTTTTGGTTTAAATGAGCTAAATACATTTCACAAATTGTGTTTAAAATCTTAAAATGCAGCCACAGCCTAAGTAAAAAAGCAGCCACAGCCTAAGTTAAAAAAAAAGCCTGCCCCCTGCCAGCATGCTGCAGAAAATGTCATTTGCTCTTGTGTGACCCCTGCTGAATCAGTCCTATAGTTCTGCGATCAGCAAAGCTTGTGCACCATTGAAGATCTCCAGCTCTGACTAAGCAGGAGGCAAATTTGCTTCTGCACAGAGAACAAGGGTCCTACAGCATGCTGGCAGGGGACAGGCTTTCTCCTCAGGCTGTGACTGCTCTTTAAAGAAGATGAACTGTAAAGGTGGCCATACACCTGCCAATTATCGTACGATAATCGCGGGAAATCCCACGATCGTACGATAATCGGCAGGTGTATGGAAGGCGTGCAACCGTTTCTACTGTACGGTCGCACGTCTTTTGTCTTACGAGCATGTTTGAAAATCGTACGATTTTCGGCGGGTTTGTGGCCCGCTCGTAAGACAAATGCTGTCGATGAGGGGATGTCCTCTCACTTTGGAGAGATCTCCTCTTACTTCAAGTTGTGTCTCTGAAGGAAGGAAAATCTCACTTATGGGACACAGTCAGGGAAATAAACCTGACAGAGGACGTGACTCTTCCCTTAATCAAAAAAAGTTTTGGCTTTACATAAATGTGATTTTTTAATGATCCCAATTTCATTGAAACATTTTACATTAGCCTAGCTTGTGTTTATTGGACATGGGCCGGACCACCACTTACGCCGATACACCAGCTCAACTTACTGCACCCTTCGTCATATTCTTGTGTTTTGCTTCACAGCATCCCATCTTAATTCCATGACAATATTAGCATCTGGACAGTGTCGGGATTTGGAGATCATCCAAGCTTTAAAAAGCTGTGCTGAAATCCAATCTGTAATGTGAACTGATACTTGAGTGAAATTCTGGCACATATTTTTCACCTTTTACTTACGGACTTAGTCATATTTTCATTTTTTTGGGGGGGACAAAAAAGTGATCACTAACTAAAGGGTCCCCTTGCCCCAACCCTAAGCCTGTTTTCAGCTCTCTAACCTATTTAGAGAACTAGGGATTCCCCTCCTCCATGTAATTTTGCTGATGGGATGGAAAGGTGCTCTTTAGTTCTACACTTACTCAGAGCCATCTCTATAATAAAGGCAGCCTCAGGTGGTTTCCTCAGGCAGCATCTCCTTGGGTCACGTGGGGGGGTGGCAGGTGTACCTGCCACCCCCTTTCTGGCCAGAGAGTTCCATATTGCTAAGAGCTAGCAACCTATGACAATACATCAGTGAACCGGCGTCCAGCCCAGTTCACTGATGTAATTGGTTACCAGGAACTGAGCAGGATGCTCTGGCTGGTGTCCCATCCAGCTCCTGGCAACCAGTCAGAGCCGGATTTCCCACAAGGCCAACCAAGGCCCGGCCTCAGGGCAGCAGGGAGTAGAGGGGCAGCAGGGGTGTGGAATTCCTATCTCTTGAGGCCCGCGCCATGATGTTCTAGGTGCCGGGCGGGTATTTGTTTTCTACATTTAGCCCTGCTTTGGGCAAGCAGGGCTAAATGTACAGTGGGGAAGCCGCCGCTTGTTTTGTACAAGTGATCTCGTTGATGTGACCGGGATCACTTGTATGAAGCCTGCAGGTCTGCTACTCTCCATGGGGGGAGGGGGGGTAGGGGGGTGCATTGAGGAGCCTGGGGAAGCCTTGGGGCAGCAGAGAGAGTAAATCCGGCCCTGATGGCAGTGAGCTGGGTAGGACGGCATGCATTACAATCCGCACCATACCTGTGCCCTCCCCCTTCCCAGAAACATGCACCACGAACCGCCAGCACAACCTCCCTCCTGGAATGTGCACCATGAGCACCCACCACCCCTCCAGCCCAGTCTCAGGCAGCAAGATGTCTAGGTATGCCCATGCACTTACTGACCCATGGTGGCAATCCAGAGACATTTGGTTGAAAGGCATAAGACACCATCTGTCATTCTATCTGATGGATGGGTAGAGTTTACTATAGCACAGTACAGTGACCGAGTATTGTCACCCTAGGACAGGAAGTGTGTTACAGGCAGGACCACCAGATGAAAGAAGCCTGAAAAAAGAAAACGAATGCAGCTACCACATGTGAGGACAGGTAAGCTGCAACATCTGACATTTTTGTTCTTGGGTTTAGACACACTTTAATTAATTTTCCCTTTTATTTCAACACAGGAATGAGAAGTTCAGAAATGAAGACATTACTGGTTTTTCTCTGCAATTTCCAACTCGTCTAATTAATGTTTCCTGAAATAATCATACTCCAGCTAATGAAAGGACAGAGGATCAAGACAGCTGGCATCTACAAGTCATCTATTGTCTACGGTGATTTTTAAGGTAGTATTTAACTCTCCAATTTTGTGCTTCAATATTTTCAGGTCAACAAAGGAAACATTCCCCAGCAGAGTATTTTCTCCATATTTGCTCTTAAGCGGTCACACTAATGGGGTGTATTTATAACCAATTTGCAGAGCCATTCACCCGATGAATCGTTCACCCTGTCTGCAGGGTGGAGATTGTGTCACCATATTATCTGATCTGTCTGGCCCGGCTCGATGCTGATTGGCTGGGAAGCCGGCTTCCTGGCCGATCAGCATCGAGCAAGTCAAACAGCATGGAGTCGGCTTCCAGGGCAATCAAGATGCTGGGCGGTGGGTGGGTAATGACACGCTGCCTGGGTCCTGATTGCCTAGGAAGCCGGCTCTATGCTATCAGAAGTACCGGTATCGATACTTGGCATCGATGAGTACCGAAATCTAAATATCGGTACTCGTACTCAATACCAAAAAAATGGTATGGGGGCATCCCTACTCTTCAGCTCCATCTATTGGCCATAATGCAGTAGGTGGATCCCTCACCTAGGCGAGAATTACATACAGACGCCCTGAAGCCTCCTGAGGTTGCCACATCACCTTGTAGAATGAGGTGCACCGCAAGATTCCGCACGCATCTAGATGTGACGTGGATCTCTGCTAGGTATTCGGGATCTGGTACATCAAGAGTTTCCCATGCATGCTTACAAATGCCGCAGATCTCTGTAGGGTCCCTGGTACAAGAAACATCTGTGCACAAGCAAGGGAATCTCTCACACATGTGCGGATGGGCTGCAGGTCTGGTGCCTAATATCTGGCAGAGACCTGCAGCACATCTAACATGGTGGAGCAGGAGAGGGGTGGCTGGATGGAAAGTATGCCAAGGTAAAGATAGGTTGATGCCCCCCTTCCCCCTAGACTGGCTGGTCATGCACACCTGTGAAGAGTACCTGTCACCCTTTTGCAGTTAGTGGACCTAACTTTAAGCCACCAAAATTCCCAAGATGGGAACACTAGTCAGGCTCTGTCACTAAAGGATCTTCATTATGTTTGTCACACATACTTAGCTGATGTAGTGCCGCAGCTCCTAGCTGAATCACCATTTGTAAGCTCTGTGTTTTATCAACATTTCCAAACACCATCAACGTTAAATATAGCCGAGCAGAGATAGAGAAAAAACATGAGAGGCCCATCTCCCGCACACTATATAAATCCAGAATTCTTGTCCGTGCGGCCAGTCATGGTAAAAATATTTCATATTCCTTTCTACTCAACCCTGGGAAAAAGACATCATGGTATGACACTGCTGAGCATGGCAGTGGCACATCGTAAGCAATGCTTCACCCTTTAGATATTTAAAAACTTCTGCAGACTTTCTGGCGGATTGTCCAGGCCCTGGATACTGGTGGGATTTTTTAAGGGAAGCCCCTGTTCATCACTGCATTGAACCAGCACCAACCCTGTGGGGAACCGTGATTGACAGAGAGCTGTTTCAAAATGTTAGACTTCCTATGATACGTATGAAAGTATAGAGGAGAGTCAATATCACGTGACATTTTATAACCTCGATGATCAGTAGAACAAGAGGAGACCATTAGAATTGGAATAAACAGCTCAGGCCTGGAGATGGAAAGATATCACACCCAACCATTAAATGGCCCCCGGTTAGGTCCTTCTGGCTCATGGTCAGATAAGAGTGGACATCTGTAGACTTTTTGGATGCAAACAACAGCAGGGGACAAGAGATCTATATACACCACGATCTCCACTGTCTGGGAAAGGTTTGTCCCTCTCATGGATCAGAGGAAGTATGTTTAATCTCTAATGAAATCCAGCATATCAGTTATAGGGAGATGATAGTACATATTGCAAGCTACATGCCCATGTCCATACTAGGTTTCATGTCTACACAATCTTCTAGAGGCAGATAAAATTGTTATATGGGGCCTGCTTGCAGCAACCAGGCAGTGAACGGACTTGGGGCGATTGGCTGATGTGCTGGTGTAGGAAATCCTAACCCCAATCCCATGGGGTCCATTGTTCCACAAACACATTCTCCATTGAGGTGTGCAGATAAAGACTTCTAACTTATCTTTGACTTTCCTGCTCTGCTTATTTGTTCCAGGTCAGTGCCAGTACGGAAACCAGTGGGTGGACTAAGTAGCCAGGCAGGAAGTTAAGGAACAGTCCACTTTAACAATGGCAGCCCCCATAGACTGTTGTACTGGTGTTGGGCAATTGAGCAGCATATCCGATTATTCTGCAAAGAATTTGCATTGACTGATAGCCAGGTATGTGTGAGCAGGTCACTTGTCACGCGGTCATTGTTGTTATTCCCTAAAGACTTATGCTGTGCCGGCAAAGCTGGTGTGTGTGAGTCACTCCTGAGGTATTGATTGCGGTCATTAGGTTGTCATTAGCTTTGTACAACGTTTGCCCAGGTGTCTAAGACCGGGTCATGGTGTCTCCATAATCACAGTTTAATTCATGACTTCCTTTGTGAATAAGTAGAATAACCCTTGTGTATGTAGAATAACCCCTCAAGGGTTATTCTACACATACCTTATAATGACACCCAGCATCATTCAACGTCATTCAGCGTCATATTATATCCTTGGGCCCAGGATATAATAGATCCTGTGCCCAAGTAGGCAGGGTGTCATCACATAGCCTGGGTCACAATGTATTGCTGCAGAGAACAGGTAGCGGGGCTGGATAAGAGCAAGCTAAAGGTATATGGCCAGCTTAAGCTACACTACACAACATCACATAAGTGAGATATCATTTTTGCAAGCTCTGACCCCAGTGGCGACTCTATGAACAATATATAGGGGGGCACATAAGATACCACAGTCAAATCTGGGGGGGCACTAATCATTTTCATTGCATGTCGCAACCGCTGGGCGCCGAGAGCTGATTTAATTGCGGATGGCATCTGCTCCCTGCGGTTGCGACATGTAGTCCAACGCCGCCCACAATCCTGAATACACATAGCGTGTATGTGCGGCCGTGCGTGGCTCCATACCATATGCAATCTTTTTTTTTTTTTTAAATGCGTGTGTTCGCAGGGGCTGGGGCCTTTAATTTGATGGGGGATTTTTAATTCTAGTTTATTTAACTTTTTATTTTTTTTATCTTTTTTTCTATTTTTTTGTATTTTTTATTAAACTTTATTTTTTACATTTTTATTTTTTATTTATTTAACTGAACTTTTTTTTTTTTTTACTTCATTACTGGGAGCAATAGCCAGCCTGCTATTGGCTCTTTTAAATTGCAGTAGCCAATAACTATAACAATAGCTATTGCACCCACCCACTGCCTGCTGTCAATTAGCAGAGGAGGGACCTGAAGTTTTCCATCAGGTAGATTGACAGCAGGCAGTGGGTGGGTGCAATAGCTATTGTTATAGTTATTGGCTACTGCAATTTAAAAGAGCCAATAGCAGGCTGGCTATTGCGGTCAGCTGCTGGAATGAAGACGATCGCAGACGCCGCGGAGAGGTAAGTAGACTGCAGGGGGGGGGGAGCTCACAGACTGTGGGAGGGTTCTCCTTACAGGCTGTAATCGGCAATCTGTCCCCACTGACACAGATCGCTACAGCCTGTAGGGAGAAACCACTGACAGTCTGTGAGGCTGCAGCGGGGAGAACCCCTGTCCCAGCAGATAACTGTGTGATAACTGTCCCGGGCACAGTTATCTGCTGGGACAGGGATTCCATTTCTCTTGCCTTGCGCTTGTCTTGTG
>NW_017306347.1:499845-539792 GCF_000935625.1 Nanorana parkeri | reverse complement strand
TTGCCACCAGAGCCAATTCTTTTGCACACATGTTAAAACTTGGCACTACAATACCCAAAACTGTCCATAAGCGACGCTTTCAAAGATTTAACAGGTCATCAGTTTGGTTTTAATCATAAATGATGGCCCAATGTGCACATTTATGTTCGTACGTGCATATGGCGGTGGTGGGGCTTTAAAATGCTTTGGGGTTTTTTATTGACTTTAATCAACTCTTTTTAAACTTTATTTCTTTTACTTCATATTACAAGGGAGCTGATAAACACCCTTTTAATAGCATAGTGCAAGTCACAGGTTCTGTTTAAAGGAGAACTATGAGGTGAGTGCTTTTCACTCACCTCATAGTTCTCCTTTAAGGAGACATTAGGCATCTAATAGATGCCTAATGTCTCCTTAAAGGAGAACTATGAGGTGAGTGCTTTTCACTCACCTCATAGTTCTCCTTTAAGGAGACATTAGGCATCTAATAGATGCCTAATGTCTCCTTAAAGGAGAACTATGAGGTGAGTGCTTTTCACTCACCTCATAGTTCTCCTTTAAGGAGACATTAGGCATCTAATAGATGCCTAATGTCTCCTTAAAGGAGAACTATGAGGTGAGTGCTTTTCACTCACCTCATAGTTCTCCTTTAAGGAGACATTAGGCATCTAATAGATGCCTAATGTCTCCTTAAAGGAGAACTATGGGGAAAAGACTTAACCCCATAGTTCTCCTTTAAGGAGACATTAGGCATCTATTAGATGCCTAATGTCACATCTGCACTCCACTGTGCACTGAGAATAAATTGTGCTCGATTAGCTTCTTCCCTGACCACAAAGACTATGGGAATGACAGCTCAGAACCCAGAAGTGATCACAGAATGTCCATTCCTGGTTCATACCAGCCGGGGTTGATACTGCTAACATAAAGCAAACAGGCTACAGAAGAAATGTGAACAGACTCCAGTTGCCCATAACAGGCCGGGCGTCTGTGTACAGGTCGGTGCTGCCACAAGCATAGTAGTTACGTCTTTGGCAGGAAAGAGGTAAAGATTTCGGTTCTATCCCCTTCCAGCAATCATTGGCTTCTCCTCGTAGTGCAGTAAATAACACGATGTGAGGACACGCTGCACGTAGATGATTTACTTTGTAATGCATTTAACAGAAGTTGATTTGTGTGATACATCACGGGCAATACTTCCCCACATTTCTATCTCTTTGATGGAAAGGCGTAATAGAACCCCAGAGACAGAAACACTTGTAAGTCTGAACGCAGCGTTCTACATTATCTCTGATTATATTGCAGATAAAGATATTTCAGAACTTTAAAAGAATTTCAATTTAGAAATGTAGAAATGCTATTTCTTACTGTTCGTTCCTGTGTCGGGATACCTTATGTCCATTATAGGTAGTAGAGGCTATAGGATTAACTACTATGTGACATAAAGGACTAAATGTTATGTTATCAATCCAGACTTTGATCAGTGACCACTGACAGTTAGGGGATCACTGGACTAGACCTAAGCAACGTCTCTCTCTCTCTCTCTCTCTCTCTCATCAAAGATGGCCACGCATGCGCGATGACGTCATCGCCCACGCGCGTGGTGACGACACACGCATGCACAATGATGTCACGGCGGGGTGTTACCCGGTATCTGCTCAGGGTGACACCCGACCTTGGGACGCCCCTAGTTGGGGGTACCTCTGCACTGCAAGGGTTATTAAAATTTGTGCCTGGAGTTCTGCTTTACGGGTTATAAAATGTCTCAATCACTGAGACTAAGCAGACTTTTGCCTTCCCATGATAATCCCTGTAATTCCAGGCACCAGTGATGAAACACTTCCTCTCCCATGCTGCGCCGAGGTTTCAGCATCCTCTTCCTCGCCATAAAACACGGCACAATATGGAACCTGTTTTTAGCACGGATTTAAAGCCCCCACTTAGGATCATTAGCGGAGTCTTGTTCAGTATCACTGTCCCCGATGCTTTCAGGATCACCTTAATATAAATTCGTTATGACACGCTGGATATGATGGTCTTATGAGAAACATCTGCTGCTCCGTTCAGCTAGCGTCAGAAGGTGGGAGAACTATTTCCTGTTTGCCAGAATTATTTCATATTTAGATGAACTTCTATATTTTTTTTTCTCCTTTTACAAATCCCTTCACTCGTTTGTCTTAAAATGGTCATGGGGTTTCTGAAATGGTCACCATGTGTCAAAAAAAAAAACCTCAACACAGCTTTGAAAGTTCAGAATCTGGTCGCCTTCCAAAAGGATCTGAAAATAGAAGGAACACATTTATTTTGCAGTAAGTGATCGTGTGGGATGACGCCTCTGTCTATGCCAAAAAAAAAAATGATGGCTTGGATTACAGATTACTCCCAGGGGGGACTCATGAATCAAAAGGCATCACTGTCAACGGTTTAGAAGCCTTTCCAGGGCCAGTTTGCTGCTGGGCCACTGTATTAACATTGCACCATCCTGTTGGTGAGGGGTATGAACCTCTAAGCACACAAACATGACATGCTTTTCATTAACATTATATATTTTTGAAAGTTTTTTTAACTATTATTGTGAATGTGATCTTCCTGTTGTAAATAGTTGTATCAGCACTTGTTAGAGGTGCTGCTTCTCCTTTTACTGTCCAGTCACAGGGTGGGGAGGGCAGTTCACAGCAGAGTTGCCACTCTCATCTCTTGCACTACAGTGGGGGGGAAAAAGGTGCGGGGCTATCAGCATTGTCACTGCTGATTCACAAGCCCCTTAGCTTGCCAAATAGGACCTGGTCATAATGTAACGTACAAATGGCCCCCGGGCATGAGCGTGGGCCTATGTTTGGTGATTGCTGGGAAACATGCTCTAGTGCGCAGATGCGCGCAACAGGAAGTTGCACACATCAGTCGCACCGGAAGTGATGCTGTCACTTTAATGAACTGGTCTATATAAAAAAGCTAACTCCGTTGCTGATGGTCTTCAGCTTGTACTTCCCGTGATCTGTTACTCTGTCGCATGTTCGTCGTTTTGACCCGGATTACCTTGACTCTTCTTGCTTGCTGCCTGCCCCCTGATCTCGGCGTGATTACTGCACTCTGCCCTTCCTATCGATTTTGTACTACGCTGCCCACCCAGGTGACTTCTGGCTTCGTCTAACGATCCTGATCCTGAACTTCTATTGTACGGTGTCCAAGCCATGCACTGGCACTCCTGCTCCTTGTTGTCCTTCTCACGCCCTGTTCCCTCTTCCGGGAGGTGCAGGACACGGGAAGCAAGATAAGCCTCTTCGTCCCACCGGTCTCCCACCAGGTATCTAACCCCGCCCACTGCTTACTAGTTTGACAGCACTGCCTCTGCTGCTGAAACCTCTTACTGTGAGCTGCAGTGCCGGGGGGGAGTGTGTGAGACACATAAAGGAGGATTTGGCTCAGTCAGAGGAGGTAAAGGAAGTTTTTCTTTACATTATAAGGCATATACATTACATAGGTAACTGGATTTGGGATTTGTTTCATCTGTCTTACTATTTTTATTTTGCCCAGACACACACTGACCGCTCTGTAGATTTTTGCTGGCATGTTCTACAGTATAGGACACACACGGAGAGCACCACAAAGGATAACATTCTGAACGGGTGGCGGTAATGAATAACCATAAAAAATGAACCAAACCAGCTGCAAAAACCTCAAAGCATGTGACACAGACAAAAGGAAAGAAGCCCGGGGTTACTGTTCACAGAAAATAAGACTTTCTTCTCCGACACCAAGTTTAAAGGCTGTGAGAATGTAAAAGAACATCGAAGGTTAAAAGGGAATTCTGCGGGAGTCTGAAAGCCAAGCACTGCTCAAAGATAAACAGTTCAGGCTAAGAGGAGGTCAAGATCCAAGACTTGCTGACAATTTATAATTGTGCTGCAGTAAAAATAATACAAACATCAGGACATGCAAAAGACGATGAAATACTACAAAAAGAAAGCCGCTTGTTACTGTAAAGGCAAAATAGAGTGTGGTTTTCGTCACGTGCACAATCTGAGCTATTATTAGAACATTTCAATTAAAGTCCTTTTATATCTACATGTTTACATGCTTTCTGTTCCATATATTTTTGACTTTTTTATGTGTTCCTAGAGAAATTTGTACAATAGACGTCGCATACAGCATCCCTGCTGAACATGTTTTCATTTAAATCAATAGATTGTAAGCTCTGAAGAGCAGGCCCCTCCTAATCCACTTGTATGGGATTGTATTGTAACTGTACTCTTTCCTTATTTTGTAAAGTGCTGAGCAAACCAGTGCCTTAACTATAACCATAACAGCAATGGTGTCATGCGGGGGGTGCAGCCCGCACTGGGTGCCACCATTAGAGGGCACTCGGTCACGGACCGAGAGCCCGACAGTGTCAGGAGAGAGGAGGGGACCGGGCGGCATACCTTATCCCGCCGGGTGAACGTCCCCTCCTCTCTCTGCCGGCGTACATCAAGATGGCCGCCGGCAAGCGTCAAAAAGACCACCGTGCATGCGCGATGACGTCATCGCGCACACGCAGCAACATCACGCGCCTGCGTGATGATATCACGGCGCGGTGTCACCCAGTCCCCGTCCCCGGGTGACACCCAGCCTCGGGACGCCACTGCATAACAGCTCAGATGGCTGCTATGGGGCCTGGGGGCGGAAGGGGGCCCCATTAGGTTGTTGAGGCAAATTTAACATAGAGCATGTGCAGATAATCGGAGAGTTTATATTAAAGTGCATTTCCACCTTTGTAAGTGATTCGCATTTATTGTGGTAATGAAGAAGTGCAGTGATGATGTATATGTGTGCACATTTTCATGACTCACATTGCTTGCTTGCAAGCTTAATTTTTTATGCAGGTTTTATTAGGCCTGAAGTTACTGCCCATGGACATAGTTACATGGTTAGTCAGGTTGAAAAAAGTTCAACCTATAATATGGGAAAACAGTAAATGCACACTGCCGAATGGACAAGTATGGACACTCAAAATATAGAGCAGATTGTCAGACACCGGCAGTGATTTATCTCATGCAATGCGTTTGTGAGGCCTTTTATGTTGGGAAAACTAAGAGACCGTTTCACAGACGCATACACGACCATGTATACTTAACCAAAAATGTCAAAATGACAACGCCAATGAGTCGGCATATTAGACTTTATCATCATTTTGATACGTCAGTAATGCATTTTACAGCACCGGAACACATAGAACAAGACCCCAGAGGGGGTGACATTGATACAATATTATTACAACATGAAAGTAGATGGATATATAAATTACAAGCCAAAAAAGCACCATGCCTTAATGGGCATACACCTTATGATTATCGTCTGATTTTCGTATGCGATCGATTTTTCGTCCGATATTCGTAAAGGTCCCCACAGGAAATCCCGCGATCGTACGATTATCGTAAGGTGTGTGGAAGCCATGCGACCTCTACTACTGTAAGGTCGCACGACTTTGAACTTGCGGACATGTTCGAAAACCCGCCGAGCATCGTACGGCGTTCGGCGGGTTTGTGGCATGTCCGTACGATAACAGCCGTACGGGCCTTTGTGCGCAAGCGCACACTGCCCGTTCGGCATTGCGGTCATCGGAAGCCCGCAAGCGTTTTTTTAAGTACCTTACAACCATCGCAAGACAAAGGTCTTGCGATGGTTGTAAGGTGTGTGCCCAGCCTAAGGTTGATGGGCTGTGTACAACCGCAAATACTGTACAATCGATGGACTTTTGACTTTCCAGCGGGCTAGAAAACTTTGGTCGATTGTACGATTTTCGCAAGGTTGGTGGCGTTTCCGTACGTCAAAATTTGTACGATCTGCTCATGCTTAACCGAAAATACGTGCGGTCGAATACCGCAATACGTCCAGGTGATTTTTTTTAAATTACCGCTGATTGAACCTCGCAATAATCGGGGCAGGATGGGGCTGCCCTACGAAAATCGTACGACGGTTCAATCATTGGACGAAAAGTGTCGCCCGATGATCGCAAGGTGTATGGGCAGCCTAAAGGTGCCCATACACTGCACGATTATCGTATGATAATCGTATGCGATCGGTTTTTCGTACGATAATCGAGCAGTGTGAACGGAGACGTGCGACCGTTCAGCATTGCGGTCATCGGAAGCCCGCCCCTCAGGGGGGCGGGCTTGCGATGATCGAGAGTGCGATATGCCTGTCCAAGATAGGCAGATCGTACGTTTTTTTAATCCCTGTACAACCATCGCAAGACTAAAGTCTTGCGATGGTTGTAGAGTGTATGGCCACCTTTACACCTAAGCAGTGATTTAACTATAACAGACACCACCTGGGGTTTTTATAAATAGGACACCCATTTGATCAGCACTCTGTGGGAGTGAAGAAGTTGTATTCAACAACCAAATGGTGATTCTGAATTGTCTGAACGGCTGAAATCCTACTCGGAGAGTCTGTACTTGGACACTGGGTGAGACATTTGATTATTGGGACCTTTGTGCCATCCTTGTGTTTTAGGTAATAATTTATTCATTGAAAACAATATTTTTAACATTGTATATAATTTATGAATAGATGCAAAGTGGGTTCCTGTCCGTTTGATCTCCCCGGAAAGCCCCTGCTGGAACATTGTGCGTACCGTTATCAGGTCTCCTGCTTTTCCTTTGCCTTACTATCCCTCCTCTCCGATCCCTCTTCCGCTCCCGTGACTTGCGGGTGTTGGATGATCTAATAGCCGTGAACTGTCCGGTATGTGACATGACTAAGGCCTTGTTCACACCAAATGCAGACCAGATCTGCATGAGTTTCTGCACACGCAGTGCCGGGGGTTGTGCCGCGTTTTGGATGCGTTTGCATACATTCCAGAGCGTTCCAGAGCAGGTAAAATAGGGCTTGCTCCAGTTTTTTTACATGCTCTGGAACTGAATAAATATTTTATGTATATTTATATCAATAAAAAATGGAATTTTAGATTATGTAATTTTAGTTCTTAGCACCTCGAAAGCCCCAAGTTGTTTTTTTATGTTTCTTGTGGTCTAATCAGGGGTGTGGTGCCATGCTTCTGCATCTTCATGCCCCCTGCTTTATTAAATCGCTATTGTTGTTATAAATATTTACATATTTATATATTACAGGTATTTATAGTGAGCTGACAATTTACACAGCGCTTTACATAGAGCACATTCACATCAGTCCCTGCCCTCAAGGAGCTTTCAATCTAAGGTCCCTCTCTCACATGCATACATTCATACAGGAGCCAATTAACCTTCTAGCATGTCTTTGGGGTGTGTGAGGAAACTGGAGGAAACCCACACAATAATAGGGAGAGCATGCATACTCCATGCAGATAGTTATCTGGCCGGGATTTAAACCAGGGACCCCCAGTGCTGCAAGGCAGAAGCACTAAACACTGCGCCAATGTGCTGCCTCATATTGGGACATTAAAAGACCCGTTGACGCTGCCAGAAATCCAGTGCTGTCCTGTGCCCCTCTACAGTGTTATCTCATGCAGAGTTATCAGCTCTGCCCTATTCTCCTAGAGGAGGTAAAGGAAGTTTTTCTTTACATTATAAGGCATATACATTACATAGGTAACTGGATTTGGGATTTGTTTCATCTGTCTTACTATTTTTATTTTGCCCAGACACACACTGACCGCTCTGTAGATTTTTGCTGGCATGTTCTACAGTATAGGACACACACGGAGAGCACCACAAAGGATAACATTCTGAACGGGTGGCGGTAATGAATAACCATAAAAAATGAACCAAACCAGCTGCAAAAACCTCAAAGCATGTGACACAGACAAAAGGAAAGAAGCCCGGGGTTACTGTTCACAGAAAATAAGACTTTCTTCTCCGACACCAAGTTTAAAGGCTGTGAGAATGTAAAAGAACATCGAAGGTTAAAAGGGAATTCTGCGGGAGTCTGAAAGCCAAGCACTGCTCAAAGATAAACAGTTCAGGCTAAGAGGAGGTCAAGATCCAAGACTTGCTGACAATTTATAATTGTGCTGCAGTAAAAATAATACAAACATCAGGACATGCAAAAGACGATGAAATACTACAAAAAGAAAGCCGCTTGTTACTGTAAAGGCAAAATAGAGTGTGGTTTTCGTCACGTGCACAATCTGAGCTATTATTAGAACATTTCAATTAAAGTCCTTTTATATCTACATGTTTACATGCTTTCTGTTCCATATATTTTTGACTTTTTTATGTGTTCCTAGAGAAATTTGTACAATAGACGTCGCATACAGCATCCCTGCTGAACATGTTTTCATTTAAATCAATAGATTGTAAGCTCTGAAGAGCAGGCCCCTCCTAATCCACTTGTATGGGATTGTATTGTAACTGTACTCTTTCCTTATTTTGTAAAGTGCTGAGCAAACCAGTGCCTTAACTATAACCATAACAGCAATGGTGTCATGCGGGGGGTGCAGCCCGCACTGGGTGCCACCATTAGAGGGCACTCGGTCACGGACCGAGAGCCCGACAGTGTCAGGAGAGAGGAGGGGACCGGGCGGCATACCTTATCCCGCCGGGTGAACGTCCCCTCCTCTCTCTGCCGGCGTACATCAAGATGGCCGCCGGCAAGCGTCAAAAAGACCACCGTGCATGCGCGATGACGTCATCGCGCACACGCAGCAACATCACGCGCCTGCGTGATGATATCACGGCGCGGTGTCACCCAGTCCCCGTCCCCGGGTGACACCCAGCCTCGGGACGCCACTGCATAACAGCTCAGATGGCTGCTATGGGGCCTGGGGGCGGAAGGGGGCCCCATTAGGTTGTTGAGGCAAATTTAACATAGAGCATGTGCAGATAATCGGAGAGTTTATATTAAAGTGCATTTCCACCTTTGTAAGTGATTCGCATTTATTGTGGTAATGAAGAAGTGCAGTGATGATGTATATGTGTGCACATTTTCATGACTCACATTGCTTGCTTGCAAGCTTAATTTTTTATGCAGGTTTTATTAGGCCTGAAGTTACTGCCCATGGACATAGTTACATGGTTAGTCAGGTTGAAAAAAGTTCAACCTATAATATGGGAAAACAGTAAATGCACACTGCCGAATGGACAAGTATGGACACTCAAAATATAGAGCAGATTGTCAGACACCGGCAGTGATTTATCTCATGCAATGCGTTTGTGAGGCCTTTTATGTTGGGAAAACTAAGAGACCGTTTCACAGACGCATACACGACCATGTATACTTAACCAAAAATGTCAAAATGACAACGCCAATGAGTCGGCATATTAGACTTTATCATCATTTTGATACGTCAGTAATGCATTTTACAGCACCGGAACACATAGAACAAGACCCCAGAGGGGGTGACATTGATACAATATTATTACAACATGAAAGTAGATGGATATATAAATTACAAGCCAAAAAAGCACCATGCCTTAATGGGCATACACCTTATGATTATCGTCTGATTTTCGTATGCGATCGATTTTTCGTCCGATATTCGTAAAGGTCCCCACAGGAAATCCCGCGATCGTACGATTATCGTAAGGTGTGTGGAAGCCATGCGACCTCTACTACTGTAAGGTCGCACGACTTTGAACTTGCGGACATGTTCGAAAACCCGCCGAGCATCGTACGGCGTTCGGCGGGTTTGTGGCATGTCCGTACGATAACAGCCGTACGGGCCTTTGTGCGCAAGCGCACACTGCCCGTTCGGCATTGCGGTCATCGGAAGCCCGCAAGCGTTTTTTTAAGTACCTTACAACCATCGCAAGACAAAGGTCTTGCGATGGTTGTAAGGTGTGTGCCCAGCCTAAGGTTGATGGGCTGTGTACAACCGCAAATACTGTACAATCGATGGACTTTTGACTTTCCAGCGGGCTAGAAAACTTTGGTCGATTGTACGATTTTCGCAAGGTTGGTGGCGTTTCCGTACGTCAAAATTTGTACGATCTGCTCATGCTTAACCGAAAATACGTGCGGTCGAATACCGCAATACGTCCAGGTGATTTTTTTTAAATTACCGCTGATTGAACCTCGCAATAATCGGGGCAGGATGGGGCTGCCCTACGAAAATCGTACGACGGTTCAATCATTGGACGAAAAGTGTCGCCCGATGATCGCAAGGTGTATGGGCAGCCTAAAGGTGCCCATACACTGCACGATTATCGTATGATAATCGTATGCGATCGGTTTTTCGTACGATAATCGAGCAGTGTGAACGGAGACGTGCGACCGTTCAGCATTGCGGTCATCGGAAGCCCGCCCCTCAGGGGGGCGGGCTTGCGATGATCGAGAGTGCGATATGCCTGTCCAAGATAGGCAGATCGTACGTTTTTTTAATCCCTGTACAACCATCGCAAGACTAAAGTCTTGCGATGGTTGTAGAGTGTATGGCCACCTTTACACCTAAGCAGTGATTTAACTATAACAGACACCACCTGGGGTTTTTATAAATAGGACACCCATTTGATCAGCACTCTGTGGGAGTGAAGAAGTTGTATTCAACAACCAAATGGTGATTCTGAATTGTCTGAACGGCTGAAATCCTACTCGGAGAGTCTGTACTTGGACACTGGGTGAGACATTTGATTATTGGGACCTTTGTGCCATCCTTGTGTTTTAGGTAATAATTTATTCATTGAAAACAATATTTTTAACATTGTATATAATTTATGAATAGATGCAAAGTGGGTTCCTGTCCGTTTGATCTCCCCGGAAAGCCCCTGCTGGAACATTGTGCGTACCGTTATCAGGTCTCCTGCTTTTCCTTTGCCTTACTATCCCTCCTCTCCGATCCCTCTTCCGCTCCCGTGACTTGCGGGTGTTGGATGATCTAATAGCCGTGAACTGTCCGGTATGTGACATGACTAAGGCCTTGTTCACACCAAATGCAGACCAGATCTGCATGAGTTTCTGCACACGCAGTGCCGGGGGTTGTGCCGCGTTTTGGATGCGTTTGCATACATTCCAGAGCGTTCCAGAGCAGGTAAAATAGGGCTTGCTCCAGTTTTTTTACATGCTCTGGAACTGAATAAATATTTTATGTATATTTATATCAATAAAAAATGGAATTTTAGATTATGTAATTTTAGTTCTTAGCACCTCGAAAGCCCCAAGTTGTTTTTTTATGTTTCTTGTGGTCTAATCAGGGGTGTGGTGCCATGCTTCTGCATCTTCATGCCCCCTGCTTTATTAAATCGCTATTGTTGTTATAAATATTTACATATTTATATATTACAGGTATTTATAGTGAGCTGACAATTTACACAGCGCTTTACATAGAGCACATTCACATCAGTCCCTGCCCTCAAGGAGCTTTCAATCTAAGGTCCCTCTCTCACATGCATACATTCATACAGGAGCCAATTAACCTTCTAGCATGTCTTTGGGGTGTGTGAGGAAACTGGAGGAAACCCACACAATAATAGGGAGAGCATGCATACTCCATGCAGATAGTTATCTGGCCGGGATTTAAACCAGGGACCCCCAGTGCTGCAAGGCAGAAGCACTAAACACTGCGCCAATGTGCTGCCTCATATTGGGACATTAAAAGACCCGTTGACGCTGCCAGAAATCCAGTGCTGTCCTGTGCCCCTCTACAGTGTTATCTCATGCAGAGTTATCAGCTCTGCCCTATTCTCCGCTGCTGGACAACAGAACACCCCCCCCACCCCCCCCCCCCATGTTATGGAGAAGGGAGGGGGGTGGGGTCTGAATCCAGAGCAAGCAGCGCAGGATGACAAAGCATTAACACAGTTATAATCAACAATCTGGAGCGCTCTGGGACTTTTCTCTCCTCCTCCATAAAAACACAGAATTGTGTTTCTATAATAAATTACTGCCTAGAAGTAAAACACGCTGCGTCCACCTTGCCACAATGTTTAATAATCAGAATATGAAATAACACAGTCAAATATTTATACATCTGCCTGGCGGGACGCTGAAATTAATACCAAGCAGATGCCACATGGCCCAGGCGGCGGGAACGTGGGACCTGTCATGTAAGAATAATTAGCTCTTGTTGTTGGCACAAAAAATATTTGGGAACGTTTAACTTAACTACTTAACTGTAAATTATGAAGGGAACACGGCCGACGGGAAATCTGCATCTTTATAAAAACTGGCAGTTCAAAATATAAAGTCGTAATAATAAATCTGTATTGTAGACGGTGTAATTTATACCCAGCATTATGCCCACTACACAATGGCAGGCCCTACTTCTGAACAGCATTTGTGGTACTTTGATTGGTTTTACTCCTTGCCTGGAGTTGCTTTTTTTTAAATTAACAATAATTAATAATAAAAACAAAGTATATTATATAAATATTTTAAAAATATTAAACATCTGTGCTGCAACATTTGGTCCAGACGACACCATTTAATTTTGTAGTAAATAAATATAAATTTGATATAATGATACATTTCTGTTGAGACTTCAAACTGTACCCCCAAACAAAACAAAAAGCTGATAACTCTTAGTAATTCCTCTAGTGCTAAAATCAGTCATCACAGATCTTCTTGGCACATCGGGGAGATAGAAGGAAGTCCCCCGTGCTTTGATGTGAAGCCTATCAACAAACCCCCCCGCCCCCCACTGCAACCCTATTTGACTGATTTAGCTCATTAATCTAAATAATAGAACATCAAAGCAGATGTGATCAAAGTTTAAATCAATTAGCAAAAACTAAAGGAGAGAATGGAGATAATACTTCAGCAGTAGACATTGGAGATAACAAAGCTTGGAAGACAATACTAAAATCAAGTGAGCCCGAGCACGATTGTAAACTATGAAATGGTTACGTTTTTGGGATGTTCAGATACCAAGTACCCTACTCGGTACAAGTACAGATACTTTTCCAGCTAAAGGACTAGACTAGAGAATAACTCAAATTTAGGAGGCAGCTGTCATTTTTAAGGAACATTGGCAACGGTGCTCCTGGGATTTATATATATATATATATTAGGGATGCACCGATACCATTTTTTCCAGACCAAGTACCCGATACTTGTCCAAGTACTCACAGATACAATTGCTGATACATTTTTGTTGAGTGTCATGTGACAGTTTTTCTAAAGCAATACAGACTAATGATTTTAGGACAGTGGTGGAGCGCCAGGGCCCGGTCCCATCTGCAAACGCTGCACCCCTGGTAGTTCTCGTGAAAATGCCAAGTATCAGCACTGGTATCTGAACATCCCTAAAGTTACAAAGTAAATGTTTAAACTTGTATCTAACGTCAAACCACACTATCCGAATCCCCTCCATAAAAATTGCCTTTAGTTATACTTTGAAGTGATATTAAAGTCAAAAGTTTTTCAAATATTTCAAGTGCTGATGGAATCACTTATAATGGAGTTTTAGTTTCCTGCAGAATCAGCTGGTCCCCTGGGCACTGGTCTTGTATCCTGTTGCAGGGTGGCTGCTTTCCCTTGCAGGGCCCTATGGAGCCACCCTTGTGTGTGCTAGCAGGCTGTTTGTGTCTCCACAAATACACAAACACAGCAAGACAAGACATTCTCCTGATCGTTGCTCTTCCTTCCTCCCTTCTCTCTTCTCGAAGCTAGTTGATAGACTGATGCTGGAAAATGATCTTGTATAATCTTGACCTAGACAGGAAGTGCAGGAAAGCCGAGTTGAGAGAGTTGGAGCTCTTTGGAAACATGATAATTGTAAGTGCTTGGGTGATATCAGGTACTTGAGTGGAGACCCAACTGAGAAGGGGGCTACCCGTGTACCTCTCACCCCACACCTCTAGAGGTGGTGACAGGGGACCTAAGGACGGGGAGAGGCACAGGCGCCGGTACTGGTGGCTGACCGGGTTTTGTAGAGGCTCTTGAGTGCGTTGAACCGGCGGGTGAATCTGCAGGACCAGGATGACCCCGGGATCTCTTGGAGCTGGATCAGGTAAAAGGCGCAGAGCCAGAGGAGTACTGGCTGGATGAGGTGGCCCAGAGTACTGGTGGAACAAGGCACCAAGTGGCAAGCCAGGAGCAAAGACAAGTTTAAAGCCGGGGTCATACACGGGAAGCAAAATCTGGAAGTGCCGAATCGCAGATCAGGAGCAAGGTCAGGAATCGTATGCCAGGGACCAGATCGTCGAGGTACCAAATTGGAGGGAGGAGGCGGAGTCAATGGTCACAAGCCGAGTTCAAACACAGGAGATCAGGAATGCAGGAACAGAACGCAGGGCACACAGGGACCAGCTGACAACCACCCAGCAATTTTTTCATGGCTTCTGTACATTTAAATAGACAAAGCGTGCCCGCTAATGAGTGTACACTATTGCGCGTGTACATTCCCACATGTCTATGCGCCAAAGTGCATATGCCTGGAACTTTTAGCATAGCATTGCTCGCACATATGTGGGCATGGCTTTGAGCAGGGACAAGTCTGAGGGTAAGTCTCATAGACCCCATTCACACTGAGCTATAACAACATTTTCAGCGCTGATTTGAGCTGAGCGACTTTGAGCTACATTGCACATTTTGAAGCGCTTCTTTTGGCAGTCTATCAAAGTCTATTGGGGCCAAATTGCATGAAATCCGCTGCAAAATAGCTCATGTTCAAGTGACAAGCTTCAGCTACATGCTACAGGCAACATTGAGCTACAACATGTGAACATCTCCATTGAAATGCATTGGAAGAGCTACACTGAACTTCATATTTGAGCGATTTTTGAACGGAAATTGCGTTACAAAACCCTCAGGCTAGGTTCAAACCTTAAAAAAGAAACACCGGGTGCCTTTCCTGGTGCAAATAATCCTTTTATTTGTTTAGAAAGATTAAAAGTGATCAATGGTATTCACAAAAGAGGTGGATAAAAAGCGTGTTGGACATAAATCTCAGCATACATGCAGATTTCTAGCAGTCAGAGAAAACAATCCAAATATGCTGCTAGACCAGCAGAAACAAGCTGACTCAGCTGAAAGCGTTTTCGGGGAGTTTCCCCTTCCTCAGAGTACCATTTATCACTTTTAATCTTTCTAAACAAATAAAAGGATTATTTGCACCAGGAAAGGTGCCCGGTGTTTCTTTTTTATGTTTTACACAGTGTAATCCCTCATCTGTAACGGGGCGGCCTGTCTGGAACACAAGATTCAATTTGTGGCTGAAGGAGGTTCCTATCTGGCGCTGTTTTTGCTTTTTGTGGAATTAGGTTCAAACCTTAGCGCATCCCGGGACCGCGTGATGGTGTGCTAGTGCACAGAACGGTTGCCGAAGGGCCCCATTGATTTCAATGGGGTTACATCCATGCAGCAATCGCTAAAAAAAAAAGTAAAAGTACCTTTTTTGGGGGACACACAACCGGCGCCACTGGGAGTGCCATTAGAAAATAATGGCACTCACAGCGCGTTCAACTGTGTTGGGCGACTCCGTGACCGTGCAGCAATCCATGCGGTTGTGTGCACGATTGCCGCGTGGTCAGGAGTCACCCAGGTGTGAGCCTAGCCTCAGTGTGAATGGGGTCTTACAGGTGAAAATTTTAGGTATAAATATAAAGTATAAACGTTCAGCCGCTCAGATCACTTGCACTGAACACGCGTCGCGTGCAGAGAAAAAACTATACCAAGATCATGACTGCAGTAATAGCCATGATCTCGATATAACCACTTCAACACCAGGATGGACAGGTACGGTATGTCACATGATCCTAAAGTGGTTAAATATTTCTGAGTCTGAGAAACCCAGAGGAGCTCCTACAGTCCCAATGGTACCTACCAGAGTTGTCGATCTGCCAGTCCCAGCCTGCCGAAACCAGATGATTTTCTTACAATGATCAAGTCAAGTACAAGCGGGCCAAAAGTTCTGAAACATCTTCTGGTTTTCTTTTTTTTGGATTGCTGATTGATCTATTATTAAGCCGTCTCAGCGCCCAATCATCTACAAGACGAGATCTTCCCAACATTCGCTTGGACATAAGAGAAAATCTCATTTATCTTCATAATTCAATGACATTGCCGGCTACCCGCGTCCCATGCCAGGTCCCGGATTCACACAGATGTCTTGCCAGCTTGGCACATACATAAGAGGGAAAGCACACAATTCCGGGATGTATTACGTGTCAGAGAAGGTCCCACAGTTTCTTGTGCTACCATTTAGAGTTCTGACAGATAACAGCGAGGGGCAGATCAAAGCTTTCAAAGCAAACATACATCTAAGACGTGGAGCCATCTTTGAAAGCCGGTACATGGTAGAACTTTGAGTTCAATTGCAACTCGTCTATGGCAGATTGAGCGCCTGGATCTGTTTGCAGAAAACCCATAGGTGTGATACTGTAATGCAGGCCCTCCAGCTGTGGTGTAACTACAAGTCCCATCCTGCCTTTGCCTCGGGGAGTCATGTTTGTGGTTGTCAGAGTCTTGAAATGCCTCAAGGGACTTGTAGTTCTACAAAGCTGAAGTGCAGAGGTTACCTACCCCTGATCTAAGACTACCGTTCCACTGTTGAACAAACACTGTTGTCACCCTGTTACAGGAGGTGAGAAAATATTTGTCTACTGGCTGGATCAACACATAATAAAACTACCGTATGGTATGGGCGGGAAAGATAGCCGCTGACCTACCAGGTATGCACTCTGCTTTTAAACCCTGCTATGGGCTGACAACACACAGAAGCAAAATTATCAGAACTGGAGCAGCTGTGCATGGCAACCAATCAGCTTCTCTCTTTTATTTTCAAATCTTAACTGCACAAACTGAAGAGAGAAGCTGATTGGTTGCCACGCACAGCTGCTCCAGATTTTGCCCGCTCCAGCTTTGATAAATTCCCCCCACAGTATGTATGGGGTCTGAGTGGTGTCAGCCCTGCCTTATTGTATTTTGCTTAACTTCCCAACCACTCCCACTCTCAGATCGATAAAGACCAATCATTCTGTAGCCCAGCATAAGAATTAGGAGGGCTCTTTAAGATAACCCAAAAAGTGTGCAGAGGGCACAGGACAGCTCTGAATCGTTTTTTATTATTATTGGCATGTATCAAACTGATATAACAAAATGCTTCCAATGGAATAATAAACAGACTGCAGGGGAGTAAATCAGTTCACCGTTAGGTTTAGGGTTAAGTTTACACAAAGAGACAAAGGTTTGAGGTGCTGATAACGTGTGAATATTTTCATTTGTGCGCCATTAACAGATGATTTTTTTCCCCTGGCAGTGTCAGAATCTAATTCACAGAACAGTGTCACTGTCTGAAGCCGCAGATAGAAGGTGCTAATGTGATGAAGGAGGCGATGCCGGGCAGGAACGCCCCCAGCTCACACACAGGATGAAATAGACGACATATGTACTAAGAACAATGTGTTGGCTGTGATTGTTGAGCCTCGGAAAGTGCTAGTCGCCTGACCGTCTCCCTGCCTCAAAAGTGTAGACGCCCCAAATTCAACAAGCACCCAAACTTCACACCGCAAGGAGAAAAAACAATAGGATTTTGACCCACAGGACTCTACTCTCACACTCCCAGAGAACACACCTGACAGCACCCTACTCTCACACTCCCAGAGAACACACCTGACAGCACCCTACTCTCACTCTCCAGGAGAACACACCTGATAGCACCCTAATCTCACACTCCAGGAGAACACACCTGACAGCGCTCTACGCTCACACTCCAGGAGAACACACCTGACAGCACCCTACTCTCACACTCCCAGAGAACACACCTGACAGCACCCTACTCTCACACTCCAGGAGAACACACCTGATAGCACCCTACTCTCACACTCCAGGAGAACACACCTGATAGCACCCTACTCTCACACTCCAGGAGAACACACCTGACAGCACCCTACTCTCACACTCCAGGAGAACACACCTGACAGCACCCTACTCTCACACTCCAGGAGAACACACCTGACAGCACCCTACTCTCACACTCCAGGAGAACACACCTGACAGCACCCTACTCTCACACTCCAGGAGAACACACCTGACAGCACCCTACTCTCACACTCCAGGAGAACACACCTGACAGCACCCTACTCTCACACTCCAGGAGAACACACCTGACAGCACCCTACTCTCACACTCCAGGAGAACACACCTGACAGCACCCTACTCTCACACTCCAGGAGAACACACCTGACAGCGCTCTACTCTCACACTCCAGGAGAACACACCTGACAGCACCCTACTCTCACACTCCAGGAGAACACACCTGACAGCACCCTACTCTCACACTCCAGGAGAACACACCTGACAGCACCCTACTCTCACACTCCAGGAGAACACACCTGACAGCACCCTACTCTCACACTCCCGGAGAACACACCTGACAGCACCCTACTCTCACACTCCAGGAGAACACACCTGACAGCACCCTACTCTCACACTCCAGGAGAACACACCTGACAGCACCCTACTCTCACATTCCCAGAGAACACACCTGACAGCACCCTACTCTCACACTCCGGGAGAACACACCTGACAGCACCCTACTCTCACACTCCAGGAGAACACACCTGACAGCACCCTACTCTCACACTCCAGTAGAACACACCTGACAGCACCCTTAGAAAATTCTCAGACGAACAGTATTACAATACAATATTTTCCTGTTAATTATTATTATTATTTTTTCTATTTTTCTAATGATTAATATGTAAACTTTTCTTATTATAATCATTATTATTCCTGTTATCCATTAATTTTATAGTGTTGTGTTATTATTTTTATATTATTATAAAAAATTATTTATATAATTATTATTAAAAATTCTAAAAATATAGCACCAGCCAACGTTTATGATAGGCTTGGCAGCAGTGCCCTCTAGTGTCTACAGGATAGCATATCAAATATTGTTGTTTAAAACATGACACAGAATGCGGGAACAAAATATGAAAATGACGTCAAGTATAATTCAAGATCAACCTTGCACCAACAATGTAAACGATCTAAATGAAGATTTAGCAAATGTGCTAATAGCTTCCTTTAAAGTGAACCTGTAATTGATGCCAGAGGCCCCTTTGCGGCCTTAGTCAATAATACCGGGCGCAGAATCTCCAATAATTAGATGTCACTGAATCAATGTCTGCATCAATATATCTTCTCAGTCGGGAAACAAGCTGAATCCTATGGAAGTGGGACCTTATCTCCCTCTTATCTTCCTGATGTAACTATGTCATAGACGACTGAAAAAGCGCGCTTTGCTTCAGCGCAAAAAAAACAGAGTTGGCGTCTTGTCTTCAGACGAGAATTTCACTTCACATGAGCGATTACTCCGGCGTAATTGACACCGGTTCTCTCTGTTGAAGCAAGAGCTCAAATGAACTCCTAAATAACTAAATTATAAGCATTAGCTGACTGAGTCTTTCAGGGGCTCTAATTGAATATGCATTTTGGAGATTGCCGGGAAGATCACAAATGGGGTCAGTCGCTGATGGATTCACGTCACTTTCCACACTACAGATGAAACCTGAAAATAAATTATTTAGTTTGTTGATTGTTCAGAACCTGTCGCCATAAATGTTTTGTGGTCAAGGAGATGTGTGTTTCCAGTATCAGCCTTGCAGACAATGTAGCATGCGATGACACTGAATGGTAATAACTAATGTAGTAACTTTGTACTAGTAATGTATCTGTAAAAAAATAAATCAAGGCAACTGGACTTGCTGTATTTTGCTTGAAGACGTTTTGCTGGTCCTTCGACCAGCTTTCTCAATTCTGAATGACTTGTGCAAAAATCTGGGAATAAATATGGTGAATGTTGCTCCTAACAATATAATTTGTCAATCATAACCAGCATGGGGTTAGAGACTTCATGGAGGTAATGTGCTGATTGCATTTGCATGATTGTAGCTAGCAGGTGTTGTTATGCCGCCCAGAGAGAGGTGTTAAAACAGCATTGTATGTGGCAGACAATTGGTGTATTGGTATTGGTGGACTTGATCGTCATGGATCAGCGGTAATAGGATGTAATGGACGTTTCAACTTACATTGTCTCTCTGGTCCAGTCAGGTCCGCCCATTTTTTTCAAGCGGATCTGATAGGAAGCCAAATGTAACTCTATGGGCACCCATATGAAAGCAGACATGCATCTGTTTACATCCAATTATCCCAGTCTAGATCCAGAAAAAAAAACCGGAACGTGTATTGGTATTGGTGGACTTGATCGTCATGGATCAGCGGTAATAGGATGTAATGGACGTTTCAACTTACATCAGGCTCCCTATAGCCATAGTCCTGATATGGTTCGGGGTGGGGGTGTCCTTTCCCTACATACTTTGTACCTAAAATCACAAACATACCCATGTAGTGGTGCTACTCCCACACTGCAAGGTTTAAGTGCTCATTTTGTCTAAGGGGATTTAATGAAAGCAGATATACTCACCTCATCCTCGGGCCCACCGGGCTGCTATAGCGGTTCTGTAGCTGAAGCAGGGGGGGAGGAGGTGAGTGCCAACCTCTGTAGGACTGAGGATCAGGTGGGTATATCTGTTTATTTAAGTCCCCAGACAAAGTGAGAATTAACCCTTGCAATGTGGGGGGTAGCCCAACTGCAAGGGCAAGTTTGAGCCTCTAAAAGTGCTAGTCGCCTGACCATTTCTCTGCCTCAAAAGTGTAGACGCCCCAAATTCACCATAATAATCACACCGGAATAAGCGGTGTATGGACGGTGCAGAGAGCATTTATCGTCTTATGGCACACGGGGAATTCACAGGAGTGACAAATGTCCACAATACGCCATCTCTGCCCTAATGCCAACCTGCTAATCCCGGTGACACTTTTCGGAAAGGAATGCACCAGGCTGGGCGCTCAGCAATTGGGAAGAGAGGTGAAAAATGTAAATGTCGACAGTAAAGAAGAAGTTGTAGCTCAGGCACAGAGGAATGACTCTCGGGGGATTGGTAAGTGGAACCACTCAGAGCTCAAATGGCAGTCATCACAGAGATATCAGCAGAGAGAAACAGATTTGAAGAGGGAAATGGTGCGGCCGCGGTAATATAAGACGGTACATCGCTCCCAAGGGATTCCATCCACAGGCTCAGAGAGCATTCGGGTGATCGGTTTTCTTGTTTTGCTAAAGCAACAATGACATCTGAAATAATTACTGCAACATGTACGTTGTGTGATCTAGTTTTTAAGAGTAACTGTACCCCTGTATGTTACGGTCTCTGAGGAAGGTATCTAAATGATTTTTGAATGATTTAATACTCTCTGCAGATATCAATGCTTGTGGAAGAGAGTTCCAAAATGTAACCTCTTTAACTCAAAAGAATCCCCTAAGCCCTTTGTGGTTAAATCTTTTCTCCACCAGTTTTAAATGGTGGCCTCTAGTCTTGTTTAGGGAGTTTACAGTAAAAGGTTTATTGCTGATGTTGCCATCACCACTAAACATTTTGTACATCAAAATCATTTCACCTCTTAATCTTCTCACTTCCAGCTTGAACAAGTTTAAATTTAGTAACCTTGTCTCATAGCTTTGTTCCTCCAGCCCCTTAATTAGTTTAGTTGCCCTTCTCTGGACTCTCTCCAGCTCCAGGACGTCCTTTCAGTGGACTGGTGACCAAAACTGAAGCACATACTCCAGATGAGGCCGAACCAGCGATCTATAAAGTGGCAAAAAAAATACCAGAGAGAATTTTTACATAGGTGCATAGTATTCGAGATTGAATAGAGACACAGGTCTGTTTGTCTGTGTGTGTTTGTGCATATGAGTCCCCTGTGTGGTCTAGTATTTAAGAGTACCGGTACCCCTGTATGTTACGGTCTCTGAGGAAGGTATTTGATTGATTTTTGAATGATTCAATATTCTCAGCTGATACCACTGCTTGTGGAAGAGAGTTCCAAAATGTAACCGCTCTGAGTGAAAAGAAGCCCCTACGCCGTTGGTGGTTTAATCTTTTCTCCACCAATTTTCAGTGGCGTCCTCTAGTCCTTGTTACGTAGTTTACAGTAAAAAGCTTATACCTGATGTTGCCATCACCACTAAACATTTTGTACATCAAAATCATGTCCCCTCCTAATCTTCTCACTTCCAGCTTGAACAAGTTTAAATTTAGTAACCTTGTCTCATAGCTTTAGTCCTCCAGCCCCTTAATTAGTTTCGTTGCCCTTCTCTGCACTCTCTCTAGCTCAAAGACGTCCTTTCTGTGGCCTGGTGACCAAAACTGAACCGCATACTCAAGATTAGTGATGGGCTGAACACCCACGTGCTCTTATTCGAGCTTTCGAACATGGAAAATGTTCTAATCGAACTTAGAACTCAATTTAAGTCTATGGGGGTAGAACATGGAAAATCAATTGTCCCCATTTTGAAGCCTTATATGCAATTTAAGGCTTCAACTCGAACATCAAGCCCATGACTACTCAAGATGAGGCCGAACCAGTGATCTATAAGAAATTTTTCTTATGCTTTTTCCTGGAAACAGGAAATCAGTCTTGACATCGGCACAGGACGCAACCCTTCCCAGAATCCTCTCCGCCCGGCTGGATACAAAACAAACCATTCCATTGTGCATTATTTACCTGAAAACAAGCTGCCAGAATGAAATCATTGGTGATACAATTAGGAGCCATAGTGCAAGCTTGTTGCTGATGGAAAATCCATTGTATGCAAAGACGGACTCATCAGGGAATAAAACTAATTCCCTTTAATCATTTAATGACGATCATTTCTGGCCTGGTCCTGAGTATGTCTTTACCCTCTTGTAATGAGCATGTCGGGGTGACATGCACTTAGCTAATTAAAAAAAGCAGCTTCATTATCCGCAGGAGAGAAAAAAATACTGAATCGGCCAAACAATCCCGTCCGCAGTCATCTAACGGGCCAAGTTTTATTTTATCCCAGTCCATCCAGCGCGGAGGTTTCTGGTGGTTATGTGGTATTGTTATGGACAATGCGGCCAATCTACTAAAGACAAAGGAAACTCATTACAGCTCGGAACTCAAAGTGATATTAAAGTCAAAAGGTTTTTAAGCTCATTTCACAATGCTGATTACATCACTAACAATGGATGCTGCTCCTTGATGTTTTGGCCTCATTCACACTGCTTAGAGTCAGGCTGTACAGATCCGTGTGGCGTGCACGGCCGTATCGGGCCATTCCCGGGAAGGACAGGTGCTGGGTGTGATTTGCACGCAGCAGCCTGTTCTTTCCTATGGGAGTATGCGGCTGTACGCTCACCCAAGCTGCACATCCATGCTGGTGCGGGTGTCGTACTCGGACGCAGATAGGATGGATCCTGTCTGCCTCTGAGCACGCGTACTCCCATAGGGAAGAACAGGCTGCTGCGTACAATCACACACAGCACCTGTCCATGCCGGGAAAGGCCATATACGGTCGTGCACGCCACACAGTTCTGTATGGGCCGACACTTAGCTGTCTGAATGAGGCCTTACAGAGGCACTCCGGGGAAAACTTTTATTAACCCTTACAATGAGGCTAACCCGGCACTGCTAGGGTTACCTGCACATTTTGGTCTAGGGAGGAAAATTTTAAAAAAAAGTTATACTGGCCCTATCCTCCGAACTAGCTTGCTCTTCGACTGGTCCCTGGAGCCTCTCCCCCCTCTGCTATAGCGGTCTAAGGTCCCTGAGTCAGGTTCTAAACACAATGTATAGGACATGAGGATGCCTGAAGTGGAGAGGAAGACAGGCTGGAGGGAACGCTGTCCCAGCCGGCCGGCTTGGAGGAACAGGTGAGTACAACTTTGTTATTTTTAGCAATAGACCAATTGGGTAATTAACCATTGAAGTGCAGGGGTAACCCCACTGCAAGGGTTAATAAAATGTTTGCCTGGAGTTTTCTTTAAAAAGTTTTAGTTTCCTGTAGAATCAGCTGGTTCCCTGAGCACTGGCCCTCAGCTTTAGTATTATATGTATATACTGTATATGGCTCCCATGTTGCCATAATAAGAATGTGTGTTCAGACCCATTTGGAAGCTTTAAACTTAACTTAACTTAAACATTACTTTGTGGCCAGAAAAGTCACATGTCAGATTCAGTTTAGTTTTTGAAAAAATTCGGACGGGATCCGAAATTCGGAAACGGAAATTCGGATTCGGACACATTCGGATGCATTGGGTTTCCGAAATTCTGATGCGTCCATGTCTATTAGCAACATGGGACGCTGTGGCCAACATCCCGTGCAGCTCCTGGCAACCAGTGACATCAGTGAGCCGTGCGGGATGCCGGCAGCAGCCAGAGGTAACATGCACCACTTACACCTGTAGTCACAAGTGCATGGAAACTGCACTACACATGATTGATATTGCTGCAAACGTCAGAGTGAGAGCAGTGGTTCTCGGGCCATTATTCGCTGTTAATTCTAAACTGATGATCCGTAAAGGCTTTTAATGCATCGTCTATGGACAATTGGGTCCCGGAGTTTTTCACCATTTCGCAGGTGCGCACAATTTTAAGGCTTGACATGTTTGGTATCTATGTACTCAAAGCAATACCACCTTTTATATTTTACCAAAAAATGGTGATTATATAATGTTTGTGTGCGCTTAAAATTCATTTTATTTAATGTTTTCCAGAAAATATCAATTTGATAAACAAGTGTGCAAATATTGTGCAGCATAAAAAAATTGCAACTGCCACCTTTTTATCCTACAGGATCTCTGCTTTCAGAAAATATATAATTGTTTTTTGGGGGGGGGGGGTTAAAGAAGAACTCCAGGGTGTTTTAAAATGAGCCCTTGCATTGGGCCTACACCGGCCTGCAATGGTTAAGGGCTAGCTTTGATCTAGGTTCTAAAATAACAAAATGATGCTCGCCTAATCCTCAGTGCTGCATTAGTGAACCACTCAGCTCCCTCCCCTTCCGCTCCAGATGTGCTATGGGACATAGCACATCTGGGACATAGCACATCTGGGACATAGCACATCTGGGGCATAGCACATCTGGAGCGGAAGGGGAGGGAGCTGAGTGGTTCACTAATGCAGGACTGAGGATCAGGCGAGCATCATTTTGACATCCTCGCCTATATTGAACCTGCATTGAACGCGCTGACATAACGGGTCCTTAGACTAGGGATGCACCGATACCTGTACTTCGGTATCGAGTACCGATATTTTTTTTTTCAGTACTCGCCCATTCCGAATACTGAGTACCGGAAGTCCCATTAAGGAAGCCAGGCGGCGTGTAATGACTCGCAACCCAGCTTAGCAGGGAAGCCGTCCCCATGCTTCTCTTCAACAGGTGACGAGAAAGCATGAAGCCGGCTTCTGGCCAATCAGAAACCAGGGCGATGTGTAATGACGCAGCGCCTGGCTTCCTGATTGGCCGGGAAGCCGGCTCCATGCTCCCTCGTCATGAGGTGACGAGGGAGCATGAAGCCGGCTTCTGGCCAATCAGAAACCAGGGCGATGTGTAATGACGCAGCGCCTGGCTTCCTGATTGGCCAGCTTCCAACCAATCAGGAAGCCACGCAGCGAGTCATTACACGCTGCATGGCTTCCTGATTGGCCTGGAAGCCGGCTCCATGCTTTCTCATCACAAGTGACAAGGGAGTATGGAGCCGTTTCCTGGCCAATCAGGAAGCCAGGCAGCGTGTATTGACGCACTGCCCGGCTTCCTGATACAGGAAAGATTGGGCTAGGCATCGGAGCATTTGGGCGAGTACGAGTAGTCGCCCAAATACTCAGCACCTATACCGATACTAGTATCGATGCATCCCTACCTTAGACCCTAGGAACCCAGGGGAGAGGAGGCTGCAAAGACCGGCAGCTAGGTGGGACCGCGGATCAGGTGAGTATATCTGCTTTATTTGAGCCCCCTAGACCAGTGGTTCTCAACCTGTGTAACCTCACGACCCACATTTGTCCTTGGTCATTAAGTTCCGACCCAAGTCACACTGCAATGGAACGCACAGCATTTCGGTACTGCGCGTCCTGGCGCGGGCGATCGAACTGTGGGCAGGAGATGTGATTGGGATGCCATTCAAATGAATGGCAACGCACCTCACACACCAGAACGCGTAGTAGGTGCGATTGCATGGTACAGTGCGTTATTCGCACAGGGCTGTTCGATAAACACACTGTATTAGTGTGAAAGGGCTATCAAAAACACTGACAGACACCCAGTCTACTGACATTATGAGAACTGGAGTGGATCCTCAGCCTGGGGTCCAGTGTGGGCTGCTGTGGCCTGTAGAGGTGCCGGGAGCCAGAACGTGATATCACTCCGGTCTAGGTACTGCTACAGAACATGCTGTGTAAGCAATGCATGCATGGATGGAGCTCCCTCGCGGCTATAGCTCCAGCCCACCCCACCCACCTCAAGCTGACACTCGGCGCCGAGCAGCATATGAATGGCTGCTAGGCGTGGGAACTGATAGTGCTGCGCTAGGGGGAGGCTGAGGAGCCTCTCACCTAGAAAATTGGAAGGCATGTGGCGACCCACTGAACACAGGGTTGCGACCCACTTTTGGGTCACGACCCACCAGTTGAGAACCAAGGCCCTAGACCAAATGAGCACTTAACTCTTGCAGTGCAGGAGTAGCTCCACTGTAATTGGTAATTTTAATATATCCTGGAGTTCTTCTTTAAGTAATTTTATAGCAAAAAAAGCAGATATTACCATGTGTGTGAAAAAACTGCTTCGGAGAGGAAGTGGTGAAAGAGATCGGCTCGTTTGTATATTGACATCTCTGCCTGCCAAATAAATTGTGTTAATAGGTTGTATTCACAGAGGTGAACAATCCCAACTTTAGGAACGGTAGAAAAGTTTTTGGTGCAGACTGCAGTTCATATTTAACCTTTAATAAAGCGACACAAATTAAATATTTGCATCTGGATGCGGCCGTCTCTCAGTGTAACAAAACAATGTTCTTAATTAGAAGAGAAAATAAAATCACACAAACCAGATGACACATTACAGATGTAGATGATGTTAAATCTAATATCATTATAAAGATGACATTTCCCATGAACAGAAGATTGATGATACATATCCCATTATTCATTCAATAAAAGTTGCCTTTTCTATTTACTCTGGGCCATCTGAGGCTAGCCGTGGATCAGCGGGTCTTGCAGGCAGCTGTGAATTGTGCCCACCCTTGAATCAATCACTATAATGCTGGGCACACACCTTACAACCATGGCAAGACTTTTGTCTTGCCATGGTTGTAAGGTACTTAAAAAAACGTACGATCTGCCTATCTTGGACAGGCAGATCGTACTTGCGATGATCGTAAGCCGCGCCCCCCTGAGGGGCGGGCTTCGGATGACCGCAATGCCGAACGGGCAGTGTGCGCTTGCGCACACCGGCCCGTCCGGCTTTTTTCGTACGAACATGCTACACACCCGCCGAACATCGTACGATGCTCGGCGGGTTTTCGAACATGTTCATAAGTTAAAAGTCGTGCGACCTTACAGTAGTAGAGGTCGCATGGCTTCCACACACCTTACGATAATCGTACGATCGCGGGATTTCCCGCGATTATGGTACAATTATCGCAAGGTGTGTGGGGACCTTAAACCAGATACCACTGCTACAAATGCTCAATTAAAAATTTGTTGCAGGAGATTCTCGGTATGCTGGAAATGATCTCTAATAGAGATCTCAATGTCAACCTCTTCCTACCCACTACACTACCCACTGGCAGAGATAAAATTGACATTGTGAAAATGTAATTGGGGTAGTCAATACTGGTTTTTTTTATCACTGATCAGACTAGACACGAGGTCCCAAGCTTCAGGTTAGTTGAAGAATTTGTATGTTGGGAAATCTCTTGCTCAATGGAACCTTGCACCGTGTTCCAGGCATAAAGTTGGACAAGCTACAAATGAAGAAGGCTGTGGAAGATATGATATATGGTGGACACCGATCATAATTACTGCATTCAGGTGTTTCCAGTGAATGGTACTGTTATGCTTTCAAAAACAATTGTGTGCTTTCAATCTTGTGGAAATAGTTTGGTGAAGCTCCCTCTTCTTTTTCATCATGACTGTATCCATGCACAAACCCAGCTGTATAAAGACATGCTTTGATGAGTTTGGTGTGGAGGAACTCGAGTGGCCTAATCAGAATCCTACCTCAACCCAACTAAACACCTTTGGGATGAAATGGAACACTAAAGGTGCCCATACACTGCTCGATTCTCGTATGAGAATCGCGGGAAATCCCGCGATCGTACGAGAATCGAACAGTGTGAACGAAGACGTGCGACCGTTTCTACTGTACGGTCGCACGTCTTTTGTCTAAGGAGCATGTTAGAAAACCAGCTGAGAATCGTACGATTTTCGGCTGGTTTGAACGGTGCTCGGGAACAAATGCCGAACGGGCCGGTGTGCGCACGCGCACACTGCCCGCGCACACTGCCCGTTCAGGATTGCGGTCATCGAAAGCCCGGCCATCAGGGGGGCGGGCTTGCAATGATCGAGAGTACGATCGGCCTGTCCAAGATGGGCAGATCGTACGTTTTTTTAATCACTTTACAACCATCGCAAGACTAAGGTCTTGCGATGGTTGTACAGTGTATGGCCACCTTTACGGTGAGCAAGGTCTTCTCATCCAACCTCAATACTTGACCCTTGAAGCTGACAGCTTTTTCTTCTATTATGTCCTCAGGTATTATGGGGACATATCTCTTATGGATACGCAAAAAAGGAACAAATATATATCTGATGTTAGGTCCACTTTGATATCAATGATACTTCAGTATAAGAAGTTTTTCTCTGAAAACATGGAACAGGCTGGAATTCAAAGGGTAGCTTTAAAACATATGTCACTCTATTTGGTAAATATGCCCTATAAGATTGCAGGACATGGCGCTTGATAATTATTTTCAGATGCCGCTATGTATGGGGTCAAAGCTTGCCCCATTATAATCCAAGCCATCATTCTAGGCCCCTTGGTAACCTATTCCTTCATGATATCCCAAGGGTTCCCTCTGAAATGATCTTCCCAGATGTAAAGGAATATTTAATAGCCTTCGTCAACCTGAAGAGAGATATCTTTTTATCCAAATGTCATCGTACACAGGAGCCCCGGGAATTTGCATTTGTTGAAAGATGCCATTGAACATCGGTCCCGTCAGAGATCTAGAGGTTCAATATTAATATTACAAATGAGCACCAGCAGGCCTCCGGTAGACCCACAGCCCTCCCGACGAGCTTCTGTTGTCCAATTTTTTTTCAATCAACAATAATTTAAAGGCCAGAAAGTCCAAGACCTCACACTGTGTCTGAACACATGTTCTCCTTCAAGAACGCCAAGTTCAATTTGTATCTCAGCTGGCCAGGTATAATGCCATCGCCCCCCCCGAGGCAATTTCAGAAACACAAGAATCTTTTCTGGGGAAAAAATAACACAATACAGTGATAGTTTGAATATATATATATATTTCAAACAACCTTTACAGAGCATAATCAGTGACCAGCTCGTGCTATCCAGGAAGCATTGGAACTGTGCTGTTCTTAATAGGTCCACTCCATTTACCTTTAAAGCCCAATTGATGTTTTAGTTTAAATCAGCTAAATACATTCCAGTTGCATGAAAATAAAAGGGGTGCAAAGTCTTACAGTTGGTTTTCTTTAGACAGCAACCACAGCCTAAATAGAAAAGCCTGTCCTCTGCCAGCATAGTGTATAGCTGGACCTTTGTGCAGAAGCAGTGGTCTCTCTGCAGAGGTCTGGCAATCAGCAAAGTTCATACTCCCTTCAAGTTGGAGATCTCTAGCTCTGACTCAGCAGGGGGCAGAAGAGAACAAAAACTAGCCACCAGTATTACCTGTGGGCTCCCTGCAGCTGATCTTTTCCCCGTTATTGACTTATCATGCCTTATTCCGCACCGTGTCTCTATCAAGAGGCAAAATAGTAAGTAAAGGATGGACACCGGCACTCCAAAGAAAGTTCAGTACGCGTTTATTAACGTACTAGTTGCAAATAGAACACTCTAAACAACGTTTCAGGGTCTGTTTTTTGTTTGCCTGATGAAGGGGATCCTGTGAGACCACGCAAAAATGTTGTTTAGAGTGTTCTATTATTTGCAACTAGTACGTTAATAAACACGCACTGAACTTGCTTTGGAGTGCCGGTGTCCATCCTTTACTTATATTTTGTAGGAAGCCACCCGCTGACACCTGCTGCACCCACCTTCCTATTTGGAGCAGCGTCTCTGAGTGCGATGGGTACACGGACTGTATCTATCTAGAGGCAGATATATTGACAGAGAAACCTTGCTTTGCTTTGCTGCCTCATGTAAGAACTGATGACCTGACAGCTGGTGGGGGGAATATCCAAAAAGCAGCGGGAGAGGTGGAGGATGCCCCCTTGCTCTCTATGTGAATGCAGTGGTCTCTCTGCAAAGGTCCGATGTGCCCCCTATAGCTCTGCCATAAGCACAGCTAATGTTCCTTGCTGACTGAAGAGCTTGAGCACTGACTCAGCAGAGGGCATGACGCACCTCTGCAGAGAGACCACTGCTTCCACAAAGAGCAAGGGCCCTTCTCTGCAGCATGCTGGCAGGGGGACAGGCATTTCTACTCTGTGGCTGCTTTCTAATTAAAACAAGCTGTAAGACTTTGCACATCTTTTGTTTTGATGCCCCTAGAATCTACAGCATTGAGCCCATTTAAACCAAAAGTTCAGTTGGGCTTTAGTACTTTTTCAGTCATGGACCTGAACAAGCAGTGGTGTCACGAGGGGGGTGCGGGCCTGCACCGGGTGACACCATCAGAGGGGGTGACACCAAAATTACTCAGTCATTTTGATATCACCCCCTCTGAAAAGTCAGGCACTTGGTCATGGACCGAGTGGCCCACAGCTGTACAAGGCAGAAGGGGACCCGGAGACATAACTTATACTGCCGGGTGAACGTCCCCTCCTCTCCCTGCTAATGTCCATCACCGAGATGGCAGACGACAGTTAGGTGGGTGTGACATCATCACACACAGGCATAATGACATCACACACGCACTTGCTGACGTCCCGGCAGGTGACACCCAGCAGCCGCTTCGGGTGACACCAAGCCTGGAGACACCCCTGTGAACAAGCATGCTGATTACAAAGCCGGACCACAGTCAAAACTCCTGATCTGCTTTCTTGTTTGAGTTTAGTTCCTCAGGAAGCATAGAAGCCAGTGGATCAATATGACAGCCAGGTAGCTAGAATTTTCAGAAGCAGATGGCAGCCTCCATATATTCTCAGTGGAAGTTTCCTTACAACCTACACAAGCCGGAGGTTGCAGGTCATTGAGTGTATATCTTCGTTCTGGCTTGAGATGAATACAGTGACACGGTAGACAGATACATCAGATCATTGTTAAAAAACATCTGCACTTCTTCCCTCATGTCCTATTAGCAGCTCAGTGAGAACCCACCATTGCAGAAGGTGTTTTAAAATATGACAGCCGGACAGAACAGGTACAAGTACTGCTTGTCACCGCTGTCAGCTCTCCCAACCATATTATCATAAAATCAAAAAGGTTTACAGAAGAGAAGTTTTGGGAGGAACTCCGGGAAGAATGCAAAATTCACTGACATAAAGATGATGCTTCATTATACATTTAAAGAAGAACTCCGGGCAGAATTTTTATTAACCCTGGCAGTAGGGATACCCCTACACTGAAAGTGCTAATACAAATTTCTACCCCAAGTTCTTCTTTAAACCCGCTATTAATAGTGGTCCCATCATTTCCATGTATTGCCCTGTTGATCCTGCCGGTACTGCTCTTACCCCCTTATTTCCAGTCTCGCTTCTGTGTCTCCCCCATTATCTATGCAGTGACTGGATCATGCTTGATTTACCAAAGGAAAATAGGCTGTGTACTTTGCAAGGGAATTTGCACTTTGCAGAGGATGTTCCTCAATAAGCTGGCCACACACCTTACAACCATTGCAAGACTTTTGTCTTGCGATGGTTGTAAGGTAATTTAAAAAACTTACGATCTGCCTATCTAGAGGCAGAACCAGCTGTGCCCGCCCCCTCCCCCGTTCATTCCTCCAGTCAGCACTGGAGGATCGGAACAGGGAGGGTAGGGAATCCCTGCAGAGAGCCGGGAGTGATAGTCGCAGCTCTCTGCAGGCACATGATAGATCACTTCCCGATCTATTGACCCGACGTGCGACAGTTTCATTGTCACACGTCGGCTCGAACTATGAGGTTGAGTGAAAATCACTCGCCTCATAGTTCTCCTTTAAAGGATCTGCTACTGACGGCTTGGTGCCAGATACCACAGCACACCTTTTAGTGGAGTCCATGCCTCGACGGGTCCGGGCTGTTGGTGGCAAAGGGAGACCTACTCAATATTAGGCGGGTGGTTGCATGCGGGTGTGTATATATGTATTACATTATGTACTTTTGGCAGCAATTTCAGTGCAGAAGCTCCTAGCCTGCTGTAATTTCATCTCTCCTATTGCTTCTTTTACTCTTTAGGGCATAGAGATTCCAAGAAATGTGATCATAAAGGTCCATCACAGAACATAATCCGAGCAGTAATAAAGTATGGAGCAAGCTTTCCCCACTAACATGAGACCGATATAAAAATTTGGCACGGCTCAGCGCAGAGATATTTAAAAAATCAGCAAACAGAGGCGGCCATTGTCGGAAGTAATTAAAACCTGTTATAGAGGTGTGATAGAGGAGCGGGGAATACGAGCCGGGTGACATTGCTGTTGGATGTACGCAGTTCCCAGCAACGCGGCTTGTTACCAGGAACCTTGTACTCAGCACCTGACACCTGCTGTATGCATAGAAACATCCAAACTGAATATCACCAGAAACTGCGACATTTCCCAGAAATATGTTTACTGAACATGACTGAGAGGTCGTTCCATCCAAAGTGACCTCATAACAAAACCCAGAAAAACAACCATTCTGTATGCAGAAAACGCTCCGGACAAATATAAACGTCCTAAGTAATAGATTGCAGCTCACCATTCCTTAGATGCCGTGGTTGCAATATTTATTTATTTTTTTTGCTTTTTTCTTTACTTTCACTAACAACAAAAATTTAACATATTGCAACTTACCAGTCCTTAGATATGGTGGCTGCATTAGTTTTCCTTTGTTCAGGCTTTGTTCACATTAGTTCCACCTGATGATCCCGGTGTTCATTTGAAAGTTTCAACTCGTCGAGATCTCCAATTACATGACTTCCGGTTGAGTTAGAAGTAAGAAGTTTGGCCGAGAAGGCTGTACTGCACGTGTGCCACCCGCGGCATTTCCCTATACACATACAACACAGCAATAAAGTATTAAAATGAACTAATGTCAGACTAATCCAGCACGTTATTAATCCGAGTTGCCCCACTCAATATGGGGGCAAGCAGCGGCCATATTGAGTGGGGCAATTTAGATGGATAACGTGCTGGATTAGTCTGACCCTAGTTCATTATAATACTATATTGCTGTGTAGTATGTGTATAGGGAAATGCCTACTCCTCGAGGATGGACATCTCGTGGAGTAGGCGTTTTCGATAGAACACCGGCAGTAAAGCATTTCCCGTTCTATGGTGACAACGCTCACTCCTTATGCAGCACCTGGAGGAGCAGCGTTGTCACCATAGGACAGGCCTACAGAAAACCTCTTCCTATTCTCTTCTCCATTCCATAGAGGGGGCATGGCTCTGTAGTCCTCAAAGATATACAGGTCTATTCACAAAAGGGTGAAGGGAACAATCTAGGACAACATAGCTGAACTGGAAAGTGAGCTGAATTTAGGATCACAAAAAGTGTTGGGTTTTTTTTGGTAAAATGTAAAAAACAAATTCTTTAAACATATCTAAAACATATATGTATACGCATTTTTAAGTCCTCACAGATAGCTTGGAACAATGAAACTGATAAGTGCAGCAGAGGCAGAGAGCACAGGAAGTTATCGGCTCATAAAAAAAATTTTCTCAGGATAAACAGGTATTGTTGTTGGTGTATTTAAAGTGCAACTGAAGCTAAAACTTTTTTTTCTCTATAAGTTTTGAAAAGTGAAGAGGAATTGGAATCCCTTTCAGGTTTTTATCACTACCAAGGGCAAGGAGGCATGAGGTGCTGGACCACAACCCTTTTCTAATCCAAAAGGAACAATATTTGGGCCTCGTGGCGCGGTTCCAGCCGCTCTTCACGCAGATGCTGAACACTTGCGAGGAATGCGAACGAAGGTTCGGGGAGAAGGATTGATGATTTAATGAGTTTGGAAACCTTGACATTGTGCATATGTGGCGGCGCACTGTACAGAGTAATTGTTTTTATTCATTAGATGGTATTTAGGATAACTAGTTTAGAAGTATTGCATTTTTTGTGCTACACTGTTTATATAGAATTATATTCCAATTTGGCTGCAAAAGTGGAAATACACTTTAAAACTGACCCTCAACACTAAACATGAACCTAGAATTTAACCGAACCCCCTAAATCCTAACCCCTAACACTAACTTTAATCTATCCCATAACACTAACCTATCCCCTACATAGCTGTACTGTATCCTGAACTGAGATCAAGTTTTTGACTAAACTTTCTTTAGTAGCTAACCTGAGGACTTAGCATAGTGCTGCCATCTAGTGATGAATAATAATGTCATACACTGTAAAATGTTAAAGTGACACTAAACTCAGGAGTTAAATCTTACAAATACATTCAAGTCCCTTAACTATTAACAACAATGTATCTTGTGTATCAGTCGACTGTAGATCCTCGCTCTCTCTCCTGGCTGTCATTCCTTGTTTTTTCTCCTGGCTGGCTCTCTCTTTCCTAGCTGTCTCTCCTCACTCTCTCTCCTGGCTGTCTCTCCCCGCTCTCTCTCCTCGCTCACCTTGCTGTATTTTGCAACAGGCTGTGTAAACTAATATTCTTTGATGTAATACATAGCACTTCAACCACCAGTATCCACCAGAAAGGTGTCAGGGAGCTTGGCTCAGCAGACTCAGGCTAATAGGTAATCATGTGTGCACAGCTAAATAAATATACCAAAATGGAATTAAGGGGCCGCCATTCACACCCTTCGTGATCTACCAGCATCAGCTTTGAGAGCTACTGGTAGATCATCATCTACCTAATGGGCACCCTGATCTACAGCAATACATTCAGTACGTGCAGGGCTGTATTTAGATACCCTGCCGCTCTAGGAACAGAGCCGGTGCAAGGATTTTTGCCTACACAGGCGAAGGTGCATTTTTGATACCCCCCACCGTAACAGTACGGAGAACCGCAAAATATGTTGAGCAGGACCATAAACTAACACTAACCGCACTCCCTTTCCACTAACACTAGCTGCACTCCCTATTCACTAAGACTAACTGGTTAAATAATCCATAGTACAACTACATGTTATGTACTATGGATCATGATTTAACCTATTTGTGTTAGCAAGGGAGAATTGTAAATCTATTGCTGTAGTGTAGTGGAGGTGTGTGCTGTATATATGTACTACATATACATTACACACGTCCAGTACACTACAGCAATAGATTTAAAGCCAGCCCCGTCCCAGCTCCCCTCACTCACAGTTTCACTCCGATCCCTGTTGCCTCACGCGGTGCCTCTTGTAGTCGTTGCTGGGCAGGATCGCTTAAAATCTTATAAATATTCACTTTTAATGTACTTGTATACCTGGCTTTTGTCATTGTATATTAAGACAGTTTAGATCAATTCTGTCGGTAAGTGACCCTGTGTTTGGTGCAAAGATGGAAAGTGCTGCCAATCAATATCTACTGGGATGGTAAATATGTGTTATGGAAATCCAGAGGACACTGTTACTGCATCTTTCAGTGGGTGGGGTTAATTTTATTAACACTTTTATTACAATTAGTTTGATATCATTGTACTCTCTCAGATCTGGCTATTTGCAATCAAAGTTCAAAATATTGGTGCCATGGGCATAACAGACATGGATAGTGAGCCACCACCGGGGGGAGGCATTTGGAAATGTCTTAGAGGACGCTCTAAGGTTGATTGTCTAATTGTATACAATCTTAGAGGGGGGGACAATTCGTGGTGTGTGTGTGTGTGAAAATAGATTTCTGATTATGTATGGTAATTTTATTGCAGATTTGAGAGGGGGCTGCTGCAAGGGAGCATTAAATACGGGTATTTCGTCTCGGGGACCTGTCTACCATATATTGTTTTTAATATATTGTTTTGATAACACAAAGAAATAGTTAAAAATGAGATTTGGGGAGGATCTCAATGGGAATAAAAAGTTGGCACATACATCATGAGCTATAATAGATGAATAAAAACTAAAGGTTTTAAAATTATGAGTATAAAAATAGACAAAATTTATTAAAACGAGTATTTAAAACGAATGTTTAAACGAATGATGAAACAGATGTTTATTCATCAATGTAGCGTCCATAGAAGATGAGGTGGGACGCAAATGGGTTATTAGCCCATATGGAGTGGTCCACAGCAGGTGGTTGCTCCTTTCCCCCCCTCCCTTTTCCTCCTCGCCCACAGCCTCCCCTCCCCGTGTGGATGCACATCCCCTGGCTCACCAGTTCCAGGCAGATACCACGGATGACCCGATCCTTTGCACTGGCCGTCCATCCTCTGGTCCCATGAAACGAAATGTAAGTGCTTATTCCTTTTCCTCAGCTATCCTCCGGTTTTTCGTCCAGTGCACCCGTTGTTACACTATTCTCCTGTCATTTTCCCTGGGTCTCTCGACCCGGTCAGTTAGCCCACCTAGCGTTGCGCCCTTTTTGATTTTTTTTTTACAAGTTTTCTGTATCAGTAAGTCAGATCTTACCTTTCATCAGCTTAAAAAGTCAGACCAATAAATAAAGATTACTGGATGGCTGTTTAGGGTTACCTTCATATTGCCTTTGACTCTTTTTCTGTTTGAGAAAGTCTGATTGTTTGCATGTGCATGTCTAGAGAACATTCGGAGTACTTTGAAAATGCAGGTGAAGATTTAATCCACTTGCAGACTGGTATGGTTAAGCTGTCTGCTATCTTGTCTTTGTAATACCTTCATGCTTGCTCTTTCAGCCTTCACCTTTGTGTGCACTTCATTTCATCAAGTTCACACTGCTCAACAAAGAAAAAAAAAAATGTGAAATTGTTGCATCGATCTGCTTGCAATGGCGTCACTGAGCTGTGCTGGAGAGCAGGGCCGAGTCAACGCTGGTCCGGTGGGAGGAGCTCCAGGTGGGGTCCTAACTTAGCTGGCCGGCAACTGCCCAGAGGTGCCGCACGTGTCGGGATCCTCTGGCAGTTGCCGGCCAGCTAAATTAGGACCCGCACCTGGAGCTCCTCCCACCGGACTCGCCGCTGCTCTCCCGCACCAAAAAGGGAAGTGAAGAGAAAAAAAAAAAAAAACATAGCGCAAGCATGGGGGCATTTTGACAAGTACTTGGCAAAATGCCTTTTTTTCCGCCCTCACCCCTTCAGCGCCCTCAGACGGTCGCTTGACTTGCCTTGCGGCAGCGCTGGGCCTGTCTAGGAACACACCAATGATGACACCTTTTGTAGAAGCTCCACCCTTTGCGGCATGTAATTATTTTGGCAATACCAATGCTAGATTGAGCTATAGGTGGCAGCATGGGATTTTTTTTTTCTAATAGAAGTACCTTTTATGTGTACAGACCACCAAACAAAAAGTTTTTAAAAATGGTATTATGCTTCTTACATGGTAAGTTACATAGTTAGTCAGTTTGAAAAGTCCATCGAGTTCAAACTAAGTGTATTTCCACTTCTGCAGTCAAATAAAAAATAAAAAAACCTTCTATATGTGTTCCCATTCAAACAGCATACAAAAAAATAATTTAAAACACTTCTTACCTTTTAGATGTTTTGTTGCAGCAGGCAACGTGGCCGATTCCATTTTTTTTTTCTCAGCCCCTTCACAGTAATCTATCCTTATAGAAAGACCTAGGATTGAGGATTGTGTTTCTCTCATTAACATACAATGGAGAAGCCAGGGATTTGTTCCTTTAATCCCTCGCAGCCCCTCCCAACATTACAAAGTAGGGGAAGCCAAGTAGAAATAGTAACAACACTGCCTCAGTACTCCTCTCAGCAGTCCTTAAACCTGATGCAAGCAGTGGGATGGTTCTTGGGAGAATTTATGCAAATATCAAAATGCCTTGGTGGGTGGGTGTCAGTCTGGAAGAATGGGCGTTCCTATGCAGACTGCATTTGCATAAAGACTGCCCTAGGTAAAGCCCACATGTAATGCTGAGCCTCCATGATTGAAAATCGAAATCCAATAAATGAAGGGGACAGGCCAGGGACAGTCAGACTGGGGAGGAAAGGGCTAGATCAACCTTTTTCAATCGGGGTGCCGTCTGCACTCTTCAGGGGTGCTGTAAAAAAATCAATTGAATTGAAAGTTTTTCTTTTTTAAAACAGCCATGGGTGGCAGGGGCATCCCAAGGCGGGGTGTCACCTGGAGTGGATACTGGGCGACACCCCGCCATGACGTCATTGCGCATGCACGGCCATCTTGGTGATGGACGTCGGCAGAGAGGAGGGAACGTTCACCTGGCGGGATAATTTATGCCGCAGGGTTCCCTCTTCTCTCCTGAAACGATCCATGAACAAGTGCATGACTTTTCAGAGGGAGGTGACCCCAAAATGACTGGCAGTCCACGCACCTCCCTTGTGATGCCACTGATGGGTGGAATCATGGGTGACTTTTTCCCACAAGCTAATTAGTAGTTATGGTCAAAACAACCAACCGCACTTTGCGGGCTCCCCACCAGCATCAGTTGCCAGGACACAAGAAGCTGGCCCACAGAGCTTGGTTGTACCAATCAATTGAGCAATTTCTCATGCCGAATTGAAGGAAGCACATCCCTGCTGAGACGGGATTCAGGGCTGGCACTGCAGTACAGGGGGAGGAGCAACTGAGCAAGCTGTGTGGACCAGCCACCCATAGTTTGCTTGGTTGAGGAGGGACTCTGATATTGGGGGTGGGGCTCTGATGTGAAGGGGGCCCCCATTTTAGACTGGGATGCCTTAAAATTTTACATACATAGGTGCCGTGACTAAAAACGCTTGAGGGACACTGGACTAAATTATCCTGGACATCCTCCAACCAGGAAATGAGCCGGGCTCTGACGTGCTGCAACGTCTAATGTACATTGTGAGACGCTCACGGCATGCAGTGAAATCAGAGTAAGTAGTTGGAGCTTTAAAACAGAACTCCAGGCAGATATAAAATGCACAAATTGATGTAGCTCTGTAATTATTATATGCTATATATAGAAATATACAAACTGTACAATGCAAATAATTACATCTTGTACGGTACATTTTGGTAAAACTATGATTCATGCTACGAGAGAAAAAAATGGTTTCCTCCCTTTGAAAATATTTTTAGCATTGCAGGCGTAGGTGGTAACATTTTTGAAATGTATTTCCCGGGACACTTACGAGATGGCTTGCATAATCACAATCCTCATTGTCTGATAGAAACATCGGCCATCCTTTATTCTAATTATGTAAAGATCTGAATTCTGGTAGCTGTGCCAAAAAACACACAAGCAAATGACTGGTCACCAGTATTGCCTGTGGTCACCTTGCAGCTGATCACTCAATTACCACCATGCCTTGTTCTGCACAGTTCCGGTATTATGGTGGAGTACTGCACTCCCAAGCTTGGCAAAGGTTCTCGACGAAATCAAATGACTGCTGAAGTGCGGTGCTCTCTACTGCCTGGTGGAACGCCAATGGGGTTTGTAGGAGAATCAGCTTGTATGGGAGTAAAAGGATGAGAGGACCACGCCATAGGGATCGGCAAACCTTGAAGGTTCCAAAGAAATCAAATCATTGCTGAAGTGCGGCAGCTCTGTACTGCATGGTGGAGCGCCAATGGGGTTCCTAGAAGAAGCATGTATGTAGTAAAAAGGACAGGAGAAGCCAATAGGGATTGGTCCAGGTATGCATTTGTCACAACAACAAAAAAGGGTGTACCAAGAGTTGACACCTCACTTGTTTTGGAGGTTATACACAAACCTGTCATCAGGCCTTAAAATGTATTGAGAGGGATCTGGAGAGGTGGTTAAAGTGTACCTAAACGCAAAAATGCAACATATTGCAGCCTACCAGTCCTCAAATGTGGTGGGTGCATTGTTTTTTTTAGGCTTTCTCTACTCCTCTCCTCCCCCCCCCCCCCCCCCCTTTC
>NW_017306347.1:498875-499831 GCF_000935625.1 Nanorana parkeri | reverse complement strand
GTGTGTTTCTTTCTCCCTCCCCCCCCCCCCCCCCCCATCCTTTTCATCCGGTGATCAGGCCAGTAAATGTTTTTTTTTTTCCAACTTCCTTTAACAGGCCAAACAGTCCAGCAAAGTTAGAGGGTTAAGACAAACCATTTAAACACTGATATTAGGTGCTAACAACAGTCAGCTTTTATTGGAGGTAAAACCGTTTTCCCAAAAAGACGAAAGAATCAAAAAAATAGTTGTAACTGCTTTAAAAAAAAAAAAAGTGTTAGCTGAAGTTCAGATTTAATTTGTTAGTCAAGTCCACCTACATCTGCTAGTCCCTCTAAAACACATCTAACACAGCGATGGTGAACCTATGGCACGCGTGCCACAGCTGGCCCGTGGGGCCCTCTCTTTTGGCAACCCATAAGCTTGCCTCATTGCGGTTAACGGTCAAAGTGTGCACATTTCAGCCAGTTCTTGAGGAACCGGAGGTAGCATTAGCTCCTCCACCAAGGGTGGCTCCGTTACTCCTCCATAGAGTGGAGTTGTCCGTCCTGACCCCCCTCCAAAAGACAGGAAGTGTGTTACTGGCCTGATCACCAGGTGAAAATAGAAAAATAAAAAACACACACAACTAACGCAGCCACCACATCTAAGGACTGGTAAGCTGGATAATACTACATCTTTGTTCTGGGGCTCACCAATAAGCACCCATACAATGAATGTTCTTTATATTGGCAAAGAAACACCACAGCTGAAATTGTCTTTAGTACTTTATTTTATTTAAAAATTATTTTTCCAAAAGTTGACATTTTAGACTTTTGGCAACATCACATCATGAAAGACCAATCACAAGTGCCCAACCATGGCTGCCAGTGGAAACCTGCTTCCATCTCCACAGCCCTAAACCCAATGAGGTGTGGTGGAGCTAGTTTGCTGGGGTGGTAGCTCAGTTAGTCTGTCTCACTCCTGTGGTCTCCTGT
>NW_017306347.1:495919-498853 GCF_000935625.1 Nanorana parkeri | reverse complement strand
TTAGGGTGTCGGGAGGACGCTAGTTTGCGCCCTCCCATTACCCTAAGGAGAACTATGGGGAAAAGCCCTGACCCCATAGTTCTCCTTTAATAAAAGAGTTTCAGGTGTGCATCATAAGGCCAAGAGCAAAACAGTGATGTTGTAACTGCAGTCACCCATATCAGCAACATTGGCAAAACTGATTGACCATCAGCTAAAGATGCAATTTCATACCAAGGGCTATTGACTTTTGAGCCAACTCAACCAGGCAAACCTCAATGCGCTGTGTAAGGTGCCCCCCGCCATACTATTCAACAAGTTGACATCTGTCCATTTGCAAAAGTCCCTTTGATATTATGAAACAATCCCTTTTCACTTATGAAACACTGCGGTTGTGGTCTTGAGACAGAAGTTACACATTTTAAAATTACATAATTCGTTTGACATGCTAGTGGTGTGTTAGAATCATGCTTGAGGTTCTATACAAACATTCAACTCTTTATCATTCTAGGCGGCTGTACGATGACAAGAAAGGTTATTGCAGGACATTGGTTAACCAGCTTTAAATTATTACTGTAGTCACACCTATGACAGGTTCTATAGTCTCCACTTATTTAACTTTAGGAGTCAGATGTAAGAAGTCACCTAATGTCCGACATTTGCCTCTCTGCCAACTGTCCGAGCTTATGCAGACAACACATACAGTACACCCGTCACCTGAGTGCACATAACAGTATTACATAGTGTAAAAGAGTCCTGGAGATAAATGGAATGTAAAACAATTAGAAGGCTCTGTTTGCTACCGTTATAATGACTTTGCAAGTGGAAGACAGCATGTTAGCCACAGGAGTTCAAGCAGCAACTGTCAAACCCCAGCGAACTTATCACCTCTGACTCTTGGCTAGATATATTGCATGAAGCTATATAAAGATGAAGGTATGAATCTTTCAAACAGTAAGTCTTTAGAATTAGAATAATTTAGGACCCTTGCAAAAGGCCAATTATGACTGGTTCACTGTGAGCGAATCAAAACTGTTCAAGAATGTGAAAGTTTTCATGTTTAACAATTGTACTTCATATTCTTCAGGAGTTCATCCACCTTGAGAGGGTTTACAAGGCCTGGGTGCTGTAAAGACAAAGAAGAAAAACACATAGCAACACATTAGTGTGAAAGGTATTGCCATGGGTTTGAAGGGTATCAATACCAGCAAAAAAATTGGAGTTACGTACCTGGTAACTCTGTTTCTAGGAACCTTCCAGGACAGCATGAGAGATAGGCTCCTCCCACCGGAACAGGAAACACATCACCCACACTTAGAATAAAAAGGAGCACAAGCCTAGCACGCTTCAGTTAAAACATAAGAACCGAAGGATACCATAGTGCAACTCGTTCATAGAATGATACATATACACGTCCTACCCAGGATTGGCCCGTGGTTTTTTTGTTTTTGTTTTTTGGAAGAAGAGGGATATTTAATGTTGCAGGCTGCACATCGCTGCCATGTGTGCTGACTGATGAGAGCATTCGTCCTTCAGAGGCCTTGGTTTCCCAAACATCAAACCATGACTAGAGAAGCTTTCTCTATGTAACTTGAGGATATTAAGAAGTGGCAGCTTTAGGGAATGTGGGGACCAGAGAGTGGCACCATCATACTTCTGAGATTGCTGGCCACAATGACATCGAAAGGAGATTTAGCACTGAAAGATAAGGGGTGGGTTTTTCCCCCTCAGTCTAGCAATGAAAAGGCACATTACTTTGTAGACCCTATATCTTGCTAGGACTTGTGTAAATGCACCTTTTTATCAAATTTAAATGTTCAACACCACACTATGATGACAGCTGGTTGAAGAGATGTAACTTACCAGAAGGTGTATATGGTTTCCAATCAAGATATGACTCTTAGGAGGTCCATATGACCATTTATGCTCCCCCTCTTAGGCCAACTGTCTTGTACTACAACCCGTCTACCATAGTCCCCCACCTAGACATAGTATCAGAGGTCTTAGTCTGAGGACGGAAAAACCAAAAGGATTTTTTTCACATCAGTACTGAAAGTAGGAAAGCCAGCCGCCTTGGAGTTTGCTTCTAAGTGATAATATTATAATAAAAATAAATAATCTTAACTTTGCCCAAATAAGTTTGATTTATCAGACCTAAGAGTCAAAACTATATTCTGGCAGTACTCACTGCAGCTTTCAATGCCTGATCCAAGTCTTCAATTAGGTCTTCTGTGTCTTCTAAGCCAACAGAGAGGCGGATGAGGCAGTCATTGATATTGAGGAGGACCCGATCTTCTTCTGGGACAGAGGCATGTGTCATTATCGCTCTGCAGGAAAAGAAAGAGCAGGACCTTTCAAAATCCAGAAAGTATTTGACCCAGCATATTTGACCCAGCATATAGATATGCCCTTAAATGTCAGCTCAGTCCTCATTGGCCAAGGAAGTGTGCTGCCAACCAATTCGTCCCAACCAGAGAACTATTGAGAATACAATAAAAAAGGTTTCCAACCTGATGGATTTTCCTGTGTAGTTACAATTAGGTGGAGGCTGGTGGGTTAAGCCACCTCGGGGACTTCAGCCGCAAGAGCCACATACAAGAATGAGGCATTTTCACTCCTCTTATTGTTCATAATAGAACATTAGGATGGGAAAGCAAACAGGGGAGGTGGGAACCCCTATCCATCGCCATGGCAGGAGTGGGAACCACTGCATGGTTCGTACCATGCGATCTATCTATCTATGGCCTGCTAAAGATTGTAAGCTCTAAACAAACAGGGACACAATTAGCTTTGTGCTTCATTTTGTATTAGCAAAATACACTTTTTTTTTAGTACAATAAAAAAAAAAACCTGTCTGATTCAAAAAGGAAAATAAAGCAAGAGTTAAAACAAATGAACTATAGCAAAGAGAATCCTAGCTGGATTTAAAAAAAAAAAAAAAAAAAAAAAAACTTT
>NW_017306347.1:490010-492267 GCF_000935625.1 Nanorana parkeri | reverse complement strand
CCGTTAAAAAACAGCAATCTTCCAACTTGTGTCAACCCCATTTCTCATGCCCCCAAACACTGAGAAATAACCGGTAAAGGAAATGGGGAACTCCCCCTCTCTTACCTTAGAGCTGCCGGCACCAGGATCCCCCAGATCAAATGATGCCATTGTGGTAGTTGAGTCTCCAGCTGGGCCCCCTGGCCCCTCCGACTCCAGCTCTTGCGCCCCACTATTGGTGCCCCCCCTTGCGTGTGTGGGCACCGCAAGGGCCTTGCGACCCCCTGCTTCAGATGTGTTGGCCATCTGTAGCGTGGACCGAATGGCTGACGCAGCCTGGCAGTGTCTGCTCGTATGTCTCCGCGCACCGGAAGTGACGTCAGACGCGCTGCGGACACCGCCAGAAGTTCGTTACTTATGACATTTCCGCCCACATTCGTACGCCGGGAAATGCCTCCCCCATGCCACACGAGGACGCCAGTCCCGCAGACCGGAGCCAGGATCCCCGAAAGCCACCACCGTTGCAGGTAAGAAAAAACACACCACTTTGAAGCAGAGGTTTTTCGCCCGGGGGAACTCCCCTGAGTCCACTACACCAACAGGTCAAGTTGCCCTGCACACCCTTGTGCAGGTAAACTACAGGCATTTTCTTTCGGACAGTTGGGGCTGTCCAGGAAGCCCCCCTTCCTGGGTACCCCGGGTCCACTGACCCTCTGCTGTACCCCTGTCGGGGGGGAAGCCCCTGCTCACCAGCACGAAGGCCTAAGGAAAACAACAAACATTACGATGTCCTGCTCGGCCGGAGGAAACACAAAATAACTGAAGCGTGCTAGGCTTGTGCTCCTTTTTATTCTAAGTGTGGGTGATGTGTTTCCTGTTCCGGTGGGAGGAGCCTATCTCTCTAATGCTGTCCTGGAAGGCGACTAGAGAAGCTTTCTCTATGTAACTTGAGGATATTAAGAAGTGGCAGCTTTAGGGAATGTGGGGACCAGAGAGTGGCACCATCATACTTCTGAGATTGCTGGCCACAATGACATCGAAAGGAGATTTAGCACTGAAAGATAAGGGGTGGGTTTTTCCCCCTCAGTCTAGCAATGAAAAGGCACATTACTTTGTAGACCCTATATCTTGCTAGGACTTGTGTAAATGCACCTTTTTATCAAATTTAAATGTTCAACACCACACTATGATGACAGCTGGTTGAAGAGATGTAACTTACCAGAAGGTGTATATGGTTTCCAATCAAGATATGACTCTTAGGAGGTCCATATGACCATTTATGCTCCCCCTCTTAGGCCAACTGTCTTGTACTACAACCCGTCTACCATAGTCCCCCACCTAGACATAGTATCAGAGGTCTTAGTCTGAGGACGGAAAAACCAAAAGGATTTTTTTCACATCAGTACTGAAAGTAGGAAAGCCAGCCGCCTTGGAGTTTGCTTCTAAGTGATAATATTATAATAAAAATAAATAATCTTAACTTTGCCCAAATAAGTTTGATTTATCAGACCTAAGAGTCAAAACTATATTCTGGCAGTACTCACTGCAGCTTTCAATGCCTGATCCAAGTCTTCAATTAGGTCTTCTGTGTCTTCTAAGCCAACAGAGAGGCGGATGAGGCAGTCATTGATATTGAGGAGGACCCGATCTTCTTCTGGGACAGAGGCATGTGTCATTATCGGTCTGCAGGAAAAGAAAGAGCAGGACCTTTCAAAATCCAGAAAGTATTTCACCCAGCATATTTGACCCCGCATATAGATATGCCCTTAAATGTCAGCTCAGTCCTCATTGGCCAAGGAAGTGTGCTGCCAACCAATTCGTCCCAACCAGAGAACTATTGAGAATACAATAAAAAAGGTTTCCAACCTGATGGATTTTCCTGTGTAGTTACAATTAGGTGGAGGCTGGTGGGTTAAGCCACCTCGGGGACTTCAGCCGCAAGAGCCACATACAAGAATGAGGCATTTTCACTCCTCTTATTGTTCATAATAGAACATTAGGATGGGAAAGCAAACAGGGGAGGTGGGAACCCCTATCCATCGCCATGGCAGGAGTGGGAACCACTGCATGGTTCGTACCATGCGATCTATCTATCTATGGCCTGCTAAAGATTGTAAGCTCTAAACAAACAGGGACACAATTAGCTTTGTGCTTCATTTTGTATTAGCAAAATACACTTTTTTTTTAGTACAATAAAAAAAAAAACCTGTCTGATTCAAAAAGGAAAATAAAGCAAGAGTTAAAACAAATGAACTATAGCAAAGAGAATCCTAGCTGG
>NW_017306347.1:466494-489981 GCF_000935625.1 Nanorana parkeri | reverse complement strand
CTTCACTATTGGTAACTGCTTCAGTTTTCGATCATTTGCCTCCTTGAATAAAATCTAAAACTGGAATTTATTTAAAAATTACAAATAAAATAGGGATCAAATACGCCACAAATCACAAAATCTCGTAAAATTATTTTTTGCTCTTCAATAAATTCTATCCCCGTATAACGCCGCTATGATTCAGGCGCTATATGGGTATAGAATTTATGGTAGAGCAACTGGCAGAAATAATTTTACAATATTTTATTATTGCTGATTTGTGGAGTATTTGATCCCTTTTGATTTTAATTGCAATTTAAAAAACACAAAACTAAAATGTATTTAACAAAAAACAGAAATCAGTTCTACTTACGGATGCTCTGCCAAACTTTCATATCCACCAAGACTTTCGGCCAGAGCAAAGACCTACCAAAACATATTTGATTAGATATATGAACAAAATAATGTAACATCTATTACATACAAAATGCTCAAAGTGCTTAATACAGATTTTTTGGGGTAGGGCAATTATCCTAAATAACAACACACACTGCAGAGGACCTCCTCCCACCTTCTCAGTTCTATGCATCTAAAGGGCTTTTGTACACAGGCATCAAACACAGGTCAGCAGATTCCCATTTACCTCAATAGTACAAAAGTGAATAGTCGCTCTGTGGCTGCCTTTGACTTGTGAATTTGGGTTGATCTGCACGCAGCAAGTCTTATTTGAGATGCATTAGAACTGCATGACAAAGCAGGTTAAATGCAGCTTTTAACTTTCCAATGCATGCTGGACCAGCAGTGCATTTGAATGCAAAAGCCAGTGTTTGACAGCAACACACGAGTACACAAGCCAAGAGGAACCAACAGTCATCTCCTCACCACGGCCATAGGCCTTGTACACATGGGCCTTCAGCTTGTATAAGAAAAAGCAAGCACAGCAAGCTTTTACAAAAGCATTTGCAGCGCTTTCAGCAAGCTTTATTGAAGAATTCTTCAATTATTTTTTTTGCGCTAGGCACAGGATTGGGGACGGTGTGCATCACCACGTTTCTCATACACATGGTAGGGGGGCTTCTGGGTTGAGGACAGGATGCTGCAATATGTAGTTCTATAGCTTCAGAATGCAAGTCAATAACATATTCACACACATTCTCTGGCTTGTGCATTACTCCAGCCTTCATAGCTGCTGTGCAGCGATCAGAGCCATAAATCAAAATATTCACCTTCACACTCTTGAGGAATATCTTGGCATGTTCCAAGTTGCCTTTAATATAGAATGTGATCATACCAGGTACACCGGTGCACTGACGCTTGGTGATCTCGTATTGTGGGTGTGATGGCAGTCCTTTAAAATTTTAAGAAGGGTTATAATGATATAATTTAATAATGATATAATAAAATATAAATTTTATAATGAAGATCAATTACAAAATGACACAGCAAATAATAAAAATACACCATATTCTTAGTATCTGCCACCATACTTGTAGAAGCCAATAAAAAAAGAACTTCATTCTGAAGAGTATTAGACCGAAAAAGACTACACAATCAAGAAAAAGGGCTTTTCCCAAAAGCAAGAGTCAATAGATGGTCTTAGGATTTGTTTATAATATACATTTCCTAAAATAAATATGTGTCTGCCTGCAATTTTATTTTTGTACGTTGGTCGCACATTTTAAAACGTGTGTCTTTCCACATTCTTTCGTTTGGCCAATGAAAGCTAAATAAAAATAGCGTTTGCTAGGGGGTGGGGGGGCTTGTTGCCAAGTGTTAAAATGAACTGCACAAGCTTTGTCTGCTGCCATCGAAGTCTATGGGACCAAAAACATACTGTTTTCTTTCCCAACGCGCAGCAGCATGATGCAAATGGTCCCATAGAAAAGAATGGCAATGCTTTTATTGTGCACTAAGCTGTAAAGTGGTACAGGTGTAAAGGGGGCCCTACTAGCTTGAATACCTCAGTATATGACTTGAAGCAGGGAAGATGTATTATATCCGTCACACAACCTACAGGCTTGCCCACAGTTGATGGCAGGTGCTCTAGTGAACTGTTGGATGACCAACCATACAATCAGGAAAATAAGGACCTCCACCAGCACACCATGGTATAGTAATAATTATGTCCAAGGACTTAGCATTATCACTGTGCCAAGACTTGCGATGCCAATATTATCACTAGACCAATGTGTGCTGGTGAAGATTCTTATTTTTCTATGACTCCCAAAACAGGCATACGGGTCAAGAAAGTCAAAGTCCTTATCTGCATACAAATATAACGCGAACAGGTCCAAGTGGATCTTGGCTCTCATGTTCATCCACTATGACTGGCATCATAGGTCATTACGATGCACCTGCTTGTGTCCTAGCGACCAATGATGCTGTGCGGCCCAGCCACCAATGACTGCAGGCCTGACACCATCATTGCTGGGTAGGACACAGGTGGAGGTTCAGCAACTGGGTGAACTGACCAGATAATTTACCCATTTGATGAACAGCTTGGGTTCTGGTCAGCTCATGGTCAACCCAAACCTCATCCCTAGAAATTACTATTTTCTCTCTATCCTTTGTTCTACCTCATTGTTGATGCTCTCCTTTGGCCTCTTTCAGCTACTTGCCATGCACTCACTCCAACATTGGCTGCACATCTTTGTTCTGGACCGTGTCTCCCGTGTGTATTGGCACAGCCACTCCACTCCTACTTCTCTTCAGTGGACCCCCAGCCAAGTTCTCCATTCCACACATTATGGTGTCTCACTCCAATAACTACAACAGCCATGTTCGTGGGCTCCACTAGTGAGACATCCCCAGCCAAGTTCCCCACTCCATGCATTATGGAATCTCATTCCACCAGCTACAACTGCCATGTTCCTAGGCTATCCCATGGTGATATATGCTCAGCCAAGTTGCCCACGCCATGCATTATGGACTATCACACAACCAGCTACAACAGCCATGTCCCTATGCTCCCTGTTGCCTTCTCCAAATATGAAAATCCAGCATGGAGAGTAGGGCCCCCTTATAAAAACCACAGCAGCTATGCAGGCCAATGACCAAATCCCAGTCACTTTCTAGCTTGGCTTCCTACCTGGGAATATGATTTTGTCAACACGAGGGTCTTTCTCCAGAAACATGGCTACAGCCAGCCCGTTGTGGAAATGCTGCCTCATTCGCAAATGTAATGTCTTCAGGCCACGGTTACAGAGGTAGCAATCAAACGGGGACGGAATGGCGCCAAGTGCTGAAACAAACAGATGTTGTTCATCAGTCCATCACATAAATATATGTCTCATGTACAGTGGGAGGTCATGTGTAGCCTGGACACGAGGAAAAATATCATGGTAATAGGATATCTCCTTCTCCCAAACCCATTAAACACTGAAGGAATTGACTCTATTAATATCATTATCCGGTTTATCTATTCATACAGTAGAATCCTAGACGCTCTGTAGACCCCAGCCTCCAACTCTGCTTCCTGAATAGCAAAATGGTTTAGAAATTAAATTGTGTAAATTATTTCTAAATGTTTTTTTCAGGCTGCCTCTAGTTCAGCGACAGCTTGCAAAGCTCTGATACAGAGTTATTACTGGGGATGAGAAAGATTTTCATTCTAGATCACGGGTGGGCAGCTCCGGCCCTCCAGCTGTTCTGGAACTAAAAGAGGTATTGCAAGACTCTGGACAGCCACAGGAATGACTCCCAGAGGCAGTGGCATGTTGGGATTTGTAATTAAAGAAAATTGCCCACCCCTGCTCTATATAGACACATAATTAAGACGTGGTTGGGGGCAGGTTATATTCTACTTTATGCTACTTAAGCGGAGCCAAGGTAAGAATTGATGACTTAGACCACGACATTGTAGTAAAATAGTTGCACAGTCTCACCGCTCCTGTTTAGCATTGCCTTGCTGATACATTTTGTAGATGTCCCAGGTAGAAGAGAAGTCACCAGCATGCCATATGTGTAAAATAATCAAATGATTTATTCACATACAACAGAAAGTCCAACGTTTCCAGGAGCCACGCAAGGCCCTTCCTCAGTGTGATATGGTGACGTTGATCGATCACTATATCACCCCGAGGATCACCAATCACAGTCACCATATTTACCTCGAGGATCACCAAATGTGTTAGGGCTACAGAATACTCCCTACTTTCCATTAGAAAGGCGGAAGGTGTTTTCTAGTTCTAATACTTCCTAACAGCACTGCAGAGTGCACATGACAGCACTGGATTTTGGCAGGACCAACCAATATTTTTTTTTTGCACCTTTTGACCAGTTAACTGTTGAACTTAACAAAATACTTAAAACAAAGTGCTTTAAGAGACTATAGTAGAGCAAATAAGAGAAGTTCATGATTTATTCAGTTACATGGACATAAATCGGCACATCTTCAAATCTGCTCTCAGATACCCCACCCCTTGGCACAGGTGCCCATATACCAACTCACCATTCTGGAGGAATTTTAGTTTCTCGTAGAGCTTGTCACAATTTACAGAAATCAAGCCCATGACAACATCACTATGACCTAAGGGAAAAAACAAAACAAAAAACAAGACGCATATCTTTATATATTTACATTGAACCATATTCTACAAATGCATGCTTTTAGCAGAATGAGGGGGACTAAGTTTGTTCCCCATTGTCCCTGTTGTAATGTAGACACCGCTCCAAGCTCACTACCGGGATGGACTACAATCTAAGTGCAAATTAGTAAACTAAAACATGATTGTAGTCCATCTTTACAGGATACTGCACAGCACTGGATGCCTGTCTAAAGGCTCTGTTTGGTTTACAAAAACTTCAGACTGAGCTATCTAATAAGAGGAGTCATCCACTTGTGCAAATTCTAGTTTGAGCAACAGAGCTAGAGATATATTACACACACACACTATATAAATAAAGGAGCATTACATTTTTTCCTTTACTGGACCCTAAAAAAGTGTGCACACAGCCTGTGAGTAAAGTAGCACGTAGAGGGCATATAACCCCAAGATTATGGCTTTTTTCTGGAGTTCTGATTTAATAAAGGATCATTTCCAATTTCTACATCATTCTAAAGCCTTGGTTCTCAACTGGTATTCAGCCCCGTATTCAGTTTGTCGCCCCATGCCTTCCACTTTTCTAGAGAAGCTCCTCTGCCTCCCCCTAGCGCAGCACTGTCAGTTCCCACACCAAGCAGCCATTCAAAATATATGTAGCCCGGTGCCTAATGTCAGCTTGATGTGGGTTGGAGCTATGGCCAGGAGCATTGCTTAGCGCTCCCTCATGTGTCCTAAAGAGGTGCCTGGACCAGAGTGACATCACATTCTGGCTCCCGGCACCTCTACAGGGCATGCAAGGGAGCTGTACAAGCAATGGCTCGTATGCCTGCACGGTACCCTAATTCCGTTCATTCCATTGCAGTGCGACTTGGGTTGCGACTTAATGACAAATGTGGGTCCTGAGGTTACACAGGTTGCAAACCACTGTTCTATAGCAAAGGATCTTGATGGGGTTATCATAAGTATTTTGACAATTGGCTTCAAGGTTTTTAAGCAAAGCACAAGAGCAGCCTCTAGTGGACAAAGAGCTAACTGCACACAACCATAAGCAACGATCACAAAGAAGCAATACACCTACCGTTCATGTATTTAGTTGCTGAATACATACAGATGTCTGCACCCAAGGCCAGGGGGCGCTGAAAGAAACAAAAGGACAACATTTTGACAATCATATGATGGTTATATAGAACATGAAATGTCAGTATTCGATCATAAGACTGGATACAGGTATTTACTCATGTTCTGTGAATCATCAACCAATTGAACCAATATCTAAATCATAATGCTGAGCACCTGAATGAGGTTAACTGAATAACATACTGCTAATGGAACTTGGACAGGTTTGATAACATTGTTGTTATTAAATGTTTTATGATTAAATTGATACTAGTTTGTTTTTTTTTTTAAAGAAAAATCAGTTTTCCTTACCTGGAAATATGCAGACATAAAAGTGTTGTCTACAGCCAGGAGGACATCTGGATGTTTGTGGACAACGTCGGCGCACCCTTGAATGTCGATCACAGTCAGCGTTGGGTTTGTGGGGGTTTCCAGCCACACGAGCTGAAAAATTTTAAATTGCCAAATAAACTATAAAATTATCCGCATACCTCCAATCTCAGCGACAGCTCGCGCCAATACAACCTAGTGAAAGCTGCAGGAACGATTAGATAGAACTCAGAGTAAAACCTATTTATCTGGTGATCTTCTGCCATGCTGGTACTAGTTGTGAGGTCGAAGCCATAGAAGACGCTCTTCTTGCTGATGTTAAGCAGGCAGTTCATTGGTACAGGTACATTTATTAAAAAAAAAAAAAAAGCGGAAATTCCACCAGTGTATGGGCACTTTTAGACATGTCTTGTAGCCGCCCCTCTCACCACTCATGTATGCAACTTTACACCATGCAGGGCCAGCATCAAAGTCATCAGCATGAGACAAGAACGCTGCTAACAAAGCCTGCATCCCTGATGAGCGAAGGACTCAGATGCCGGCTGTCAAGGAACTGTAGATTAGGGCATTACGGTCGTGTTAAAAGTAAAAATAATGAGAGGGAGAGGGAACACACTTATTACATCACATTGCCGGAGTTCTGATTTGATGTTCCCATTTATTTATTTTTTTTACATTGCACCGGCGTGTTTCATAGCACTTCACAGACTGAGAAAATCTCATACAACACCCAAGGATTAGCATGATGTAACAGCTAATAAAGTGTGAGAGCACCCACACCAGCATTGTATAATTTAGAGCACCATTACCCCATGTGTCATACTTGCCTTTGTTTCTGTTGTAATTGCAGCCTCCAGACACTTCAGGTCTGAGCAGTCAACAAATGCCACTTTCACACCCATTTCAGTCGCAATTCTTCTAAAGTATCGGTTTGTGCCTGTCAACAGTGCAGAGGAATTATCCTTAGTATTGAATCACAATGAACGCGTCTGCCCATTATAATAGCCTTCTATTAAAAACACTGTAGCATCACTGCACACAACCCTCGACAACTCTCATAAAAGGGAGAATTGTCCTACAGCCTGGCACACTACACCCAACCAAAGAGCACCATTCTTGCCTACTTAAATGGGAAGGTTACCCCAACATAATATTGTAGCTATAGGTGAAGACTGGTGGCCCAAATCAACCCCTGGCTTTCTATAGGTCTGGGATACTCAGGTGTGATTTCCACGTCATGGTTCCCGATTCTGTTTGTGTACCTGGGAGTATAGTGGGTAACCTCTGCATTTCAGATCCTTCTTTTCTATTCTCCATGGTATAAAAATGAACACATTTCAGCAGGGAAGGTGGGAGCTTCTCATACTGAGCAGAAGCAGAGACACCGGCACTCCAGATTAGCAAAAATACGTCTATTTATTGACGTGCATCATGGTAGCAAACAACGAACGTTTCGGGGGTCGCAAAGGATCCCCTTCATCAGGTAAAACATACAGCTTCTCATACTGGGCACAGCAGGTTTGCAGACCCAGGGACTCAAGCCAGAGATCTCACCAATAGAGTCCTCAAGAGATAGAAGAGAAGAAACTGTTCACCTTCCTTTACACAATGTTATTTAATTGGGCAGTTACGGCATGCAGAGTAGAATGAGGAGCACAGGGGGATATTTGTCAATTCTGTCTCAAAGCCAGGCGATGCTAAAAAGAAGCAGCAAGACTGACTACATCACTGATCTACTACAAGGTTACAGCTGAAGTCAAGACATTTCTCCCCCATCTGCTGTAAGGTAGTACTACACAAAGTCTAATGAGAGCATGAACAAAAGGTCCGATGAGTCCAAAATCTTTTAGACGTATTCCAGGAATTGTTTTATTATTATTAACCCTTGCAGTGGGCCTACCCCTGCACTGCAAGGGTTCAGTGCTCATTTGTGTCTAGGTGGTAACCACTGCAAGGGTTAATAAAAAATTCCTGGAGTTCTTTTTTAATATTATCAGTTCATTACACAAAACCATAAAACCACCAATGCATGTGCATATGAAATACTTTGTTATTTTTAGAATATAAGAATTCAAAAAAATTAAAGAAAAGCAGCATTGTAAAAAGGTGTTGGTGGAGAGGGTGTGCCTACATTCATAGGAAAACAGAAAATTAAAACATATGGTGGCACTTCCCTAAAGGGTGTAGAATGCTTCATCTGTTTATGTTTGTGATAGAAACGTGTAGGTTGATCCAGGGTAAAATATATATTAATCCTGGTGCTTCATGGCAGCACACAACAGGTGTGCTGCCATAAAGATGCACCAGGAAAGAAAGATTACCGAAAGTATACAATCTTCCGATTATATTATTGTTTACATTTTTTTTCCCCCAGACCCTACACCAAAATAAGCACTTAACCCTTGCAGTGCAGTGGTAGCCCCACTGCAAAGGGTGATTTTGTACATGTCTGGAGTTCTTTTTTAAAGGGAAGCAGCTGGATTTTGTGTCCCAACAGTGTTGAGCATTTGCTTTATAAAAGTCTGTATTTACCTCCATATACATCACTTGTACAGATGACCTGGTCTCCAGCTTTCAGTAGGTGAACAATGTTGAGAGTTGCAGCCAAACCAGAGGCATAGGCTAGACCTGACAAGAGAAAATAAGTTGTTAGAGGAAACACTTAAAAAAATAAAAATAAAAAAAAATAATAAATTATAAAAATAATAATCCTTTCTAGTACTCTAGGAAATTATTGATTATTGTTACAACTAATAAATGTTTCTTACAGTATTTGGCACCATCCAAGGCGGCGACAGCTTTTTCCAGGCAGTTCCTTGTAGGATTTCCGCTGCGGCTGTATTCATAGCCCTACATAGGTAGAGTGGAAACAAAACCTTCAGAACTCTCAGTGCACGACCTCAAAATATCAGACTGTTTAAAATAAATTGTAATCTAAGAACACATTTCACTATATACCAAACAACTTTGCATATACAACCTCTTCGCTCATCATGGGGCTTCCCATGATATAAAAAAAAAATAATAATAACAACAAAGTATATAGTATCATGTGTTCTAAGATTACAAACAAATTTGCAAATACAACTTCTTAGCTCATCATGGGGCAGTATGGAGCTTCCCATGATGAACAGTGAGATCAATGGGGGGAAAACTACTCCAAATCTGGATAACAGGGCTGAACCTCAGATACTCCTTCTCAGAGAGCTCAACAATGGCAGCATGTAGCTTGGGGGCAATTGCCAACTATGCAGTCCAGAATGTCCAGCTGGTTTAGTACTGGTTTAAGCTCAGAAGATGTGGATGTCTTCCCCCTCCTCCACATATCCTCCAGGCTCAGTATGAAGTCCCCCACTCTCCAGGAATGTAGCCTTACAAGTAATCATGTCGGTAGAACCCATTAGCTCTACATACTAGAGCTGCAGCTAACGATTATTTTCAAAATCGATTAGTTAGCCGATTATTAAGTTCGATTAATCGGTTAATCAAACAACTTGGCAGAAACAAACCTCTTGCCCTTTATTTTTGAGCTTAGAGAGCCTTCATTACAGGCTTGGACCAGCATATACATTGCTTTATTTACATCTAGCCTGTCTGCAGGCTAAAAATTGAATGTAAAGGAAGGCGTCTGCTCCACATACCTGAATGATTCAAGGTCTTCAGCGCCCGGAGCCATAACTGATATTTTAATTTTGCACTGCACTCATGTAAATCACAAAACGCAGAATGAAGGCAGCCCATAAATAAGTCTAAATAAGGCGTGCCTGTTGCCTCATTCCAGCAACAAACCGTAGAAGAGGAAAACATGAAGAGGGATCAGCGATACTTACTTGTTCTCAGACCTGGGTCAGCAGTCATGCGTTTTACTACACTATATTAAAACAATGCGGACAGGCCGAACGTGAACTATGCATGCCTTACTCCAGTCCAGGCCTGTTCACTCCCATACTTCATTTTTATCAGGTTTCAGTGTGTAAGGAGTGCTTATGTAGTCTGATCTCATTGCTCCCACCATAGTATAGCAGCACTCCCACCATAGTATAGCAGCAAAGGTTCCGCTCTCCAATTGGAGGAAATATTGCACTTTACATCAACTCAAAACAATGCACCTGCCCTACATGCAATGCAGTACCATTCATGGTGAATGGCACCCAATGCATTGTACAGTAGAGCCCAACACACCACAACGCACTAACCATGCATTGCAATGCTAAAAATGTGTGTTTGCGTTTTGTTTTAATTCATTGTGATAATAAGTGGGCTGCTTTAGTACAATGCACATTACCGCAGCCCAAGTAAAATGTGAGCAGCCTAAAAAAAAAGAATGTGGAAAACACACACACACACACACACACACACACACACACACAACTTAGATTTTAAATTTAAAAAAAGACACTCCCAGTCTATATAAAAAGGCAGCAGTTGAGTCCCAAACATTATTATTAACTTACTTTGCATAGTAGGAAGCAATGAAAATGCCACACACATAGCCATGTGCGCACAGGGTGTGTCCTAATCACTGAGCGCCTTGTTTTTAGTAACTGAGCCGGTGGAGAGATCACAAAGATCTCTCTGCGATTGGCTCAGTGATACACTGTGCAGCAGTACTTGCCACTTACATTTTTACCATAACAGCCGCAGTCCTCGGTGGCTGGAAAGCTGCAAGGGAGCGGGGGCTGTGGCTTCCCATACAATCAGGAAGCCGGCCAGATGGTCAGGTGACCACCTGCCAGGCTCCCTCCTTCATTACTGCACCCCTGCTGGTAGAGGTAAGGGACAGTTAAGAGATTGGAATTTAGGTATGTGTAATCTAATATCTATCTATCTATCTATCTATCTATCTATATATCAGGGGCGCAACTAGACATCACAGGGCCCCACAGCAAACTTTTGTATTGGGCCTGTAATTTCTAGTTACGCCCCTTGCAGAGCCCAGCTGAGAGAGTCCCTGCAGAGCCCACCATGGACTCTGTATGGTGGTACCAGGTGGGCTGGTCACACCCCTCTTACCCGTCAGCCCTGATCTGCCGTCAGCCTCCTCATCCTCCACGGTTGCTGGTGGGCCCCGCCTCCACCTCCGCTGCTGCTGACACCGGGCCCAACCTCCTCCGCCGCAGCTGCTGGCTGTCACTGACTCAGCAGCGGCTGCGAGGAGGAACGTGCCGCTGTCCAGATCACTGACAACCTGTCAGTGATCTGTGCAGTGGCACGTTCCTCCTCTCAGCCGTTACTGGCAGCCAGCGTTGCCATAGCAACCCACACGGCATCATCATTTATTCCTCGTCCTGGACGGGCCCCATAGCTATGGTGATCGTTGCACCACAAACGTGTGTGTGTTTGCACACCCTAATGCAATATGCTGCGCACACCTATGGCTACACATCTGTGACCATTCCAGTTTTATATTAAGCTTAGTAGAGTTCCATGATGGATAATTATTGAGCTCAATGTTTAACTTCCTCGCAGTTCAAGTCCGTCCACTTCCACCCACAATAATTACCTTATATTGCATAGTTGAGCAATAACATGTGATGAACAACAACCTTTGTATCCGGTCCATCAGTTCAGAGAATGACACGTCGCAATCTGGAATTTCATGTCAAAGAGGGACCAGGAGTGCTGGAGGACATGCTGGGGTTTGTAGTCATGCGACTACTGGGAATTATGCTTCAGAAAAAGATCTGGCACGGATGACAGCCGGGCCTTGTAATAAATACAATATATAGAACGCGGGCGTCACTTCACGGTTAATATCGGAACGTTTCACCCATTAGTTAAACTTTGACGTGTGAAAGCCTCGGGCAAATTTCCAAGGTTGGTGGAACGATCAAATAAAACTATTTATACCCGTCGTGTGTGCCCAACACCTGGGGTATAGACATCATTATAGAAGTAACTGGCGTGTTTATTTACCGATTCAAATTAAATAAAAAAATTGCACAAGCAAAAAAAAAAAAATATCCATCTATAATTTCTGCTACTACATGCCCTCAGTCTGATGGCCAGCATCGTTCATCCCACTTCCTCTGAGCCCAGGTCATCCTGGATCCATCCAAGCCTGTGATTTGATAGTGAAAGGAGAAGCAGCACCATGATGAGCCTATTTCTCACTCTGCTATCTCCTCCTATCAGCATGCTTCTTTTCAGTACATAAGCCGATAGGCTCCTTGTACTGCTTTTTTTCCCCCCTCACATGCCAGCTCTGCTTTACAGAGTCCTGCCTATTGTAATGAATGGTTGTAGGTGGCTGTACCCTGGTTTGTACAGCAACTTGCAAAAACCCATGCTTGCCCAAATGGGTTTCCACCTTGCCTATGTGCGTGTTTATGCAAGTAGTGGCTTAAAGAGGAACTCCAGGAACAGTCAAGTTTAACCCTTGCAGTGGGGCTACCCCCTTCACTGCAAGGGCTAACTGCTCGTTTTGATCTAGGGGCCGGAATAAAGCAGATATACTCACCCGATTCTCAGTCCTTTAGCCCTCACCTCTCTCCCCCTCCCAGGCTATGGAATGTTCCTCAATATCCTATCAGTAAACCCGAGGTATCCCCTGCACACCAAACAGCAATGGAGAGCGTTGGTGCTCGTAGTGATGTCCACGGATGGCGCATTGTTCAATCCTCAATGTCCTAGACGCAATGACGTCACGGGTCCCTGCGGCTGCAGGGACTGGTCAGGCAGCAAGGCGGGACAGAGACCAGATGAGTATCATTAGACCAAAATGTGCCGTCCTCCAGCGATGTCTGGTCCTGGCACCCGTCCCCGCTGCATCCCCCGCCGCCATCTCTGCTGCCTCTGCTACTGGGTGGCGCACAGGAGTTACATCTTCCTCCTCATCACCTGGCCCATTCCCGGTGTTCTATTGAATTCTCCAACTCATCGAGACCTCTAACTCCCGTCATTGCGCAGCCAAGAGGAGTATCAAGCTATTCCTTTTTATTGTAAAGCGCTGCGCAAACTGTTGGCGCTATATAAATCCTGTATAATAATACAATCCGCAGCAGTGCGCCTGCGTGGGCACCCAATGCCACAAGCGCCGACGGGAGTTGGAGAACTCGATTACCATTTCGAAGAACCACAGGCAAGTGGAGAGGTCAACAAGGATCGCAAAATCTAGTGCCACCCGTCGAAATCTACAAATGGACGTAACATCATAAGTTGTAGATCTCAACGAGTCGGCTACCTGGACAGAACACCGGCATCTCTACCCAATAGCGTACATTGCACGGCGGCGCACTCATTCCGACCTCCCAATTTTTAAGCCTTTAATTCCGCTGTAACATTACTGGAAATAAAGTTTGTGTCGTGGGAAGATCACATAGATAGAAATCTCTTCCAGGAACATCCAGTCTGGCCTGACGGGGGAGCCGGTCAGCCGGCAGTCACATCCAGCTATTGGAAAGTGCCGATTTCCAGTGACTAAGCGGATTGCAACCTCGTGTAATGTTACATCATACAGCTCCGTCTATACAAGAGAGTCACGTCACTGGCCATGCAGAGCCTGCTGGAAGGGGACAGTTCTCTATTGTGTTCTATAGAACAATGCACAATGAGCGACTGTCAGCAGGTGGGGGGTGACTGACAGCAGATGATGCTGCTGCTGCAGAAGCTCTTCATCGTCAGGTGTAACCAAAACACAGTGCCCTATAGACAGGCAGATGTCAGCATGGTCTATCACAGGGGTAGGCAAGCTCAGCACGCCAGCTGTTGTGGAACTACAAATCCCCACGAGGCACTGCAAGACTCTGGCAGCCACATGCATGACTGCCAGAGGCAGATGCATGATGGGATTTGTATTTTCATCACAGCTGGATGCCAAGGTTGCCTACCTCAGGTCTTTTCTCGCCAGATCCTCGGATTGTGGACTTTGCCACCGATGGACTTTGCCTCTGCCATGGTCGGAAAACTTGGCGACTGTTTTCTCCGGTTAATTCTGGAGAATTTCTGCAAGCTAAATTCACACCTATGCAGTTTTTAATGCATGTACACAGGACAGCCCGTGTTTTAAAGGGCACTAGCTTGCATCTGCGTGGTACGCAATGGCAAAAAAAAGTTCCTTTTTTTAATGCTGATGCATGTTAAAGCGCCTATGATGGACAATGTACATTACACACAATGTCACATGCGTTGAGGCTAATGCACCACAGCTCCCTAAAATCAGACAGGTCACCCCAACACACTCTGGTGCATCACTAGGAGTTGCAACACACATGCATTGGGGTGCCATTTAAATAATTGGCAGTGCAATTAATCAACACATCACACATGCATTGGCACACATTACATACATGGTCCTCTAACACATAGCTGTAAATTGTCCCTGAAATAAAACAGAGGGGCAGATCTGATTCTCGTGGTCACCCTAGAGTTAATCATGTACCACCCAGCTGTCAGAATCCATCTTTGATTGCCATCTGTCAGGAAGTGTGACGTTCCCATGTCACTGATCAGAGGGAGACAGTGATTGACAGCAGCAGGTCACATGAGTGAAGGTGGTGGACAGGGAGATCGGGGGCACCACCGCCATGGAGGTCCATTGCTCCGGCTCCTGCCCGCTGTGGATGGCCTCGGTGGCGAAGTGCTGGAAGGGCTCCAGGTAGCCCAGGGTCATACACATCTCCTTCTCCGGGTTCTCCATGCCGCCGATATGAATGCTGGATGATGCCGAGCCGTGCGCCTATATGAGCCGGGCTCCCACCCGGCTCAGCTCTGATTGGCTGTAGCTGGAGGCGGTGTCTGTGCAGAAAGATGAGTGGACAGCGCGGACTTGCCGGCCCCGCCCTCCGATGTGACGTCAACAAGCACGATACGATCAATTGTTACATTGTGGCGGAGGAGTTACACAATGTGTAACAGAGTCTACGGGAGGAAGGGAGAGTGTGACGTACGATGTTGACACATGATACCCTGTTTCCCCGAAAATAAGACCTACTCCGAAAGTAAGACCTAGCGCTATTTTTCAAGATTCCTGTAATATAAGACCTACCCCGAAAATAAGACCTAGTTTGGTGGTAGCATGTGAGTGGGGACTTGAAGAGCAGGAGAGATGGTATCAGCCTGCAGGGACATACTGTATTAAAGGAGAACTATGGGGTTAAAGTGACATTAAAGGCAAAAAAATTTTTCCCTCCCCCCCCCTATGTAAATGTTAGCACTTACCTTAAATAATGTCTCTTTTTCCGATCTTCCTCTTCTTTCCTCGTTGCCTGTGGCAACCAATCGGCTTCTGTCTTTAGTTTGTTCAGTTAAGGTTTGAACATGACAGAGAGAGGCTGATTGGTTGCCGTGCACAGCTGCTCCAGATTTTGTCTGCTCCAGTTTTGATAAATTTCCCTCAATTTATGTATAATGTATTCCTCCTATAGCTGGTGGTATTCTGCATTGCTGTATAATGTATTGCTGGGATTTATAGTCCTCTATAGCTGGTGGTATTATTCTACATTGTTGTTGTGCTGAGGTTTGTAGTCCCTCTACAGCTTGGAGTTAGTGGTGGTGAGTCACAGGACCCGCCCCCTCACTGTGAAGCCCGTCGGCAGTGCGGGGCCCCGGTGTTCGAACACCGGGACCCTGCACTGCCCCATATTGCAGGACCGGACCGCACTGAGACTGTGTGCGGCCCGGTAACATTTGATCCGCGGACCGGTACCGGACCGGGGGTTGGGGACCACTGCTCTACAGTGCCTGTTTAGAAGGCTGCGTCTGCCTGATCCAGCCAGCCCGAATCGCATACTAGCTGGATCAGGCAGACGCAGCCTTCTGAGAGAGAGAGATGCTGTTACAGGGCACAGAGGGAATGGAGAATGATATACAATATACTGTTACACAGGGACTACAGATGGAGGGACGCAATAGGATGTCACCAGCACACAATATAAGTGAAATCAACGAAAGTCCATTTATTAATAGAGTACTGTCATTCCATCCATTCACTAGAGACCGCTGACATCACTGTGAATGCAGCCTATCCATTCACTAGAGACCGGTGACATCACTGAGAATGCAGCCTATCCATTCACTAGAGACCGGTATCATCACTGAGAATGCAGCCTATCCATTCACTAGAGACCGGTGACATCACTGAGAATGCAGCCTATCCATTCACTAGAGAGCGATCACATCACCGAGAATGCAGCCTATCCATTTACCGAAGATTCAGATATGTTAAGATAAGTTCTATAGTCCCTTTCTCTGGGATAAAACGTCATCTTTTTTTTCTGAAATTGAGTAGTTGTGGACGTCAGTAGACATAATCTGGCCCCTTGTCTCATTCCCTTTAATTCACCCCACCGCTTTGAAAATTCTGACATCCCTAATTTAAAGGAGAACTCCAGGATTTTCAAAAGTTAACCCTTGCAGTGGGGCTACCCTCACCCTGCAAGGGTTAACACTCATTTTGGTCTTGGGGGCACAAAGAAAGAAAATATATTTAGATGATCCTTGCTGCTAGACTGGTCCCTGCAGCCTCTTGTCCCCCAGGCACTGACAGTTCAAGCCCCGCTGATGTCATAAAATCTATGCAAGGTCCATTCACTTGCATTAGACATGAGGACGGCAAAAGACATATCAGCCAGAGCGGAAGGGGAGAGAGGTGAGAGGTCACCACCGCAGGATCGAGGATTGGGAGAGTGTATCTTCTTTGTTCTGTTCCCTAGACCAAAACGAGCAGTAAACCCTTAACCAGTGACATCACTGAGAATGCAGCCTATCCAATCACTAAAGACCGGTGACATCATTGAGAATGCAGCCTATCCATTCACTAGAGACCGGTGACATAATTGAGAATGCATCCTATCCATTCACTAGAGACCGGTGACATCACTGAGAATGCAGCCTATCCATTCTCTAGAGACCGGTGACATCACTGAGAATGTAGCCTATCCATTCACTAGAGACCGGTGACATCACTGAGAATGCAGCCTATCCATTCACTAGAGACCGGTGACATCACTGAGAATGTAGCCTAGCCATTCACAGAGACCGGTGACATCACTGAGAATGCAGCCTATCCATTCTCTAGAGACCGGTGACATCACTGAGAATGCAGCCTATCCATTCACTATGAGCGATGACATCACCGAGAATGCAACCTATCCATTCACTAGAGAGCGATGACATCACCGAGAATGCAGCCTATCCATTCACTATGAGCGATGACATCACTGAGAATGCAGTCTATCCATTCTCTAGAGACCGGTGACTTCACCGAGAATGCAGTCTATCCATTCATTAGAGAGCGATGACATCACCGAGAATGCAGCCTATCAATTCACTATGAGCGATGACATCACCGAGAATGCAGCCTATCCATTCACTATGAGCGATGATATCACTGAGAATGCAGCCTATCCATTCACTAGAGAGCGATGACATCACTGAGAATGCAGCCTATCCATTTACTAGAGACCGGTGACATCACTAAGAATGCAGCCTATCCATTCACTAGAGACCGGTGACATCACTAAGAATGCAGCCTATCCATTCACTAGAGACCAGTGACATCACTAAGAACGCAGCCTATCCATTTACTAGAGACCGGTGACATCACGGAGAATGCAGCCTATCCATTCACTAGAGAGCGATGACATCACTGAGAATGCAGCCTATCCATACACTAGAGAGCGATGACATCACTGAGAATGCAGGATCAAGGACTGGGTGGGTACATCTTCTTTATTCTGCTCCCTATACCCAAACGAGCAGTTAACCTTTACAGTACGGGGATAGCCCCACTGCAAGGGTTAAAGGAGAACTATGAGGTGAGTGCTTTTCACTCACCTCATAGTTCTAGCCGACCAGTGACAATGACCCTGTCACAGGTCGGCTCAGTAGATCGGGAGGTGAGCGAACACATACCGGCGTTCGCTCACTTCTCGATCCTGTCACGGCTCTCTGCCGTGACTGGGGAGGGACTGGATTCCCCCCACCCCGCTACGATGCGCCAGCGCTGACTGGCGGAACGGACGGGGGAGGGGGCGGGTACAGCTGGCTCTGCCTCTAGAAAGGCAGAGCCAGCTGTCACTCACGCAGCTGGGCGGATCCAGACATAATTGTCGGGATCCGCTTCAGCGGCGGCGTCTCAGTATACCGCGAGCTATAGCTTGCGGTATACTGGGGCGTCTCAGTATACCGCGAGCTGTAGCTTGCGGTATACTGAGCTTAGGGAGACGGGAGGACGCTAGTTTGTGTCCTCACGGTACCCGAAGGAGAACTATGGGGAAAAGACCTAACCCCATAGTTCTCCTTTAACTTTTAAAAAACCTGGAGATTTGATTTAAGCCCTTTGGATCCACAAGTTGCCCGTGTTTCCTGTCTCAGGAAGCTGGGAAGTACAGGGTGTCGTAGGAAGAGTCTAAAACTTCTCCTCTCTAGACTTGTCATCTCATCATTATACAGGTTTTCTAACCAGTTATTACAACAAATCTGTTTTGGCTGTGGATATTATGTCCATGACCCTGCTCGCTCTGACTCATGAGACGCCAAGAGCGGTAATGCGTTGAGGCATTCCTGTTCTGTCAGTGCATCTTCTCATGTTCTGCGTCGTGGAAATAATCTGTAGAGCATCACTGCACAGATTCTGCCACCAACACAGCCTTTGGGTATTTGTCCTCGGGCATGGAGTGTCCATTCTTGTTAGTCCTGGAACACTGACGTGCCCAGAGTGTAAACAGGCTCAGCAGGGAAAAACAACAAGTGAGGAATTCGGTTGTGGCACGAGTTCAGGATGACATCAGGAAAAACAAGCCATCATGCTTTACCCTGAAATTCAAAAACAGCTGAATAAGTGAGGCATGGCTGTGCAGTGGAGGGTTTAAAAACAGGGGTGTCAAACTCAATTTAATCGTGGGCCGCAGCAACATTATTGTTGCCCTCAAAGGTATCTGTAAGACTATATAAAGACTATATAAATGTATCTAATCTTTATCATAATTGCCTCTGCACTCGATTATCACTGGTTTTAGTAATAACTTAAAACCTAGAGCCGAACGTAGAAGTCTAGGAAATGGCCTGGTGGGCCGTTTCAGCCCCTGGGCCTTGAGTTTGACTTATGTGGTTTAAATGCACCGATATTGTGATTGAATGGTGGCAGCCCACAGAAGGTGAGATCAGTGTAATGTGCAATAGACATGTGCACGGCAAAAAATTTGTTTTCCGATTAAATGAATGAAAATGAAAAACATTTCCATTTGTTTCATCAAAGAAAACACATGTTTCTGCTGCTTCGGATTTGGAGGCAACGAGCCTCTGAATCCAAAACTGCACACTGAAAATGCAGAAGGATCAGCGGCCATGTCGGCCACCGGCGCGTTCTGCACTTGTACACCGCCATCTTTGAGTGTATCTTGTTATATACCAAGATAGTGGCACCCGTATGTTCGGGCGCTGTCATCTTGGTGTATACTAGGGATGCACCGATACCAATATCGGTGCTGATGCCGAGTATTTGGGCGAACGTGCCCAAATGCTCCGATGCCTAGCCCAATACTTCCTGTATCAAGAAGCCGGGCAGTGCGTCAGTACACGCTGCCCAGCTTCCTGATTGTCCAGGAAGCTGGCTCCATGCTCCTTCGTCGCTTCCCTCCCTTCCCCGCCAATCAGGAAGCCGGGCAGCGTGTAATGATGCGACGCCTGGCTTCCTGATTGGCCGGGAAGCCGGATTTATGCTCCCTCGTCACCTTATGAGGAGGAAGCATGGAGCCGGCTTACCAGCCAATCAGGAAGCCAGGCGTCGCATCATTACACGGCACCTAGCTTCCTGATTGGCCAGAAAGCCGGCTCCATGCTTTTTTGTCACAGTGATGAGAAGCATGGGGACAGTTTCCCGGCTAATCAGGAAACCAGGTGGCGAGTCATTACACGCTGCCTGTCTTCCTCAATGGGACTTCCGGTACTCTGTATTCAGTATCGGCGGGTACCAGAAAAAAAAAATAACGGTACTCGATACCGAAATACCGGTATTGGTGCATCCCTAGTATATACCAAGATATACTCAAAAATGGCGGCGCGGCTGCGCAGAAAGTGTCGGCGGCCGATATGGCCACCGCTCGTTTAGCGTGTAACGTCACACTGAAAATGCAGAACGAGCGGCGGCCATGTCTGCCGCCGGCGCGTTCTGCGCTTTGGGCCGCCATCTCTGAGTGTATCTTGGTATACACCAAGATGGAGGCGCCTGAACATGTGGTATACTCAAGAAACATATAGTATACCCAAGAAATACTCAAAGATGGCGGCGCACTTACGCAGAACGCGCCGGTGGCAAGAATGGCCACGGAGCGTTTTGTAAACAAATGTATGTATGCCCGAATATAGTCTCAGTATATTTGGGCATATCATAAATTCGTTATTTCGGACTCGGACGAACCGCCGAAACAACTGAATTTCGTTGATTTGCAGGTTTGTTTGAATCCGAATGCACATGTCTAATACGCATGAACCATCATCCGGTCCTGGCATCTGGTGGTTCCAGGTGGTCATAGCCTTGATTTCAGAAAACCAATTGGATACAGTCCCACATATTGATCTCATACAAACGTTGTACAAGCCAGGACTTAGCTCTGGTATTGTTTGGGAGGGGGAACTGTACACTTTAAATAAGAGTTATTAGGGCCTGTTCACACGACGTCCGTTTTGTGTGCTGACCTGATCCGTACGCTCCTGCACTCAAAATGCATCCCAATGTATCCCTATGTGTTTTATGGGCTACAGTTCTCACGTGCGCAGTCCGTTCAGGTTAGGACAGAAAAATACTGCATGTCACATTTTGTACTGTCAGGAAACGCAAATGCGTCAAAAACGCATCAAAAACGCACTGCACTGCAGCTAACATACTAACAGCCCCCTGCCTCAGAGGCCGGTCCACTATCAGCCAGCCATAAACAAGCTCAGATCTGTGATCAGTCCGATTACGGACTATGGGCGGGCCATAAAATGCTCAGGTCTGCTATAGAGTGCCACTTGAGTGACAGCTCACAGTCTGCTGACATCACATCCAAGATGGCGGCACCCAGCAACAGTCTCAGGGCTTTTTGATGTCTACACAAGGGAAGCTTTACAAGTAAATAACATCAAAAAATACATTCAATGCTCATGTATATAATTCTTATGGGAAGCGATCTGTTGAAGTGAATGGTCTGATGACAGGGTCTCTTTAATGTGTTTTTCACTTGCTGTGCAAAACCCAAACGTTTAAATCATTCAAAAGCCTCAGAAAATTAAAATGTCATAGACTGTTGAATTGAATAATTCAGGGCTTCGTGTATAAATACTTCCACCCAGTGTAGATGAGCAGATGACGTTCGCACGGCGCTAGCACCCCTAGAGGGCGCTGGCGAGTATAGGAAATTCCTATGTACTATGAACAGCATCCATCTAGCTATGCGCTGGCTATACATTTTATAAATGAAGCCCTAAAGGCTGTGACACACTGCTCGCGAAGCAGCGTTGAGCGGTGGTGCCCCGCCTTTGAGTGCAGTGCGTCATGTCATTTTCTCTCCAGCATGTCAGCTTGCAAAAGCTCGCATTGCAGACCGTGCAGAGATGAAAAATGTCATCTTCAGCCAATCTGCTCGCATGTATAAACCCGCGCGTCACGATGCGATCTCCATCCGGTGGTGTTACGCGCGAGCCGATTGGCTGAAGGTGCAGTCTTTCATCTGCATGCAAAGCTCCCTGCCTGACAGCTTTGCTCCGCTCTGTACGGCTTTGCCACGGGCTTAAGGGCCGCTTCACACCACGAGGTTAGGCCTCTGGAACGGACTGGAACACAAGTTGGCCAGCTACCTGTGTTTAGGGGCGGGAGGGGGCGTGGCGTTGCATTGAAGTCAATGACGCCGCAGCCACACACCCTGCCCGCAGTGCGATCACCCGCACCCGGAACGCAGGCACATTAATGCCCGCGTTCCGGTCCAGTGCAACCTGCAAAAATAGTGCTTGCAGCAGATTGCACTGGACCGGAAAGCAGGCACTAATGCGTCGGCGTTCTGGGTGCGGGCGACTGCACAGCGGGCAGGGAGCGCGGCTGCGGTGCTATTGACTTCAATGCAACGCCACTTACTGTCATCATGTTTCCGGAGAGCTCCAACTCTCTCAGCTCCACTTCCCTGAACTTCCTGTCCAGTACAAGATCACAAGGGACAGAGCAGACTCCAGCAGCCGTCCATCTACTAGCTTGGAGAAGGAAGTAGGGATGATGGTGGAGCGGGGAGGAGTGGAGTGTCTTGCTGTGCTGTGTCTGTGTATTTGTGGGGACACACACAAGCTTACTAACACACACAAGGTTGGCTCCATAGGACCCTGCAAGGGAAAGGAGTCACCCTAATGCAGGATATCAGGACCAGTGCTCAGGGGATCAGTGTAGGAAACTGAAACATTTAAACATCAAGGAGCAGCATACATTTCATCAGCATTTGAAACAACCTAAAAACTATTTGGCTTGAATATCACTAATTCCACCTTTCAGATCATGTTTTGTGTTATACCCCTATGTAGGGTATAACATAGATCATGGTCACATCCCCAGCCCCAAATACCCTCTCCCCCCTTGACTGTATCATGGGGTTCTCCTCCCCCGGCATCTTGTCTATATTTGAATTAGGCGTGGCCATCTGTGGCTCCGCCCACACGGGTGCTTCATTAATTTACAGATGGTAGGTCTGTGCTTTTGTACGGACCTGGGGCTGGGGGAATAGTCTGCAGGAATCTATGCATTGCACCCACCCATCCACGGATCACAGTTGCATTGCAGGATGCAAAATGCACATTTTTTATTTTATTAGTGTGGGTGTTTTTTTTTTGCAAAAAGGTGGACTGTGCCTTTAATATTTTTACATACACACATTATTTTTTCCTTTACACTCTCGCTTAATATAAAAAGAGTCCAGCATTTAGAACATTACATCCTTGCAATGCTGACTGACAGGTTGACTTGGTGGCTTTTTTTTACTTAATAAAAATGTGGTTCCCCTTTAAGAAGCGAGCCCCGCCCACCACGCAGCTTACGCTTGTAATAGGTTGGACAGCAAGCCCCGCCCTGCTGTTTGTGTACTTTATTGAATTGACCAATCACGTGTTTCCCGTGTGCGCCAAGTTTTACTCTCAGCTGACGTCACCGCATGCGCGCGCGTGCTTCTGTCAGCGAGTCCGTCTCCGCGGCTCCGCCCACTTTCCACTCAAGTATCGCGACCTGTCGGACAGCTCTCGCGAGATCTGCGCGATAAGATGGCCGCGGGAGGTCCGCCGCTGTTCCAGTGAGGAGGGGGAAGCGGTGCCCCGGGTGTGAGCCGCTCCAATGACCGGGGAGAAGCTCCGTCCCCTGCGCCGGGACCACAAGCAGTGCAAGGAGGACGAGCTGCTGGAGACCGACGAGGAGAGCGGAGGAGAAGGCGGAAGGAACAAGAATGGCAAAAGCTTCTCCAACCACCGGCTCATCCCGTCCAACCCGGCCCTCAGCAACGCCTGCTACCCCGTACACGAGTGTGTGTTCCGAGGTGACATCCGCCGACTGTCCTCCCTCATCCGCAGC
>NW_017306347.1:465945-466342 GCF_000935625.1 Nanorana parkeri | reverse complement strand
GGTTATGGGTGGGAGGGGGGAGGGGGGGGTCTGTAAAATTGGGATGTAAGGGGGAGTGCCAAAATGGAGTGGTTAGGTGATAGGGTCAGTGTGAAGGGGTGGATGGGTTGGAATGAAGAGCTGTGTGAAGCAGACGGATGGGGAGGGGGACATGTTTGAGGTGAGGGAATGAAGAGCTGTGTGAAGCAGAGGGATGGGGAGGGGGGCATGTTTGAGGTGAGGGAATGAAGGGCTGTGTGAAGCAGAGAGATGGAATGTTTAGGTAGCAGTGCGATACTGGAGATGAGGTGTGGGTGGGAGGCATTGTGAACCTTGGTGTATGTGGTTATGGGTAGGGAGCATATAAGGGGGAGTGGGGTGTAGCTGTGGCATATAAGGGGGAGCGGGGTGGGGGTGG
>NW_017306347.1:464019-465844 GCF_000935625.1 Nanorana parkeri | reverse complement strand
AGTTGGTGTATATGGGGATCAGGGGGGTATTGGGTTAGGTCTGTAGGTTGTCAGTCGGGGGAAGGGAGGTCACGGGATGGAATAATGGACAAGTCGTTTCCATGGCGTCATACATGTTTCCTGTCCTTACTGCTAACCATCGTCATTGTGCTAATGTTCTGGTATGGTGGTAGACTGCACCAGCGCGTCCCTCTTTTATGCTGTGGTCACGCATGGTTATTTCCAAATGCCGCCATGTTGCAAGAGAAGTGGCTGGCAAGTTGCAGGGGAATGCTGCCCCGGCTGTCTCATTGTCTTTTATAATTAAGCAGAAGGCAAATTATTCTGACCCGGAGCCGATCCCAAACCTCCCACTGCCGTATTCTACAATCTACGGCCCAGTATGTGAACAGCCTAAACAAGTCCAAACTCCAGTTACTCTGCCATGCACACGCTTCATAAAGAAAACAAAACCCTTCCTTTACCTTCCCTGACTGAGCGAAGGCTCCTTCATTTGTGTCTCACACACTCACCCTCCCAGACGCTGCAGCTCACAGTGGGAGGGTTTCATCATTAGCGGCAGTGCTGTCAATCCAGAAAGCAGTGGGCGGGGCTAGGTGTGGCCAGGTGCTGACTGATCAGCTAGACTCAGCTCCTAATTATCTTTGACAATTCTGATAGCCCCGTCTTCTCATCCCACTGAGGTGCCAGCAGACACAGCCTACATAAGTGACAACCCTGCTCTGAATTTGGGAGCGGTGCAGCATTGTTGCCACCCCACCACAGGAAGCTGCATTAGGTCACTTCACTGGCAGTATTTTTTTTTGTATTGATGGTTCTTAGTTATACTGTAAACATAAACTGTCCAGGACCCGAACACGATAGCAGGAAACCTGTAGGAACACGACCCATTGCAGGACCTCAGCGGGTTAGTGAGCCGTCATTTAAGGCGCTGTGTCACCAATTGTAGAGCGGTCAGTCACAGCAGAGATACGTCTGAGCTAATCTGAAATATTTTCACTCAGTGAATCTGTCATTGAAATGCAAAATGGCCATTGCTGACGACTTCTAGAAGTTACTAGCTCCTTGACTGTCAGGTCGATCCTCTGTTTTCTGTCTTGAGTCGGTGATCTCCCATTGGTGTTCAGGATTGGGAGTTGTGGTTTCACTGGGCTCATTGGATCAGACCTTTGCAGACACCTCTGAGCTGCCCATTGCTGGGGTGAGGAATCATTCATCTGTAATGGGTTGTCACCGCCACAAGGCACCAACCAGTTCCGGGCATGCTGAGTGCGTCCCTATCCTATCTTTGGCCAGTTATAGATATTTGCAGCAGTGAGTATTGGATTCATAGAATAAAGCAGAACTCCGGGAACAGTCTTTTATATGTACATACGGTGGTCCGGCCCGGCTCAATGTAAATATTGGAATCTGATCTCTGGGGGGCTGTGCTGAAAATCCTTGTAGTAGTTGGAGCGCTGCTTCTTCTGTGGGTTCTCCTTTACACACGGAGCACCACCGCCATTCAGAGAACGCCCATTTCCTCTTTATGCTCCAGGCCGGTGAGCTCATGTGATCTGTCCTGGAGGATTCCAGGAAAAAGAATTATCAGGAAAATACCTCCAGCTTTTTATTGAATACAAGACATTCTCTGATTGGACGAGAAGGGGGATAAGTCCGGGCGCCTCCGGCCTCCTTCGTCCGGGCGCCTCCGGCCTCCTTCGTCCGGGCGCCTCCGGCCTCCTTCGTCCGGGCGCCTCCGGCCTCCTTCGTCCGGGCGCCTCCGGCCTCCTTCGTCCGGGCGCCTCCGGCCTCCTTCGTCCGGGCGCCTCCGGCCTCCTTCGTC
>NW_017306347.1:459013-463919 GCF_000935625.1 Nanorana parkeri | reverse complement strand
TCCTTCGTCCGGGCGCCCAGATTTTTACTGACTACAAGATGTTCTGTAATTGGACGAGGAGGTGGATAAGTCCGGGCACCTCCGTCGCTCTTTGTCCAAGCGCCTCCTGATTGGTGGCGGTGCCAAGTGACTCCCTGTGTGCAGAGGTGATGCCACTGGAGCCATAGCCGGAGGTGGCCATCTATCACTTTATGTAGCATGGACTACTACTACCATCGTCCCCAGTGGCCCTTTGGAGATCAGACATGGATACTTGCTTAGAGCCAAGCTGGACCTATGTAAGGATCCATAAAAGGTCATTCCTGGAGTTTCTTTTACAATAATCAATGTTGCTGTTGCCATGGTGATGACTGAGCCGCTCCTTAATGACTCATATTTACATTTATAGAACATTCCTTGTTTGTTCACTTACATGCACCAGGTGCTTTTGTTACTCAATCTGCAATGACGTAAAGCAAAATATTCTCTCGCACTACACCTTCCACATCCTCTGCTTCCCAGTTCTTTGGCCAGATGTTGCACCCTATATACACTTTTATATTTCATTTATTTTTTTTCCTTGGGTTGTTTGGGTTTTCATATTATATTTGCACACCAACAGTCTATAGTAGTCACTAATTAACCAGCCGTCCAATGTAAACATGATCTGTAGCAGTGTCCGGGAGGATTGCTTTTCCCTTACGCTCTGCCCTGTACTACAGAACGGCCATATTTCTTTTACTTGGGTCTTTTTTCTAAGTGGATAGATTGAGCTCAGAATTTTTTATTGGAGCAGGAAGCTTTTTATATGGATGAGATGGAGCGGAGAAGCAAGCACCGCAGTAAAATCCCGACTCGGTAGACATTACAGTTATAGTAGCCTGGCGAGGTGGGGGATGGTAATGGAGAAGGAAAACTTCCGCTCTTCAATAATTCTATACACGTGATACGTTGTAATAAAATCTGATGTTTAAAGGTTTTTTTTTTTTTCCAGTTTACTAGTTTAATGCTGTTCATAAGGAAGCTTTAGATTGTATTGGAGTCCATACTGGTGTGGTTTTCAGTCCATACTGGTGTGGTTTTCAGTCCATACTGGTGTGGTTTTCAGTCCATACTGGTGTGGTTTTCAGTCCATACTGGTGTGGTTTTCAGTCCATACTGGTGTGGTTTTCAGTCCATACTGGTGTGGTTTTCAGTATTCGGTAAGCTGTTCTCAGTTCTGTGTTTACATGCGTGTTCATATTTCAGGTTACTTGATGATGGGATGAATTACTCAGCAGTGGTTAGGTCTTAGACGCCCGACTTCCTTGCTCCTTCTTTGTCACGGCATTATGAATATTTTTTTGGAATATATGCCAAGACGATGGATTCCAAGCACCCAAACATATGAGCAGGGCGTGAAAATTTTTTAGGGTGTTTCACCAGTCAGTCAAAATTTCACCAAGTCAGCATGACCGGACTATAGGTTTAATTAAACTTTATCAGCATTGACACACTGTAAGGTTTTGCATAAACACTTAATTGACTCTACATTCTAATCCTCAATCAGAAACAAAGTAGATAAAAGGAAGTGCACAAACCTAAGGCTGGGCTCACACCTAGACGTATCGAATATGCGCGTTTGCTGTGACTGGCAGTTCAGGGATTGTATTGTTCCCTCTCGCCCCCAAAATGCAAGGAGTTCTGTGAATGGACAAGGGGAGAGAAGGGCAAGTAAACAGGATCTCCCTTTGTCCATTCACAGAATGCCTTGTCCTAGCATACAAGGCTTTTTGTGAATCGGTGAGGGGACAGTGAACAACACATGTGTCAGAACTGTCAGTTGCAGTGCTGGAAGAAGAGTGTGTCCTGTAGTATCCGGGGTGAAGGAATCTAAGATTTGTACAGTAATCGGCAGCCTACTGTTCATGGCATAGTAAGCAAGTTACTTATTTCACCCGTGGCTGCTGCAAAAATTTCCCCTGTAGTACCACTTTAAAAGGCATTTGGGAACGTCATCCCCACCTCATGGCCAAGGGCAAATCCGGGGCTTGCAAGTAGAGATGTGAAGATCTTTAGTAATTCAAATAAAATTGTGTAATTGCGGAAAATATCTGATGGTTTCCTGTTGTGTATTAGAAGGTGAAGCAGGCTTCACCTTTCTTTCCCGATACTTGGGATTAGTCACCCCGAGATGCTCTTTTATTTCGTTTCTCGTGTGGGGAAACCTTCTATTCAAACTGTTTACTCGCTGAATGCAGAATCGTACTGTGCCGTTCTGTCCAACCAGCGAAGCTATTTATGTGCACAAAAATATCTGGGCTGCTTTCACAGAGCTTCTTTAATTCTCACTATATTGTTGCGTTTTTCTTTTTTTTTTTTAACTAATTGGGTTGCGCGCTTTCACTTCTTGCCTTGCCCCGGAGAGAAAGGAACCCGTTAGCCGCCTTTTCAAAGTCGATAGTGTGAAGTATCCCATAGAGAAATGTCTAAATTAAAACATAATGGATTTACTGCCAAGTCTTCCTGCGCAGAATGTTACTTGATCGCTACGCTTCTGATGCCCAGGCTGATTATCCTCCCACCCTTGTACAACTACTTGTACAGCCCGCTTGCACATTATGGGTTTGCTCTTGATGGCTCCAAGATCTGTGGTTGCTTTATCAGTCACCACTGACCTCTTCTCCACTTTTTCCGGGTGACCGGACTATAGCCTTGCAATTTATGTTAACATATTTTGGGGATAGATAGAGCTTTCTTTTGGGGGTATATAATCACCACTGGGGTGGGGGGGGAGGGGGGGTTACTATATAATGAAAAAAGTACCGTAAATGTAAAATGTAGTTTCCCTACGTTATGTTATAGAACTTTTATTCTTACCCATATTTTTGGTAAAACATAAAAGTCGTGGTCACGTCGGGTAAATAGACACCAAACATGTCAAGGTTTAAAATTGCGTGCGCCCGCAAAATCGCAAAAAACGCTTATAGGCGGCGCTTAAAACGCTTTTACTGCTCATCAGTTTAGTGTTATCAGTTATTATTGGCTCTAAAATTATTGCTCTCACTCGGACGTTTGTGGCGATATGTAACATGTGCGGCACAATAGGCGCAATTGTCGTTTTCGCACGTAGGCGCACCCAACGCATATCTGCGTGTGTATGTGGGGTGGCGGGGAATTAAAAATTATCGTTTTTAATTTTTTAATGCTTTAATTTTTGGATTACTATTTATTTTTATTTATTTTTTACACACCACTTTATTGCTAAGAAGCCCCCTATGTAATAGCCAATTTACATGACAGGTCTTCTTTATGGAGACATTAGGGGTCTCCAAGCCCCCTAATGTCACCAAGTACCCCCAGAGAAGCTGATGAAGCAGAGATCTGCATTAGCTTCTGCAGCTGGAGAGTGACACTGAATGCAGGAAGTGATGTAATATACATCACTTCCTGCATTCGGGGACTGAGAGGAGTTCAAAGAGATCGTATACTGAACTCCCTTTGAACTCCTGTCACAGAGCCGTGCCGGTCCCGGCCGCATCGGGCACAGTGGATCTCGGGACTGACAACGGCAATGTAAGGTGCTAATACATGCGATCGAGCGCGTCCAGAGCCGCCCGATCGCTTGAATGTAAAGCTCCCGGCCGGCCGTGTAATTACAACGGCCGGCTGGGAAGCTGCTCGTCGGGCTCCACCGTCCTCTCATCAGACGAGTGGACAAGTGGGTTTTTCAAGCCCGGTCTGTTGTTGAATGCCTTTAGATCGACTTTATAGGAAACTTGTTGTGGGAAGATTATAGGCTGCTGTTGGTGACACTCCTCCTACTAACATATGCTGATGTTTTCTTCAATGCTTTGCGAGTTATGGATCCAAAAACATGATTGGAATAAAGTAGTAGGCCTCATTCACACACAACTCAAGAGCAAAATTGTATATTGCGTATATACCCGTACATGCACACTTATAATGCGTCTATATACGAGCGTATATGCGTGCACTATTTGCAATCCCACAATGCATCATTTGTAATCGAAATGTTAATGAATATATGAGCGTATATACGCTGCCCGGACGCATCTCGGCTCCATTCTGTTTTTACGCTAGGCAAATATAGTGATCCATACGCAGCTATGTGTATGGAGCCATTTATTTGCATATGGTACCATACGCGCATATACGCGGCAGTGTGAATGAGGCCTTAAGGTCCACCTGTTCATCCTGATTTTAATATCTATTCATTTGGCTTGACAGGCCATGTAGGTTTGTATCTTTTTTTTTTTTTTTACGTAGGTTTCTGTAGTGCGTGACGCACACGATATTGAGTGTGGCTGCCACAATGTGTTTTATGTGAAGAACGTGACTGGAATTGTCGGCACTGGGTTTGCATTTATACAAGCACATTTGGGGTCTATCAGAATGAGGAGGAAGTAGCTACATATATTACGTCCGGGAACCTGGTTACACAAGACCAAAATGAATCGCCCCAAGATGTAGTCTGTGATTTCTGAACACTCAAAGAGTAAAGCTGAGAGGCTGCCATTCCCCAAATCTCCTGTTCTTTCTGGTTTGCATGTCGGCTTATTTGTTCCAGGTCGGGGGCTTAGAAAATGGGAAGCAAAGGATCACAGGTGTCTAGAGAATAAGCTGACCTTGAAATTTTAATACTAGGCCTGCTATAAGATACCTCTTATATAAGTACTCTGTTTCAAATTGGGTGTCGGTGAATGGAGATTTAGGAAAAAGTATAACACTAATTACATTTCACATCCAATGTTACACCAACACGTGAATGGCAATGGTTGGTTCTGATGAGTCTTGTTCTATTTCGGCAGTAATGGTATTGGACCTGTAGCCTCGGGTCAGTAGACATTAATACACATGAAGCCGACAATGATTACTTAAGAAATGCTCTCATCCCATATGCTTTCTCCTGCTGATGTAACACTTA
>NW_017306347.1:458241-458683 GCF_000935625.1 Nanorana parkeri | reverse complement strand
CCCCCCCCCTCTCTCTACCTGAAATATTTATATAAAATGCTGTTTAAAGTTTTATCAGAATAACTTTCCTCTTTGCTGCCCCAGATCTGTCGGGCTCAATATGTAAAAGGACCCTCTTAGGCTTTTCATGGTCCCTTCAATAAGGATCTCTAATTTCCTTTTTAAGTGGCAACACGTTAATTGGGACTTCCACTCCATGACATCGGAATGCGTGCTTATGTTAGAATTGCCGCCTGCTTGCCTTTCATGTTCACGTGACAGCAGGTTATTGACTTGCTGAAAGAGAAGCCTGTCTTTTTTTTTTCTTTTTCCCTTCCTCTATACAAAAATGTGGTCATAATGTTATTGTTTTTTTTGGTGGGGGGGATACTGTGCTAGTTTGTACAGCATACTGCACATTATGGCAGAAAAATAACTTCTCTCCTCCCCCCCCCCCCCACCA
>NW_017306347.1:457945-458228 GCF_000935625.1 Nanorana parkeri | reverse complement strand
ATTCTGTCACCCGGGGCAAAGTCTCAGAGTTGCTCCTCCCCCCCCCCCCCCCCCAGCAATGCAATGTCCAAAATCACCCTTGTCACTGGGTGTCGCTGCTGCCACCGTCTTATTCTGTGTTCATCTTCTATCTTCACCTACGGGGCGGCCATCGATGGTGGGAGTTGCATCGTACTAACACTAGTGGGCTGGTGGTGTATGGTGCACTGTGCATGAACTAGAGCCAGTACACCAAAAAAACAAAGTGATGGGTAAAGCATGTTTTTTTTTTTTTTTTTTTTTT
>NW_017306347.1:457302-457781 GCF_000935625.1 Nanorana parkeri | reverse complement strand
GCTCTACTTGCTGTGCTCTTCTTGTATTGGCTCTAGATTATAAAAAAAAGCTCTAACAGTAGACTTTCACTGAAGTCTTTAGTCCCTCCTCAAGCCCTGTAGACATTCAACAAGAAGGGTTATCGGTTGCTGTCATTGGTTTTTCCAGTCCCATGCTAGCTATATAGGAAAGTTGTGCTTTATTGTTGAGGTGTGTATGTGTGTGGGGTCGGGGGTCTAGTTTTGAAGTTTGTTCCTGTGATATCTATCAGTGACTTTTTCCTGATCTTGTCTTTTTTATTTCTGCAGGTAATACTCCATTACACCTCGCTGTGATGCTGGGCAACAAAGGCAAGTTGGTTTTATGTGCTTTTTTCTTTTAATTGGTTCCCTCTATTCTTTTGTCTTCTTCTAAAGATTGACCACTTTAAGCAGCTGGGTCATCAACAGGGCCAGAAAACGTTATCCAATGTGTAAATCTGACCATACACAGCAAATAA
>NW_017306347.1:442418-457111 GCF_000935625.1 Nanorana parkeri | reverse complement strand
AAAAAAAAAAAAATATATATAATTTATATATTTTCTTCAACCCGTGGGGGGCGGGGGGGAAGCAGATTCCTCCAACGCTGTGAGCATGTTGATGGAGGAATCCCTGCTGTTTCTTTTGTATTCTGGCAGCTCATTGGCTGCCGGCTCTGTTCTTGCGAAGACTTTCCAACTGGCTCCTTTTGATCAGCTGATTGTGGCTGGTTCCTCAGGATCCGACCGAAATCCACAGTGTATGGCCACCTTTTACTTGGTATGTTTGTGGTCACTGCATGTTTCCTCAACACCGTAGAAATTTCTGACTTAATAAGATTATAGATTGTCCATTGTCCCTCCACCAAAATGTGTGCGCTGTATATCCGCAATCTTTGTTTTGGAAGCCATCTTTCCTGTGTTTGAAAACCACTCCGAGGAGAGATGAAGAATAGGCCATCTGCAAGCACATACTGTAAGACCAGCTGACTCTGCCACACAAAATAATAGAATTCTTGGTGTTGAGGTATCTTTACACTTCATCACACTGTGCTGCCATTGCAGCTGTTCCCCTTCACTGGAGCGGACTTTACCCTTCTGCTTATACATGACGCTGTCATTTTACTGCAGTGACTTGTGTTTCTGCTTCAAAGTCTTTTCATAGAGCTAGTTGTACAGACAATGGCATCTTTGTGGGGACATCTATCTGCCACTGTGTGGGACCCCCTCTTCGCCTTCCGAACAGTTTGACTTCTTTGATTTGTAAATTCAGCAAGATGCCGGAAACGTTTTTTTTTTTGGGATGTTTTTACAAAAGAACTGTGGGCCACACATCCATGCTGAAAACTTTGTTCCACCTCGGCCCATAGATTTCACGCTGTGTAATCCAAATTCTGAGCCTGCTATTTGCATGCGGCAGCAGTGATGGAATTGTTAGACCATGGCATTGGATTATCCGTTCAAATCAGGGTGGCCTCACAAACTTTCAAATGTCCCCTCATGTTCCTGCACTGTCCATGGTGATTGAATTAAAGTGTAGTTACACTTTTGAAGTGAAATTTGAGAACGCCACACTGTTTTCTATTCACACAACATATCCATTTTAAAAAAAAATGTCTTACCTTTTTATGGGTACTTTGGTGAAGGCCTTTGTGCAGATTGCAGACTACTCTGAGCAGTTTGATAGTGAAACTAGAGATTCATACTGAGTGACAGACAGAGCTTCCTGTCATTAACATTCAATGCTTCAAACTAGAGATTCATAGTGATGGACATGCGGAGCTTCCTTTCACTAACCTACAATGCTTCCAAGTCTTAAACCCTTTGTTAGGACCGACATTGTACAACTGATGACATTTGCCAGCATTGTACAGACGGTGCTAGAGAAGACATAAATTCCCACAGCCGCCTCCCACATTTCTATTTTGTGAATGGGAACATGTAAAAAGATAAATAAATAAATAATACAAAATTTATAACAATTGGCTGCAAAATTACGGTGGCTTATCCGTGCGTCTATAATGCCGGGGTATGTACAGACACTCAGAACTTAGGAAGCTGTTTAGGTAAGCTGAACAAGCTCAGGTGATTGTGACTGACTACTGCTAGCTTTGTGTAAATTGTTTTTCCAACCTGTATGTTTTTAAAGTGTATCTAGTACTGCTAACTACCAGGGATGCGCCGAAATTCCAAACTTCGTCTGAAAACATTACTATGGACAAAATGCTCTAGCTTCTCTCCTCCCCGCTGGGTGCCAGCTGCAAGCTTCAGTCTGTTTCCCCCCCAGTCCCTACTGCTCTCCTCCATCTGTGTCGGCAGAGGGGATTGGAGGGGACACGGAGCGGGTCCAGTGGGGAGGAGAGAATCAGTCTGGCCCCTGAGCGGGGCAGTGGGGGGTGGAGAGTTGCCAGGATGCCTAGCGGGGCGTAAAGCTCTGCTGCGGTAACGGGCAGGAAGGGGTGGAGCAGTCGGGATGGATGAATAGGTTCCCAAAATGTGTTTGTTTTATGTTAAAAAATGATGGTAACCTGTGGTTAAACTCCATTCTATAGTGTAAACTTGGCCATCATTTCCCTTTTCTCTGTATCTGCAGAATGTTCTCATCTCCTTCTGGCACACAACGCTCCAGTCAAGGTGAAGAACGCTCAGGGCTGGAGCCCCCTGGCTGAGGCCATCAGCTACGGAGACAGACAGATGAGTAAGCACCTCTCTCGATTTGCACAGCACATTGGCCGCCTGTTCTTCTGTCTTTTTGAATATAAATGGAATAGACAAATAGGAGAGTGGACCAGTTCAGGTCTTGGCTGCGGTTTGTTCGTCTTTATAAATGCTGATTGTGAAATAATGACGTCTAGTGTCAAGTCTCCTTAATGCTGCCTGAAGCTGAGCACGTGCTGTATCACTGCCAGGGTTTGTTCTTCTTTCCCCCCTTCGTTCTTTTCTCACAGTGATAACTAATGGGTTTCAGATCAATACAATGACATGACAGAATTTTGTTACATCTGTATCCCTCATTACACCGAGTGACTTTAATGTACTATATATTATACTGATATCAGTAATGGACGTTTCAGTTAAGTCATTAACCCCTTCATGACTGAGGCCCTTTTTTTCATTTTTTGCACCCATGTTATATTCCACATTTTAGGCCTGAAAATGACATAAAACCCCCCAACATTATATATTTTCTGAATGCCAAGACCCTATAGAATAAAATGGTGGTAGTTGAAAATTTTTATGTTGCGCAATATTAGCGCAACTCCTTATTAAACCCCAAAATTTAGTGACAAATTTAATTAAATGCCCCAAAACACAACAAATTACCCATTTTTTTAATGAAATATAAAAGATGAGGTTACAACGAGTAAAACGATACCCAACATGCCCAGTTTACAGATTGCGTGCGACCGTGAAACGGCGAAAAACTGCAGTACCCCAAAAAGTCAATAAAAGACGCTTTAAAAGCCCCCACAGGTCATCAATTTAGAGATACCCCAAAATACTGGCCCTAGAATTATTGCTCTCACTCCGGCGTGCGCGGCGATACTCAACATGTGTAGCGCGTTCGTCGTTTTCATGTGTAGGCGCACCCGACACGTGTTTACGTGGCGACGCGCGTGCTCGCCGGGGACTTTTAAATTTTTTTAAAATTATTATTAGATTTATTATTTCATTTTAATTGAAAAAACTTTTTTTTTTTTTTTAATGTAATAGCAGATGATGGTGACAGGTCCTCTTTAAGGTGATGCTGTGGGTCCAAAAGACCCCCAGTGTCACCTTTACACTGGAAATGAGCTATTGAAGTGCAGATCGCACTTCAATAGCTTATAGCTGGGCTGCAGGAGCCCAGAACTGACAGCCCAGGGACCGGAAGTGATGCAATCTGCATCGCTCCCGGTCCCATAGAACGGGGAGGGGATCGATGAACGGAAGTTCGTCGACCTCCTCCCCAGCTCCCCGCGGACACAAAGATCGCCGGTCCCGGGCCCGTAGGAGGGGCAACGGAGCCCGGGAAGCACGGCGGGGGTGTCCGGCGGGGGGGGCGGCCCCTTCTTCGGGACGCAGAAGCGATCTGGCGACAGGTAAGTCGCCAGGATCGCTTCTGTTGTAAAGCCGACAGTCGGCTCTACAAGTTTAAACAGAGTCCCGGCGGCAAAAGTCACCGGGAGTCTGTCTAAACAGCCCCGATGCTGGTGACGTACACTGTACGTCGTCAGTCACGAAGGGGTTAAAGGATCAATCCGCCCAAATCTATTTCTGTTTCCGGGTAGATGCAGTTAGTTGAATCTACCATATGTGTCCAACTTCAGAAATTAAATCTCTCTCCTTTGGGTCCCTGGCTCTCCCCATTTGCTGTTTTGCAGGCATTTATTTATCACAGGTTTTTATTAGGGATGCACCAATACTAGTATCTGTGCCGATACCAAGTATATGGTACTTGCCCAAATGCTCCAATACTTCCGATGCCAAAAATACGGTCAGAGAGATCTCCCTCTGACCGGCAGTGCCGAGGGAGCGTGCAGCCGGCTTGCTTTCCAATCAGGAAGCTGTGCAGTGGGTTATGAACCGCCTACCGGCTTCCTGATTGGAAAGGAAGCCGGCTTCACTTGCTGCTAGAATTTCTGGCTTCCTAATCAATCAGGAAGCCTGACGGCACCTCATGGCCTGGCTTCCTGATTGGTCAGGTAGCCAGGCGGCCTCGGCATGTGAAGCCGGTTTCTTTCAATGGAACACCAGCTTCCCAGGCAATCGGGAAGCCGGGCAACAGATCATGATCCGCCGCCCGACTGGGGCACACAGTATCGGTACTCTGTATCGGCGAGTACAGAAAAAAAAAAATATTGGTACTCGATACGAAAAAAAACGGTATCGGTGCATCTCTAGTATTTATACAATGTTGACCATTTACACAGTGATTTTATATATTGTACATTCACATCACACCCTGCCCTCTAGGAGCTTACAATCTAAGGTCCTTTCACACCTCACATACATACACATTAGTACGTGGCATTGGATTTTTGTTGTTGTTAACGAACCTCGTCAGAAATGTTATAAACCCTTGCAGTGGGGCTACCCTCACAGTGCAAGGGTTAACTGCTTGTTTTTGCCTAGGGTCAAAGCAGGCAGTATCACATGTTTATGACCCCTGAGACTTCAGTAGGAACACTTGAAAATGCCTAATCACCAGATGACTCCTAACAATATCAAGCCTGTGAATAAAATTGAGGATTTAGGGGCGTCCATGCCGGATGTGGGGACTTTTATCCACCTGACGAGGACCCACAAGAACTATGACCCCAGTGATGTCTACTATAAGAACTGTGTTCCCCAGCCAGACTGGTGTGTAATGGTCCTAACGTTGTTTTGCTAGGTCTGTTATTGATCTGATGGTCTGCAGTCATTGTAATGGTGGTCCCTCTTGCACTGCATCATTGATTTGGCTTAGTGTATGTATGCAAAGGTGGGGAGATCGATGAGGAGAACAGAAGCCAGCACGGTTTTGTGGTTGTATCATTCATAAATATTTCTGTTTCAGTTACAGCATTGTTAAGAAAGCTGAAGCAGCAGTCCAGGGAGAGTGTAGAGGAGAAGAGGCCGCGCCTATTAAATGCTCTGAAAGAGGTAAATGATGGCAAGCGTAATCTGTCCGAGGCTGACTGTCAACAATGGCAGCTTCAGTACCACGTTACCCTTTTTCCAGGTTGGCTTGCAGCCCTACTGATGTATGTTGGTGTCCATTGATAACATCACATTTCTGGCTTGTTTCCATTCACAGCTGGGAGACTTTTACCTAGAACTTCACTGGGATTTTCAAAGTTGGGGTAAGTTTTTATTTTTTATTTTGGGGTATTTTAGCATAATTGGAGAGAGTTTGGGATAAAAGTGTTGAGATGTTCTATGTTAGTTTTTTTGTATTATGAAAAAAAATCTGTACACTTGGGGATAGTAATTGGATATTATTTCCTGCTGTCAAAAAGTGTGATTTCTATGCGGAGGAACTCCATTTTCTTTGTATTGGCGAATTCCTAGAGATTCTCACTGTGCCCATCTACGAGGCATCCTTCAGCACTGGCTGGATGGATGTGATGGGCATCAGGGTTTAATGTGCAGTTCCTACCAAAACATATTAATTTTAAGGCTCCAACCAGCAAAGGGTTATAACTTGTTATGCTTCTGGAGGAAGAGGTAAGAACAGGAAGTCCGCGTTGGAATGATGTCATCAAAAATGTTTGATTACAGTAACCGGTTTAAACTAAACCCTGAGAAGCTAAATATATTTAATTTCAGGCATATGACATCTTAACCTTTGCAGTGGGGGATATCCATGCACCGCAGGGGTTAAGAGCTTGTTTTATGTGGGGGACTCAAAGCCGATTTTACTTGATCCTTGGTCCCACTTGCTCCTACTGGGCTGCTAGACTGGTCCCTGCAGCATTGCTCCCCCTCTGCTCTGGCAATGGGACTATCCCTCGGCGTCCATGTCCAGTACAGTGTATTGGGTGTGATGACTTATGGAGCCTTAGAATGTTGGAGTGGAGGGGGATAGAGGCTGCAGAGAACAGTCTAGCAGCCAGCTGGGTCTGAGATTCGAATGAGTATCTTTATTTTAGCTTCCAAAACAACATAACAAGTACTTAACCCTTGCAGTGTTGGTGTTTAATCTTTCCACTGACTAAAAAATAAACTGGGAGTTGGGTTTTGGGTAGTGGGGAGGATTCAGAATCTGCATTGGCCATACTTCCCCTTCCTGCTTCAGTGACACTTGTCATCTGAACCGGAAGTCGGGGTAACTCTCCCTTGCTATATGGGCTGAAATTAAAATAATTTTGGAACAATTTTTGTCATCTTAATTTGTCCCCCCCCCACCCCCCCCCCCCCCCCCCTCCAGTTGCTCAAAAAACAATCCCCTTCTCCAGCTTTGCCCCCAAATGACTCTCTGTGGGCCAGTGGCAGTCTTCTATCTTGCGTGACATCAGCATCACTTGTGAAAGCAGGGTGTCACTGCGTCCTGCACTCGCAGTGCAACGATGCAGAGAACTGAGATGGTGCCAGCAACATTCCCTGCATTGTTGGGGGCTGCTAATTGCTGGATAAAAGGATCCTTTGTATTGCGGGGCCAGAAAACATTTGAAAGGCAAGTATACCAAGAATTGCATGCAGTGAGAACCAGAGGGCGGAGGGTTGTGTTGAGCGGGGAATTTGGGATTTGAGTATTTATAGGTGCCGAATATGCTGTTCAACTCTGGCTCTTTATAATCATTAAATGCCGTATCTTTCTGTTCAGTGCCTTTACTGTCCCGTATCCTGCCTTCCGATGCATGCAAGATCTATAAACAAGGTATTAATATCAGGTGTGTGTCCATCTCTTTTATTCTTGGGCTAAGTGAGGTATATTTTGTCATTAACACAGTCTTCCTAATAACATCTTTAACATTACACGGTTTATTAATCTTGAGATTTGGTGACTGACTCCGGGGTCCACCCTTATTATAAAACACAAACACTTCCTTTAGAGAAGCCAGCGAGTACAAAGTAACCCCCTGGTATGGGTCACCTTATCTCAAGTGCTGCATGATTTGTGTACATTGTATTACCAGTACCATATAAATCTAATCCCTTAACAAAGAATCCCTTTTGTGTTCCTAAGTAACTCAAAATGATCCGCTTCATGATTTTTCTAAATTGTAAGTGAAGGGGGGACCCCTTGAATCTGGCAGCAGCCCTCTGGGGTACATGTGCCGTTTGTTCAGAAGCCTATAGTAGCTGTATGAAGTCCTTGCTGGGTTGGATACATAATGAAGAATTAAAGGGCTGAAACGCTAACCTTTCCTGGAAGAAATGTTGCTCTGGCTTTCCTCCAGTGCTGCTGGCAGAATCCAAAACCTAGACCATGACTGAATAGATGAATCCAGTTCAGATTGCCTGAGCCCCCCAGGTGAGGTCTTGTGACCAGAGGACCAGGCCATGTGCAGAGCATTAGGGAGAACATTGTGTTTTAATTAGGTGTAAATTGCAACTGAGTGACAATTAGTTTGATGAACCCCTGTGCATTTCAACTCCCTTTGTTACAGCTCAGTGCAGCAAATCTCTTGCAGCTGCTTTGTAACCACTTCCCGTCTACTCGCCTTCTAGTGATGTCTGCATGGCATTTCTCAGGGTGGGTTTCCTCATGGTGACAACAGTGGACCGTGCCTGTGTAGTGTCCTAAAAAGGCCACTAGTCTTCATAGGAAGCCAGGGACAGAGCCCTGTAATGGGTGAAGTACCTGAGCAAGGACCCAGCTGGGTCACCAGGTATTTTAATGAAAGCTGCCGATGTTAAAGTAATGTAAAAAATTAAATTTTTACATTTTTAAAGTCTGTATAAAAGATTAGGAGAGAGATCAGCAGTGAGCGGTCTTTATTACAGCAGGAGGCGGAGACCAGACCAGTCACCCTGCACGAGGAGAGAGAGAGCAGTGACTGGTCTTTATTACAGGAGGGGACGTAGACGAGACCAGTCGCCCTGCACAAGGAAAGAGCAGCAGTGACCGGTCTATTACAGGAGGGGGGGGGGGGGGGGGAGACTAGACCAGTCATCCTGCACGAGGAGAGAGGGCAGCAGTGAGCAGTCTTTATTACAGGAGGAGGCGGATACCAGACCAGTCACCCTGCACGAGGAGAGAGGGCAGCAGTGAGCAGTCTTTATTACAGGAGGGGGCGGAGACAAGACCAGTCATCCTGCACAAGGAGAGAGCAGCAGTGACGAGCCTTTATTACAGAAGGGGGGCGGAGACTATACCAGTCATCCTGCACAAGGAGAGAGAGCAGCAGTGACGAGCCTTTATTACAGGAGGGGGCGGGGACCAGACCAGTCACCCTGCACAAGGAAAGAGCAGCAGTCTATTACAGGACTATTACAGGAAGCTCCAAGTCCCACCCTGGATTACTGCACAGATCTGGAGGAAATGCACACAGCTCACCAATATTCATGGAAGACTCCACATGGATCTTGTATGGGGACAATATTTGCTCATATCAGAGTTCAGCTTTAAGCACTTCAGCCGTTTCATGACTTTTAATCCTCCCCAGTAACACTGTTAACACAGCTTAGAGCTAACATGTAAGTGGAAAGTTTTTAAAGAAGCTTTTCACTATAATAGAAATCATGGTAAACTTTGCCCTGTCCTGATTCCCCAACAATAGAATAATAATCTGTTACCAGTGCTGGTGAGTGGCTGCAAGGCCGGACTGACCCAGTGTAACACCGCCTGCACTGGAAAGGATTTTGGCGCCTGAAGAAAGCTGATTATCTTTGCCAAACTCGGTTAGCCTTGGAGCAGCTTGGCAGCGCGCAGGGTAAACAGCTGATCCGCAAGGGGTTCAGAACAGGACACGGCAAGGGGGAAGGTTTTCAGACTGGAACCCGAAAAGGTCTTTGCAGAATATACGGTAGAGTTCCTTTGTGAAGTGCGGCACGCTGTTTACAGTAGAACTGATGTACTGAATCTCCATATAATAAACTATTTTAGAAATGTGTGAAGTATTGACATCTGTTGGAGCTTTTACACGCAAGGCCTTAAAGTGGCAGTGTATCACGGCGTGTGGCTTCTGGGCTGTCACATCCCAGCAAAGGCACCAATGCAGAAACCTAAAAGCCACAAAGGTTCTGACTTTAAACTTTTTTATCGGAAAGCGAGCTCACCAGCACTGGTGTAGAAAGTCTAAAGCAAGCACAAGGAAATTCCAACCTATGTCTATATAAAGCTGAACTCCAGGCACATATAAAAGCATTTTAAAGAAATCTGGTTAAGAGAAAACATACTGCTGCGGTCGGGCTACCCCCACACTGCAAGGGTTAAATTCTCATTTTGTCTAGGGGGCTCAAATAAAATCTACTCGCCCGATCCTCTGTCTTGTGGGGGTCAGCTCTCTCCCTCTCCGCTCTGTCCCTCGGCTTCCTCACATCCTAATGCAAGTCCATGGACCTGCAAAAGACATGACAGCGTCAGCAGTCCTTAGATCACCAAACCTCAGGGGAGAAGAGGCTGCAGGGACCACAGATCAGGTTAGTATGTCCGTGTTATTACAGCCCCCTAGACAACATGAGCACTTAACCCTCGCAGTGTGGGGGTATCCCCCTAGTACAAGGGAAAGATATAGATATATATTCATATTTTTTTTTCCCCTTAAGCTGCCCACACACCTTACAATTATCTGCAGACTTTCTGTGTTCAGATGGAAAAGGTGCAACAGATTCCTCCATCTACGCTAAACTGTGTGCATGGAGTAATCTCCACCTGGGCCAATCTGTTGCACTTTTTCCATCTGACCACAGAAAATCTGCAGATAAATTGTAAGGTGTGTGGGCACCTTTACCCAGAGTTCTTCCTTGAACTGCTTTAATTCAAGTCCATGAATTGTACTTTGTATAGGCAAAATCCCCCTGTATAGCAGAGCTCAGACTTGGGCTGGCCATACACCTATCCATTTTCTTTCATTCAACTCACGGGTAGAACGAAATAAATGGACCCGATTCCGCCAACACAGCACGTCAATTGAGGAATCCCACAGTTTACTTTGCTGCCGGCACCTGTCGGAATACCCGATGAGAGCGGGCAGCTCATTGGCTGCCGGCTCTGAAGGATGGAACATTTTCCAGCAGGCTCCTTATGAGCAGCTGATCCAGGAATGACGGCTGAAAGGGAGCCGACAGCCCCGCACACTGTGTGAATTTTCGGCCAGTACATTAAAAACTGGGATAACTTGGACCAGTGTATGGGCACCTTTTGGAGAGGGACAGCGCAAGGAGCCCATCGGTTATGCAGCAGTGCTCATGTGCTAACAATGAACATGCTGATTGGATGAGAGCAGTGTGATGGAGTGATGAGCTAACAGCCTGTTGCTGCTGTACTGGCAGTCACGGGGTGAGTGTGGCGGGACCTGAATTTATAACTTAACTGCAGTAGAAGAAAAATTCAGGTCTCCTTCCCTGCCAGACAGGGCCATGCTGTGTAGCTGAGTTGTGTAAAATCTCAGGACTGGAAGGACAGATATACACATCATGGAAGGTAAATCCACTCCCTTATATTGTCTTTTTTTGCTGATTGCTTGCCGTTCAGCTTTAAAGGAGAACTATGAGGCGAGTGATTTTTCCCTCACCTCATAATCTGAGCCGACGTGTGACAATGAAACTGTCACACGTCTACTCAGTAGATCGGGAAGTGAGCGAACGCATACCGGCGCTCCCTCACTTCTCGATCTATCCCTGCAGAGAGCCGTGACTGTCACTCACCGCTTCCTGCAGGAATCCTCTCCCCGCTCTGATAGTCCAGCGCTGACTGGCGGAACGGACGGGGGAGGGGGCGGGTACAGCTAGCTCTGCCTCTGGATAGGCAGAACCAGCTGTCACTCACGCAGCTGGGTGGATCCAGACAGTATTGTTGGGATCCGTCCCGGCTGCGGCGTCTCAGTATATCGCGAGCTACAGCTTGCAGTATACTGAGCTTTGGGTCACAGGAGAACGCTAGTTTGTGTCCTCCCGTGACACTTAGGAGAACTATGGGGAAAACCCTGACCCCATAGTTCTCTTTTTAATGCTTATGAATAATTTGTGTTAAGGTCCTGTACACAGTTTTTATAGCATTCGTTATTTCTTATACTTCTATGATGCCTGCAGAATAGCGGCTGTGATAGCATACTAAGGCACATAATTCTTCATGTATCAGCCAGTTGGTATCCTGCTCAGCTGTTGCGATAAAACGCTTAGATCGCATTTTCACTCAATCTCAGCAGTCAGGCTGTAGGTTTTAAAATGGGGGGTGGGGGGAACGTGGTCATTTGACCTAATTTTAAAAGTTGATCTTCTGGTACTTTCACAATTTTATTGTGAAAGATCACAAAGGTTTTTATTGCACATACCGGAGGTGCTGAACTATGAATTCATTCTGGTGCCTTACAGTTCTCTTTAAAACAAAAAGTGCACTTTGCACTCTGCTGTTTACACCCAGCACGGCAAGTCACGCTGTCCTGTCCGCACAACAGCTCCATAGACTTTTATGGGATGGTCTTTAATCCTCACAGGCCTCAGGACAGCACCCCGTAGAGGTACAACCATTATAGTGAGACTTGTGCTGCTGGATGTAAACAAAGACTGGAGGCCACGGCTGTCAGATCAAGGGGAGGATGCATCTGTGGGAAGGGGGGGGGGGGTACAGTTAGGTCAAGGGAAGTGGGCAAAAGAATGCATGCACTTCCTCTGCCATGAGTTGATCACAATTTCATGTTTTTTGGGTGTTTTTTTCAACAAAGATAGGACTATGTCTACAGGTTGTGGTCAAACTTGCATTATCTTTTTCCCCTGGTAGTGTTCGGTTAAGTTGGACAGGAAGTTAGTTCTGATTTAGGAATACATTTCCCCTCGTGGTGTCTTAAACATAAGTGATGCAACACATTGTAGCAGAATGTCCATATGGTTCAAGTTGTTGGGACTGTCTTGATTGGCTGGCTGAGTCATCCGCATTGTTTCCTGTTGCAGGCTTGACACCACTCTCATAGACTTCACCGACATGAAGTGCCAACGAGGGGACCTCAGCTTCATCTTCAACGGCGATGCTCCTCCCTCTGAATCTTTTGTAGTTTTAGACAACGAACAAAAAGTTTACCAGAGAATACATCATGAGGTAAGTCTTTAAAGGGAAATGAGCAGTGACCACTTCTAATTCTATAGACCACTAACCCACTTCTGGCCCAGAGATCCGTTTTATCTGTTGCAGCCTTCTGTTTTCAAGGCTTCCTGTTAACTTCTACAGTTAAAGAGAACCTGTCGAGTTGGCTGGATTACAGTAAGGGATTTCATACAGGGGTTTAGGCACTGACTGGCCCCTGGAAACATGGATAGTGTGTTTTATATAGCGCCGGCAATTTACACAGCAACTTATATAGTGTACCTTCACCTCATTCCTTGCCCTCAAGGAACTGACTAGGCTCCCCATCTCCCATGCATACATACGAGGGCCAATTTAGACAGGAGCCAGTTAACCTTCAGGACTAGTTCACAGCAGATGCAGTTGTGCTGCGGTCCATTTAGTTTGGCAGCTGGATGAAAATCTTGTCGCAATGCTTTCCAATGGGATTTCTGGTGCGCTGTTCAAACCATTGCAGTCCGAAAAAATACTGCTTGTCTCATTTTAGCTGCACCTGATCACAACGGAATGCATCAAAACGCATGAACGCACTGGACCAACTGAAAACCCATTTTAAGCTTTAACAAAAAAAAAAACGTCAAACGGATCGCACTGCAGCTGTGCAGACGCACGCAGTTATGGTGTGAACCTGTCCTTTAAGCATGTGTTTGGTGTGTAGGAGGGAACCGGAGTACCTGGAAGAAAATCATGCAGATAGTGTCCAGCTAACCCCTAAGCCACTGTGCTGCCCAGAGGTTCAGAAGCAGCTCGTGAGCAACCATGATGGTTTATTTGTTGGTGTTTGGCAGGCATACTGTAAAGAAACTTTGCAAAGGATTTAATTGAACCTTTGATAAAAGTGCAGCCAAGCGTGATGGAAAATGGCTCCCTGATAGGTGCACCCGCTGCATTATGGGAGCTCAGAGCTATTGAGGCCCCCAGTATACTTTGATGGGGGTTGTCTAAGTTCTGACGTACAGCATACTGTGTACTTCCTGGCTTTCAGGAAGAGTTTAATGCCCCTTTGTACTGGCAAGTTTAATTCAATATTGCATAACATATATCACGCATATCAGGTTTAAGGATCCAACCCCCCAAAACTGTCACCAAAACAGACAAATCTGATGGGCTGACAGGAGCACTGGAGGTGTGTTTGTATACCCGTATTGCATGGCAATACTGTTCTGTGTCTATAGAGCCTTCCAGACCCCCCCATTTCCTCTATATTCCAGAGTGCAGCTGAATCATTGGCCTTCCATCTACCTCCCACAGTGCAATGCTCGGTCCTCCTTGGTCTGATAAACTATATTCTTGAACGCAGGTTTTAGTTCCAAGGTGATGGATTCTATTGTGCTCTATTGCCCCCTTTGTGTAATGTTTTGCTCGCGTTGTCCCCTTACCAGTGTTGATCAAGGATTCCCCGCTGTTTCTTTTGTATTGACAGTGGCTTCTGTCGGAATACCTGAACAGGGCCAGCAGCTTATTGGCTGGCCGCTCTGTTCATTTTGAAGATTTTCTGACCAGCTCCTTCGATCAGCTGATGAAGAGATGTCAGCCAAAGGCTGCCGCCAGCAGCACCCGCTGTGTGCATTCCAGCCAGTTTGTGAGGGACCGGATGGAATTCACATAATATGGCCAGTTGGCTATACACTGGGCAAGTTTTGGCCAGTTGTTGATGACCCGGCTTTAAATCCACATGTAGTGGGTGGTCCTGTCTGGCGTCTCATGAGCGACGTGCTTTGATTTAAAGGATCCAGGCAGTAAATTGTAGGCTCAAGTGTCTGCATCCATTTAGATACAGGCAGTGTTGGGGTATTCTGGCTGCCAGTGGTGACGACATTTAAAATACAAAAGCCGCAGTGTCATTTTTTTTTTTTTTTTTTTTTTTTTTTTCCGGCCACGCTAAACAGCCCGAAGGATGAATGAAAAACAATCTAACCGTGTATACCCCACCGTATACTCCGTATAAACCTTTCACCTTGCTGCATTTTGTGCCACGTCGTGTCCTGAATTGACCAACCCTTTCTTAGCAGGAATCTGAAATGGAGACTGAGGAGGAGGTGGATATTTTAATGAGTAGCGATATCTATTCAGCAACCCTGTCTACAAAGTCCATCACCTTTTCACGTGCCCAGACCGGCTGGCTTTTCAGGGAGGATAAAACGGTATGTTGGTGGAATACTGCAACTCCTCCTGTAAAGGTGCATTACAGCCAGTTGTAGATTAAACCTTCACATAGTACAGCCGACCAATCCAAGCGTTCTCGGATCCTGGAATGCGTCTCTGGAAGATGATTGAATGCTTTTCCTGTTGATTCTGACACGCAGAAATCCTGATGTACTACAAAGCCAGTGCTAGGAAGGTTCTCTGAGCCATCGGACAGACTTGTACTTGGTTTGGAAGATTACATATGGTTGGGGATGCAACATGCATTGATGCTGCATCACCAATGTAACTGGGGGGCGGGGGGGATTATGCAGCATTCAAAGGCCAATGTAGAATTGCAGAGTACAAACTCCATAGGATTGAATAGAAATAACAATGCATGTGTGAGCCC
>NW_017306347.1:435781-442298 GCF_000935625.1 Nanorana parkeri | reverse complement strand
AAGGAGAGAGCTCTCTAATCTTCAGTTTGTGGTTTTTTTTCAGGAGCGTGTGGGAAATTTCTTAGCCGACTTCTATCTGGTGAATGGGCTTATCTTAGAGTCCCGGAAGAGGAGGGAGCACCTCAGCGAGGAAGACATCCTGCGAAATAAAGCCATCATGGAGAGCCTGAGCAAAGGGGGGAACCTGATGGAGCAGAACTTTGAGGTAGGTGTGCGTCGGCTGTCACTGATGTAGAGGATCTTGTGTTCTAGCTGTCACTTTGTACCCTACGCATAGCAGGATTGTGAGCCAGTTTTATTTGATTGCTATAAAAGGTCAGGGAGGGATTTTTACTTGTAAAATAAACAAGATGAGGACTGAAAAGTAAAGTCATTGAAAGTAATGACAGTTGCAAGCTATCTAGGGGGTCGCCTAGATCAGAAGGTTCGCTACTTTAATGCTTGCAACTGACCAGTTTCAGTCACCGGTTTGTAGAAATTAGGGATGCTGTTAAAGCTCCGCTCCAGGCAAACCGCTAAATACACAGGTGACATACATGTAAGGGGGCCGTCTTACCTGTCAAAGGATGTGTGTATTTGCCCATTTAGTCATAAAATGTATACCGCTTTGCCACCCACACAGCTATAGAATAAATACAGAGCTTCATAAATATACCTTTTGGGTTCAACTTTAAATATTCAGCAGATCAGGTGACTAGCCAACGTGAGTGTTCTGGATTCAGCCAGAGTTATAAATGAGTCTCCCTCGGATCCCTCTTACCTGGAATATGTATGCGTGGAATAATTGGGAACAAAAATAAAACCTAGACCTCCTCAATGCAATAGTACCGGTCCCAGTGTCCCTCTAGGTGAGCTTTGTGGAGAAAGGATGGGCACAGACATCATTCATTTTTTTCCTCCTCACCTGAAGGACGCAGAAGCTTCTCTTCCATAAGCAAGTACTTGTGGTCCTTCTTACTGATTGATCCCACACACAAATGTATTTATAGGAGCTTCTGACTTCTAAAAATAGTATAGCGTGTCCCCAAACAATCAGTTTATTACTCCTGCTGCATTCAAGTCGCATTAAACTCTCCTTTTGTTTTTGCATGTATCCATTGCTAGCACTAGATAGATTCAAAAACATTTTTTTTTAAAAGTAACCAAAAAAGTCATTACTACTTCTGTTTTCCGCCGCTCGCTCCTATCTGAAGATTTGAAGCCATGTAGGAGGATGGGGCGGGCGAATGCGCAGTAGAAATCATCAGTGGGGAGAAGAGGAGAGACACAGTGGTGGCGAATGCACGCAGCCGGGAGCGTGCACGTCGGACAGACACCGGAGTCTGCGCTGGATCAGAGACCGGCACCAGCGCTGGAGGGATTGCTAAATACAAGTGGAAGGAAGATGATCGGATCAAGAGGCATCATTTAAGTTCTTAAAGCAGCATGGGGGGGGTAGAATTAGTGACTTTAACCCCTTCGTGACTGACGACGTACAGTGTACGTCGCCAGCATCGGGGCTGTTTAAACTGTGTAGTAAAGGAATCCAACCAGGTGAGACCTTTCCATAGTGGAGGACTTTATTATATAGAGATTATAACCCTGGAATCCAAGATTGATCTGAAGTTGGTGGGTTGTTCCCCCCTAAACAATTCGTTATTGGATGAGCGTCCCCCTTTGCTTCTCACAGGAGCCTTTGGTAGCGGAGTGTCATCTCAATGATTCATTTATAACACTCTTCTGTGCCCCGGTCTGTAGGAAAAGACGCAACGTATTCCGGGGATATACTATCGAGTGATTTTATGTCCTGTAAATGTATTTTTGTATTTCAGCCTGTACGGAGACAGTCGCTGCCCTCACCTCCTCCGAACACCATTAGCTGGGAAGAATACATGTCTGCAGAGAATGGAAAGTAAGTCTGGTTCCTTAACCACTTGAAGTCCGTTGTGTTGCACCCCCTTCCTGTCCCGGCCATTTTTCAGTATTCAGCGCTGCGGTACTTTGACTGACATTTATTCCGTCATGCAACGCTGTACTGAAATTAATTTCATATTATTTTTTGGGGACAGATCGAGCTTTCTTTTGGTGGTATTTATTCACCACTTTGGGGGCGGGTTATTTTTTAATAATGAAAAATTACCGAAAATGCAAAAAAGAAACGGTTTCCCTTTATATTAAATTCTAAAACATTTATTACCCAACTTTTTGGTAAAATATAAAAGATCGGGTCACGTCGGGTAAATAGACACCAAACATGTCAAGCCTTAAAATTACGTGCGTGTGCGAAGCCTCAAAAAAATACAATACCCAAAATTGGCCATAGGCGACGCTTTAAAAGCTTTTACCGCTCATCAGTTTAGTGTTATCAGTGATTGATGGCCCTAGAATTATTGCTCTCACTGCGACGTTCGCGGCGATATGTAACGTGCGGCGTAATTGTAATTTTTGCACACTGGTGCTTAGGTTTATGTGCGTTGGGACTTAAACATTTTGGGTTTTTTATGTGAATTTTTGTTTTTAATGTTTTTTTTTTTTTTTACACTTATTGTTATTGATATCACATAGAGGGATAACAATCCCCCTATATAATAGCACAGTTACACTGACAGGTCCTCTTTATGGAGACATTCGAGGTCTCTAAGACCCCTAATGTCACCTGGGGACCCCAAAAGAAGCTGATGAAGCAGAGATCTATCTGCATTTCTATCTGACCACAAATAAAAGAAAGCTTTATAAATAAAAGGAAGAGGAATGCAGAAATTACAATGTCATCGTTTTGGATTCATGAACGTTACTTCTGCAGTTTCTTTCATTTCCGGGTATAACTTTCATCTCCTGTATATGATATTTTAGGGCTCCTCATCTGGGAAGAGAACTTGTCTGCAAAGAGAACAAGAAAACCTTCAAAGCCACAATCGCTGTGAGCCAAGACTTCCCCCTAGGGATCGAATCGTAAGTGTCCTCTGATTCTGGTGCCCCACATTCTATATTCCGGTTCCCATTGGTTTATTAACCCTTCCCGCCTCCATTCTGTACGTAATGAACGTCCTTCATTTGTGAGGCACCAGTGGGCACTTTACCTGGCTGGTGGCTTTCAAGTCTGTCACTAAAGGTGCCAATCGGTAGCCAGAGTGGTTCCTGATCATTGTCTTTGGCCTGGTCATCGCATGCAGGCTTAGGTGACAAATTTGGCCTTCACCATGAAGATGGCACTGCGGCCTGAAGGTAATAGTGTTGATCTGTTTTAATACTGTAATTGTTGGATACATTTTATAGGTTTAAAAAAATGGTGAAAATACGAAATATTTGATGCCTTTTGTCAGCCTAATAAAAATGGAATTCACGCAGAAGCTTTGTTAAGTCGGCTGGTGCTGCAAAACGTGACCTCTAGGAATGATTGATGTCTGGTGACAGCAGGGTTTTATTGACTACAGCAAAACAAATCTACAGCTGGAGGACATCGGGGAAAAAGTCCCAACAAGGATCTGCTGCAATTAGGTTGATTCTGCATTTCTTGATGGTCATGGTTCGTTAGCGGATCTTTGGATGAGTCATTAGACACTTCTTCAGACATGAACAGAAAATCAGATCTCCAAGAGTCTTGGGACCCATTCACACCATCTTCAGACCAGTTTCTGGACCCAAAATGCATCCTAATGTATCCCTATGCTATTTCTGGCCTCTGTTCACACCAGCGCAGTCCATTCCAGACCAGAAAAATACTGCTTGTCCTATTTTGTCTGGTCTGGAACGCACCTGTAAGACCACTTTAAGCTATAAAAAAAAAAAAATCCAATCGTGTTAAAAACGCAATGACCTGCGTTCCAGATCTGGTCCGGAAAATGGTGTGAACCTGCCCTTAGAGACCTTGGCCCTGGTCATGTGGTCATGGTGTGTGTACAGGGGTACTTTAATATTAGTGTAGAGATATCTTCACAAAGAGATGTCAGGCGATTTATTAACCTCCCTGGCGGTCTGATTTTTTTTTCCCCCGTTATTTTTACTTTTAAAATTCCCGCCGGTTCCGCCCCCTTCCAACGTGGACACTTGCAAGGGACGGAACCCGGCATCGGTCGGAGGACACTGCGCGGCTCGAGGGACAAGGAAAGGAACGCTACGCTGTATTCCAGAGTGTGGCTCGGGGTTACCGCTTATGGTACTGAAAATTAACCCCGAGCCACACTCTGGAATACCGCCAAGGAGGGTAAAGTCGACCCCAAAAAAGTGACGTTCTCGTAGTATAAGCCCGTTCTGTTTCCTCTCCCGTCATTGTAGGTGTTATTGTGCTCTTGTGCTGCAGATTTTGGGGCCTCTTATGATTACAAGTAATACTTTGATTTCTCCATCTTGCAGACTGCTGAATGTTCTAGAAGTAATCGCACCTTTCAAGCACTTTAATAAACTTCGGGAATTTGTACAGATGAAGCTTCCTCCCGGTTTCCCTGTAAAGCTCGGTGCGTAACTTTTGGTAATTTGTAACAGACGAGGGATATTAGGTGACGGCTTCTTCATAATGGTTTGGAAATTGTTCCGTAGACTTGAGAGGATACGAAGCTTATCGGCTGTTGGGGGATGGGGGGGGGGTTTGCAAAGAGTGCATTTAAACGCAATGCTAACACCTGAACGCCATCATCTGGTGGGCGTCTCCATACTTCTGGTCATGTACAGTATTGGTTTGATGGGAAGGTGTCCACTAACTTTTTTACTTCCCCAAATTCTTTAATTTTTATTTTTTTTGGTCTGCAGACATCCCTGTGTTCCCCACCATCACAGCCACTGTAACCTTTCAAGAGTTCCGCTACAGAGAGTTTGAGGATTCCATCTTTACGATACCAGAGGAGTACAAAGAGGATCCGAGCCGTTTCCCCGACTTGTAGATAGGATTTGGGGTGCAGCAGAAGACTCCATGTGGGGAAATGCGGCCGGGATTCTTTAACGAGAGGCAGAACCTGTGAGAGTATGTGTCGGGTCACAAGCAAGAACCGCCTCTGATCTCTGTGATCCATTACCTCTCGGATCGATGACCAGCTGCCCGGCCAGTCAGTGGCATTATGGGACTCTCTCTCTCTCCCACTCCCCCTCTCCCCCTTTTCTCTCCATCTCACTCCCCTCCCGCTCCCTTCTCCGCTCCGTTTAATTCCTAACTGCAGCTGCGAATCCTTCAATCGTAATCATGGACTTTTTTTGACGCACACATCTTGTATAATTCCACCTTAAATTTTTAGGGTGAACTTTTAAATCTTTTGGCTTTTTTTTTTTTTTCCTTCCATAAATTATACACCATCACCATGTAATATTCTGTATAGATTCCTGTTTGCTGGATAATATATAAATATATATAAAATATGGAAGGCGCGTCCTTCTGTAGTCTAATGAACACATCAGTGCAGACCATCACACTCACAGGGGAGGCCAGACGCCTGGCGCCGGAGTGGGTGCAGTTTTTCTGTTTTAACAAATTGACATTTTTATAATTTTTTTTTTCATTTTAAATGTAATTGATCTTTTATTGGCAGAATAATTTTTTTTTTTTTTTTCAGACATTTTTTTTAATGTCCCTTTTTTTTTTTTCCACTCTACCTGGGACGCAAGCATCACCATGAGAGGCGGAGTTCCTTTTGAGCAGCGCTTAGACTTTCATTGCTGGAAAATGTTCTATTGGTTTCAGAAGCCAGGACTGTCTCTGTTGTAGACGCAGCAGGCGATTGTTCACTTTCTGGAACGGGGTAACCGCTATCACGCAGCAGCTAGCCAAACCAGCTTTAAGGGGCTTTTTTTAAAGGTCTATAAAAAGGGACGGAACCCGCTTGTGTAATATGTCTTTGACCAGACATCCTCCTACCCGGTCTTAATATTGCAATAGTAGTCCAGATATCTGCTCGCCTGCCGTACAAGCCGGGAATATTGTGAATGCAAAAATTCCCCCAAAACTTTTTTTATTTAATTATAAAGGATCGCCTTTTATCATGAAATAATGACAAACAAGAACATGCTACTAACGGTACTGTATGTGACGGGAATTTCTTCCACGTGGTTTCCAGTAAGATCCGTGACCTTGCTGGGATGGGAATACTTTATAGTCTCTGTACATCACTCAGCGCACCCCCGTGGGGGGGGATACGAAGCGGATTTTCAGGCTCACAAGTCAGGTCTTCCAAAATGTTGCTTTTTACTGAAAGGGAACAAAGAGTCCTTTTTAAACCCCTCGCCAGCGCCGCATCCAAGGACGTCCCCATCACCGCCGAGATCTTTTTACTGGAAGATGTACTTTGTCATATTTTTGTTTTTGCTGTTTGTTTTGTAATTAGTAAATGAGATGATGATGATGACCATTTCTTGCTGGAACCACACCTAGCACTGGTTTGATTAAACTAAGATCAATCTGTTTTAATCCGCTTGTGTCTATTATTTCTCCCGCTTTGGTTAGAATCAGGGTTTTGTTTTTTTTTCATGCTGGTATATAGTACAATGCTCAAAAAAAATTAAAGGAACACTTTTTAATCAGAGTAGCATCAAGTCAATGAAACTCCGGGGGGGG
>NW_017306347.1:407221-435715 GCF_000935625.1 Nanorana parkeri | reverse complement strand
TGATGAGGTGGCGGAGGTGGGGCGGCGGGATTTCATCAGGTCAGTTAACCACCTGCTGTCCGGCCATTGTAATTAAACGGCCAGACAGCAGCTTCTTTTTTAAACGTCCCATCTCATGCTAAATCACCCTGGAGTGTAAACAGCCAGCGATTTACATACAAGCGTTTGTAGAGATGCTCAATCGCTTGTAATATGGGTGCGGGTGTGCGCCCCCTCCGTTGCAGCCGCTGCTGGCGATCCCGAGCTCCGGTGTGAGCCCGGGACCAGCACAGCAGCTCTGCGGCGGATAATCAAACTGAGGTCAGCACACGAGCTCCGTTGGATCTCCTCCATTTTCGGAATGCAGGCAGTGATGTGTATTACATCACTTCCGCATTCCTCTGTCACGGTACAGAAACTGGAGGAAGCAGGTGTTTGCTTCATCAGCTTCTCTTTAAGACCCCTGATGTCTCAAAGAGGACCTGTCACTGAAAATTGGCTATCACAAATGGGGCTTGTTAGTCCCCTAATGTGAGAGCAATAAAGTTAAAGTGACATTAAACCCTCAGATTTTTTTAACATAAAACAATACTGTAATGTGTGCCTTACTGTAATCCATGGTTGTTTCCCTTCTCTTTGCTGCTCTTCCTTTTAAATCTGTATCTCTTCTCATGCTGGGGCAGAACTTCCCTTTTCAGCAGACTGCCTTGTCTCACACGGTGTCTGTGTATAGGCTGTAACCTGAGCCAGCACTACAGGAAGAGGCCCTGAGCTGAAAAAGGGAAGTTCTCTCCAAGCATGAGAACAGATACAGATTTAAAAGGAAGAGCAGCAAAGAGAAGGGAAACAACCATGGATTACAGTAAGTTACACATTACACTAGTTTATGTTAAAAAATCTGAGGGTTTAATGTAACTTTAAGTGGGAAAAAAAGGTTTAAAAGAATGTTACAAAAAAAAATATAAAAAAAAAATTAAAAGTCACATATAAAGGTAATATTTTTTTTTTTTAAAGTCCTGCTTTTGGTGTTAATGAAAAGAACGGGTGCACTAGATGGGCAACAATGAGACAAGCGCCAAAACAACGGTTTACCAGGTGGAGGCCGCTGACATTTTTTCCCCCCCTACTCATCTTTTCTGACTGTCCCTAGTTTTGGCTAGAGTCATAGTCACTACTGGCAGCATGAGGCGATACCTGGACCCTATAGAGGGAGGTTGCACAGGCAGGCCAACTCCTCCAGGATGTCACATCAATATGTGCCATTGCCATAAGGTTTGCTGTCTCCCAGCACAGTCTCAAGAGCACGGAGGAGATTCCAGGACCCAGGCAGTTACTCTAGGAGAGCTGGACAGGGCCGTAGAAGGTCCTTAACCCATCAGCAGGACCGGTATCTGCTCCTTTTGTGCAAGGAGGAACTAGGATGAGTACTGCCAGAGCCTTACAAAATGGCTTCCAGCAGGCCACTGGTGAATGTCTCTGACCAACAATCACAAACAAGACTTCATGAGGGTGGCATGACGTTCTCTAGTGGGCCCTCTGCCTGGCACTGTGGTGGTCGATTGGCATTTGCCATTGAACACCAGAATTGGTAGGTCTGCTACTGGCGCCTTCTGCTTGTCACAGATGAGACCAGGTTTACCCTGAGCACATGTGAAAGGGTCTGGAGAAGCCGTGGAGAATGTTATGTTGCCTGTAACATTGTTCAGCATGACTGATATGGTGGTGGGTCAGTGATGGTCTGGGGAGGCATATCCATGGAGGGATGCACAGACCTCTACAGGCTAAACAATGGCACCCTGACTGCCATTAGGTATCAAGATGAAATCCTTGGATCCATTGTCAGACCCTATGCTGGTGCAATGGGTTCTGGCTTCCTCCTGGTGCGTGACAATGCCCGGCCTCAAGTGGTGAGAGTATGCAGCCAGTTCCTTGAGGATGAAGCCCACGCTCGCCTGACCTGAATCCGATACAACACCTCTGGGACATTAGGCCTCGGTCTGTCCGATGCCGCCAGGTTGCACCTCAGTCTGCTCAGTGATGCCCTGGTCCAGATCTGGGAGGAGATATCCCAGGACACCATCCGTCGTCTCATTAGGAGCGTGCCCTGACGTCAGGCATCCGTACAAACTACTGAGGACCATTTTGCTGCAATGAATTTACAGCACAATGGACTAGCCTGCTGCATCATTTGTTCACTTTGATTTTTGGGGTGTCTTAGAATTCAGCCCTCTGTAGGTAGATCATTTCCATCAAACGATGTGGGATCCTTTCCTTCCTCACACATTACCCCGTCCAGTATACAGGAGATATCCAGCATGAGATATTTCCCCCAATGAGATCTGATGTGTTTTCAAAGTCCCCACACACCTTGTGATAATCGTGGGAAATCCCATGATCGTACGACTTTGAACTTGCGGACATGTTCGAAAACCCGCTGAGCATCGTACGATGTTCGGCGGGTGTGTAGCATGTTCGTGCGATAAAAGCCGGACGGGCCGGTGTGCGCAAGCGCACACTGCCTGTTCGGCATTGCGGTCATCGGAAGACCCGCCCCTCGGGGGGCAGGGGGCCCACAGCTTGCGATCTGCCTGTCCAAGATGGGCAGATCATACGTTTTTTTTTTTTTTAAAAGTACCTTATAACCATCGCAAGACAAAAGTCTTGCGATGGTTGTAAGGTGTGTGCTCAGCATTACTTTCATTTTTTTGAGCAGTTTATATGTAGAGCTGTATATAGTATATCCAGGAACCAGGATTTACATGGGGTTCTATCGAGCTGTCCAACTCCCCGTCAGTGCGCCCCCCACGGCCACCCAAGAGCAGTATAATGTTCTCTCATTTGCACAAGCACTGACGCCAGTTGGAGAACTCTGAGGGTTGCGAGGCCACACAGGCCCACTTAGGGCAAGTAGACGAGGCTTGTAAAAATGCCAGGACTGGCGCACACGCACTAGCGCCATCTCATCTAACTCTCCAACGCATATGACATTAAGCGTTGGAGATCTCCACGAGTTAGCCATTTCGACAGAACACCGGCATCTCAGTCGAGGAAGTAGACCGTGACCCTGGATGAGGACGTCCTTTTTGAGGGATGTGAACGCAGCTAGAAACTGCAGAGGCCTCAGGATTTACATGATTGTCATCTCTGAGCCGGCATCTCTATCCAGGAATTGACCGGTGATTCCCTCCTCTCTCTCTCCCCCCCCCCCCCCCCCATGATGGCTCTGTCCTTGGAGAGAAAAGCATTTTTGGTCAAGGTGTCAAAGCTTTAATGTCATCAAACGGTTAAAGAGCGATTTTCTAGCATATGAGGCAATCCTGATTTCTTTAACTAGCCACAAAACCCGACCCACCAATTCAATGTCTCCCACGACGGTTTACTTTGAAGTCGGGGTGGCTGGTTTGCTTATTTCACCTCTCAACCCAACTTTCAACACTGGGGTCATAGCTGATCACATGTGCAGCTTCATGGCAACTGCAATCCAAACCATGGCGCCTTCCTCGGCTGTGAGGGATCTGGAGGTCGAAGTTTCTTTTTAAGAAAAACGGGTAAGTGTGACAAACCTTAAGAGACTCCGCCCTTCTGCGGTGGTGACACTACAAATCCCATGATGCATCTGTCTCTGGGAGTCATGCCTGTGGCTGAGTCTTGCAATGCATCATGGGGTTTGTAGTTCCACAACAGCTGGCGTATGCCACCTTTATGACAAGCAGAGGTTTATGTTTAGGAAAGCAAGTTAATTGTTCCATTCAGACATTCCAAATGCGCTTCCAGCTCAGTTTGCAGGGGTCTCCTTCAGCTAGCTGCACGTAGCTGTGTGCGTCCATAGACAACTCATGGCAACCCCATTCAGAGCAAGGGGACAGGTCCTCTTTATAACCCTCCTTCCCTGCGTTCACCTCCCAGAGCTCGGAATAAGCTCCATGTTGGGCTACATTCAAACCTGTTAAAGTGTAAAAATCACATGATGCCTACGGCTCAGGACATTGGCTGGCTGAAGACGCACTAGAGTTCCTTTGTAACGACGCCAAGGGCGGTCTGCAGACATATAAAACATGAAGGTGGGCTCAGACATGATTGGCCATCCGCTCTGGGATCCGTCCTCATGCCACGCAACTTGTGTAATGCACTTTGACAGTGCCGCTCCTCCAGTAGAAATAGCCCCGGGGCACCAGGCACAGAAGCGGCTGTTCGGCCAGCTGGATGCCGATTGGCCAGGAAGCTGGTTTCCTGGCCAATCAGGAAGCCGGGAGGCAGGTCATTACTCGCCGCCTGGTTTCCTGATTGCTTGGGAAGCCGGCTCCATGTTCCCCTACGACACTGCCGGTCAGAGGAAATCTTCCTCTGACCGGAAGTTCCGGCATCGGAGCACTTTGGTAAGTACAATTACTCATCCAAGTACTCTATCGGCACCGATACTAATAGCAGTGCATCCCTAATATTAACCTAAACACCCAATGAAAGAAAAATACCACCTTCACCCACCTTCTATTTCACCATTTACAAGTATATATACATTCTGGTATTTCAATCCACAGTAAGCTGCGGGTTACCTTGAGATACTCCCCACCCCAGCACAAGCACGAGAGATGCAGGAAAAGTACGGCAACCCATACAGGCCAAAAACCACAGAGGCTTACAAGCAAAAAATGAAGCCAGCAATTCTGGTTTATATATTTTATTATCAAAGTTTCTTGTAAAACAAAATTTCAGGAACTGTACAACGAGATGGCACAGACTGGAAACTAGTTGAATTACCGGGTCATCAACAAAAAATTAAGCTCTGATGTTTTTGAAAAAGGAAACAAACAAAAAAAAAGAAGAATCACTGACTACTTTGTGTAAGAATGGAATCACCATCAGTATTCTACAGCACTAACAGTGAACACAAGGATAGCGGGGAACTTTCTGGAAAGAAAAGAAAGACGACTTCTACACAGCATACAAAAATATCCAATTAAAATGCATCACTTTAAATCCATTTACACAGCGAAAAAAGAAGAAACTCTTCAAGTGAATGGTCAAGACGTAAGTGTTAAAACGCTGGCAGGCTTGTTTAGTAAGGCAGACCAAACCGCAATGATGTGACAAATCCAGGACAACAGCCCATAGCTCCCCCCCCCCAGCTACCAGCAGGTTTTCATTTACTGCAGATGTATTAGTTGTGAGAATAAGCAAAGTGACCGGTTCTCTTAACAGCTCGCCCTTGTCTGCTCCATTGGAGCAATGGGTCCAAGCCTTCTGTTAGAGATCAGTGTTCATGACCTACTGTCCTCTCTTGGGTAGCCAAGATTTGAATATGGCTATTGGCCTTTCCGGCCCAAGCAGTGCAGCCTGGGAGGAAGGGTAGGTGGTCACATGCTCCACCATACCTGGAGGCACCGGTTACATGCAGGGGAACGTGGCAAAGGCCTATGTAAGTGGGTGGGGGTAAGAAGCTGCAAGACAAATCTGTCACTGTGCTGGGCTCACACGAGGGCTTTCCATGCTCATTATAAAGCCACCGGCGGGGATATTCTGAAAGACTGAAATGGCAACATGCTAAGCTAATATTAAAAACAAAATATAAAAAGAAAAATCGTATGCAGCATTTGACCTATATTTCCGATAGAGACAAAATTAAAGGATACGTGCACTTATCCCTTTTCCCCTAACCCATCTTCCCTCTGCACAGGCACATTTCTAATTCAATCCAGGGACCACGCCCCCACAGTGTTTACATTCTATACCTCTATGGGGCTGCCTCCCTTCACCTCCAGCCTCAGACACAGCCCCATACAAGTCCAATGCAATGTGCCGGCACAGCCAGGACAAGGCGACTTGTAAACAATCACAGGAGGTCGTGGCTGTCTGATCAAAAGTATGCAACTGTGGAGAGGGAGGGTGGGTTTGGTTAGGGCAAGGGGGTGAAGAGTTTGGAGAAGGGAACAATCTAGGACAACACAGCCGATTTGGAAAAATTCTCCAGTTCAGCTATGTTGTCCTAGATTGTTCCCTTCTCCAAACTTGTTAAGGTTTGAAAATGAAAGATAGAAGCTGATTGGTTGCCATGCACACCTGCTCCAGTTTTGACACAGTCCTCCTCAGAGCCTCTCCCTAGACTGTCACAAAGTACAAAGCCCTTAAACATCCACACAGTCCTTTCTTGCCCCCATTCGATATCCCGCTCCGACTGACTGTTCTACTAACCCAATGCTTGACAGATGGACTCAGACGCCTTGGGGGTGTCACAGCCCACCTTTGTAAACACTTCGATCTCCACAGTGGTCTGCGTTGTACAGTCTGATCTTAGAAAGCCACCGAAAAGCAATCACAACGGACTAAAGCTTACCTTCTCTGAGGGATGGTAGCCTTGGAGCAGAGGAGAGACTGTACAGGGGGGCCTCCTGCTTCCTCTTTGAAGTACAAATCCCCATTAAGTGATTTTGTTGTTGTTGCCTCCCTGCACATCACTGTAGTATGTGCTAGCTTACTGAAAAAGCCTGGGGTTTTTTTTTTTTGTCTTTTTAGGTAGCTGACTATATCTTTAAGATCACAAAATCGAGTATTACGGGATTCATCGCAGCCTGCAAAAAAGTACATAATAGTAAAGCCTTAAAAAACAAAAATAACTAAATCTGCAGAGTTAACATCATTCCCATGAGCAGAGGAGGGTTCTGGTATCCAATCTGCCGCACACAAGAACCGCTGGCTACGGGCACAGGTGGTCCAGTGAGCGAGAACACACACTCTGCTTTCTCAGACTGAAGTCATGTGTAAATCTGTCCAGCACATGGGGGGGGGAGAGAGAGGAAGGAGAAGGGAGGCAAGGGGGGAGGGCAGCTAAATAGCAAAATGATAATAAATCATGCGAGGTGTTAAGACGCATGCAACGTATTCGTTAAGTTGCGTCACACTAGAGAATTGGGGTGGTTTTCATTTTACAAGCTTTTTTTTTTTTTTTCACCACACAAAACCGGTTATTCACTTCAATGTTTTAGATAGACAGACCTTTCAGCACGGCTCTAGTAACATAAGGAAATGTACATTCACCAATAGCTCAGTGTAGCATACAACCAAAATTAGAACATATTAAATAGAAAATAAAAATCACATAGTAATAAAGGAGGAGGAGTTAGTCGCTCATATCCATGTCCTCCTCGTGATGGTCGTCTCCATTCACTTTGGAGTCCTTTGGCGAGTCGCTGCCCGCTGCTTCGGCCGCAGTCTCGCTGTCTTGTGGCCCGCTTGCCTCTGAAACCATATACTCTTCTCGCTTGTCCTTCTCGCTGTCGTAGCCCTGCTCCTCCTCATCGTAATCCCGGGTTACCTGCTGCGTGGATTGAAAGAACAAGACAAGCTTTACTACAAGTCATTCCTTAATTGTGTAACACACCGACATCCCAAACAATGAGCATCTAAGGATTCTGGTCATAGGAGGACTTTCCCATCATTGTACAAGCCCTTCCTCATCGTGCCCTTGCTGAGGGTATGCTGCGTTCCACCCTGTGTCAGAGGTCTGGCTTCTTTCAACAATTGGGAACCAGTTACTGTGGTTCCGGATTATGTGATCACCGTGGCATGACGATTACATATATAAACTCCTCACAATCACCACACAAGCCTTACGATGCCAGTTTGCCCGTTTCATACTGTAAAACCAACTACAGACCCAAATATAGTGTGTATATATATATTTTTCATATTAACCTATTCTACAAAAACAGATTAGGTTATTTAATACAGTGTAACAGTGTACCAGATAAATACTGTTTCATACTGTAATAGTTAGGGATGCACCGATATAATCGGCCGAAAACGGCACTTTGGCAAAATGCTGAAAGTGACTTTTCTTGCCGATGTAGCGGTGCATCCTGTTCTCTCCTCCCGGCTGGGTGATGCTCTGTGTCCCAGCGGGGAGGAGAGAAACTGTCACAGGCGGCCGAGCGATCGAGCGGCCCTCCTCCCCGCACCGCTCAGCCTCCTGTCACAGATCGGCCTGTGGACGCAGACAGCTCGCGCTATCACAGGAGGCTGAGCTCTCCACACCGCACCGCTCTCTAACACAGAAAAGAGAGCGAAGTACAGTCAGCGATTGCTGAGTGTTTGTAAATAATTGAGGACAGAGTATGGTTACTATATCCTCAATTATAAATGAATGGGAAGTGATCTACATCCCCCTCCTGTTCATACATGATTGTGGATATTAGGGATGCACCGATACAAAGTACAGTACTCGGTACAAGTACAGATACTTTCTGAGCTCCAAGACTACACTAGAGAAAAATTCAAAAGTTAGGGGAGGCCGCTGTCATTTGTAAGGAGCACACGGAGCTTCTGGGATTTGCACATCTTGGTTTTAATGTATGATTTTGTGTATGTGTATATATATATATATAAATGCACCGATACTATTTTTGCAAGTACAGATACATTTTTGTTTATTGTCATGTGACAGTTTTTCTAAACCAATACAGACTAATGATTTCAGGACAGTGGTGGAGCGCCAGAGACAGGTCCCAGCTGCAACCGCTGCAAACCTGGTAGTTCTCATGAAAATGCCCAGTATAGGCACTGGTATCTGAAAAGTATTGGTGCATCCCTAGTGGATATTGTAAACATACCTCATGTTATGAATAAACAGGAACACTCAGTATAGAGGATTCCTGTTCATTTATTACAGGGGCTGCACAAAAAAGGACTGTCTCCTCAATCTATTTTTCCATTTTAAAAAGGGAAATATCAGGAGTCTGTTTAGACCCCTGATATTTCCCCGAAGCCCCTAAAAGTAAAAAATATTTAATACAAATTAAACGTTTATAAAAAATAATAAAAATGAGTTAAAATAAAAAACATTTTTGGTTTCGGCCTGACTTTTTCATTTCGGTGTACCTCCAGTAATTGTTAACTACACAATTAAAGTATCAAATATATATTTATTAGTTTATATTTTTCATATTGATCACCTATTTTACAAAAACCAGTAGGTTATGAATACATTGTCCCAAATAAAAACAATGCGTCCTTAAAATGTTAATAGGAGGCAGACAAATTAGAATGATTGTCAAATTACCTGAGGCATACGGACACTGGTAAATTTGGTCTGGGCATCTAGGCTTTGATGACCTGTAGTCACGAAAGGGGTAACTGCTTGCTTTGCTCATACTCCATTACATCAACATTAATGAGTCTTTAAAATACATTACATTTTAAAAACTCAAACAGTTACCCTAAAAACCTTACAAAAAAACATTCCATCTTTCATACAGGTACTTCATTTTTTCTGAGTCATCCAGATGACAATTTTAAATACTTGGGACATTGATGAGTTTAAAGTAAATCAGTCACTTTGTCAATTAATTACCCAATATGGAATTGATAATCTTCCAATAAGTGTGTGCATGCCTGCGTCCACAAGCTACCTACAAGTGGGTGGTGTCTGACTCCAGCCTACCCCACCTATTGATGTGCAGCTAGGAGCACAGCCACAAAACAAGAAAGGAGGAGACTGCCACCAAAGCACGCAGGTCATGTCATACAACGTACCTGCTGCAGAGTAACCCATACACCATTTCCAAGCCAGCCAAAAGATGCCGGAAACGTAAGACTCATTGCACAGATATCCTTCAACCACGGGAAGTGGCCACTTTAAATCACATTAAGTTTAATGTTGAGGTTCAAAAGAAAAATATTCCACAAGAACACTTACTTTCACATCTTTTTCACTTTCTGATCTCCGCTCGCGCTCCTTCTCTTTGTCTTTGTCTTTGCTCTTCTTCTTCTTACTGGAAGATCGCTCTCTTTCATCCCGGTTCTTCTCACGATCCTTATCCTTCTTCTTTTCTTTTTTATGTCTGCAATTCCAAAAAGGTTGGAAAGATTTTTTGTTAAAAAGACGTTTATGTTTCATGATACAACACAGCAATACATTACACAAAAACAGTTACAACTATTTCTGGTCTCCTCCTAGATCATCGCCCAAACCAAAACACAGGGCTTTGTGGTGCTTCACCGGATTCTAAAACCAAGGCTGGAAAATGTGAAACTAGAACATGTGAAGCTCCAACACTTCAGAAGACACTTCGAGTACCTTGGCTCCCCGGCTCTAGACACAGAAGCCAAGAGTCGGACCCCATTCACACCTGCGCATCCCATTCATTCCTAATGGCAAACCAAACTAGCAAAACACATAAAAACATGGAACGTGTGTTGCGGAAACGACCCCTCTTTTTTTGCCATGTCATTCAGCCGGCGGCAGCGGACTTGACAGCACTTCCAACCAGCTTCTCTCACCTGTGCAGCATCTTCCATTATATAAATCATGTTATGTAATTATGAACTTTTCAATCATGCTTTTTCAATCATGTTCAATTGCACAAGAATTCTGATTGTCATCTACATATGAATGAATTTAATCAATGTGGAGTGAGTTTATAGGGGAATCATGTTGTCAATTTTATCAATTCTATTTGCTTTTTAATCAATTAAAATATACTTTTTCAAGAAATTCTTGGTGTGCAAGTTGTCAGTCGGCTGCCTAAAAAACCCCAACTTTTCTGACTTTTCGATATTTGGGGAACGTATATGAACCCATAGAAATCAATGAGGGCAGGAGAAAGGGACACGTCTGATCAGTCTGATCTGACTTAAAAGGAACCCTGTCACAGGAAAACAATGGAGGCTGCCATTACTGATTTCATGATGGTATACAAATGGTAGCTGTCCAGCTTGTTTCAATTGTTTGTGAGAGGTCAGGAGTAGCATCCTTCATGTTCCCAAACAACATTTTTTTTTTTGTAAAGGATAAGGACCTGTAATCGGCAGACTTTTGTTTGCTTTAAATCCACTTCACTCACGATACAAGTCTTTGGGAATGCAAGAGCAGTTTGCGGCAGGTAAAGTGCACCTGTCAACGAATGATCTCAAAAGTGTCTCAAGCTGATGTACAAAGAAAAACGCAGCGAAACTCCGAAGCCCATCAACACGCTCCCTAATTATACTTAAGTATTTTTTTAATGCAAACATTTCAAGTTACAAATAGTGCATGTACGCACTAGATAAGCTTTATCCATATTTTATACTATACAAATGTCATCTTGCAAAGCCTGATCCATTTATGTAATCAGCATTAGCACAAGGTGACAACGCTTCTGCCATTTCAGCTACTTTTATTCTTTGCCAGAACTGGCAAAGGGGCTGTTCCTCCATCCCTCCTGCTCTTCTCTCGGACACTTGGTATACTAAGAGCAGCTGTCAAATGAGAATGTGCTCCTTTCTTGCTGCAAATGTAGGAGAGGTGTGGAAAGCCTATAAACTATGAGCTGTACAGCTAGCAAGGTTCAAGCCAAGAGGTCATACAGAATTGTTGATCCTGCTGCTATGCCTAAACAGTGGCTGTGGCCCTATTAACCCCTTCATGACTGAGGCCCTTTTTTCATTTTTTGCACCCATGTTATATTCCACATTTTAGGCCTGTGTTTATGAAATTTCAGTGTGTGTGCACGCTTAAATAAATGAACTTAACCCATCCCCCTCAAGCTTTTATACTTACCCACCTGTCCACGCTCCCGTGACAGTCACACTGGAGAGTCTATATCAGCAGCTATGTGGCTCCTTGTTGCTGCCTCACAGCTCAATAAGAATATTTGGGAGGCAGGAAAGCATGGGCAAGCACCAGCACTATTAGAGAGTGTGCGTGCTATGTCTTATCAGAACAAACTGAAATCGGAGAGAGCGCAGGGGCACTGAATCTGCTGGCACTGGTGTCTGCAATTTATGGCGCAGAGTCTGCTGACATCACATCCAAGATGGCAGTGCCCAGCAGCAGTTCCATGAGTTTTGGATGTCTACACACTAGCAAGGCTTTTACAGGTAAATAACATACCTACAATAGGTGAAATGCACATATAATCTTGTCGAAATGCATAGTCCGGCAACAAGAACTCTTTATAAATAGTTGTATTGTCTTATGCAAAAACTAAACAAAAAAAACACAACAAAAACAGAGCACATCAGCACATACAGGGCGGTAAAAGCTATTACCTCCTTGGTGAAGGGGAGCGCGAGTACTTCTTCTTCGGGGACCTTAGCTTTTTAGGAGGAGACCGAGTTCCACTTCGACTCTTCTTGCGTCTTCGTTCTCTGTTCCATTAAAAAAAGAATACATTTCATTAGAATACGTATTTGAAAGCAGATTGATAAATCTACGTTAATGTGAGAGATTTGAAAAAAGTTTACGCACAATGGTAGGCTGTACCTGCTTGTACTTCTAGACCGTCTGCTTGTGCTGTAGCTTTTGGGTGGTGTTTTGGATCGTTTCTTCTCTTTCTCTTCTCGTTTTTTCTCTCTGAAATATCACAGTGAGATAATAAGCCACATACAGGGTTTGGAATATGAGCATGAGAAATGTTTTGACAGAAAATGGTAATGAACTGGATGGTGATTAAGACGGGAGAGAAAAGTTGACAATTACCTGGATTTGGATCGCGAGCGTCGGCTTCTTTCCCGGGAGTGTGATCTTCGCCTGCGTGGGCTCTTTGATCGCCGCCGACTTCTAGACTTTGAATGAGATCTTCTCCTTGATCTGCTTCTAGATCGTCTAAGCCAGTAAGAAAAACAAAGATTTAAAATAAGTACTGGTGTAAGTGGATTTTTTTTTTTTAGAAGACGTATTTTGACCCTGCAGGTAAAAGCAAAAGATTCACTTTAATACAGACCGTCCTTTTGCTCCCAGCCACTCTAATTACTCACAATGGTCAAAAGGAAAAGACCTAGGTGAATCAACAAGTCCCCATGTCACATGGAGCAAGTCAACTTCTGCTCTATACCTGAAGTACAGGCTAGTTCCTTAGGATGCGGAGTTTAAAGCAAACCTGTTAAATTGCCCTGAATGAGCAAAGTACAGGTGGGCTTTAAAGAGACACTGGCACTCTGCCCATTTAAGGCCAAATGACAGTGTGTGTTGGGGCTGCCAAAACCCAAAGATACTCACCTCACCAGCAATCCTCCAACGCTCCTATCGCAGACACTACCAACTAAAACAGCATTAGTGCGCCAAAGAAGCAGTATAGAATTTGCCATGTGCAATTGGCTGCTAGGCCCAAACGCTGCATTAAGGGAATGGGTCACATGATCCTCCATATCTGGAAGAACCAGGCATGACAGCTGCAGTAAGAGAAGCATCAGGGGGGGGGGTGGCTGAAGAGTCAGTGGGAAGAATCTGTACAGACACTTTCACTTTGCCCTGAATGGCCATGACGACAGTGTCTCCAAACCAAGTCAGCAATTCAACAAGTGCTACAGCCAAATCAATGCAACAATGACATATGGAAAGTATAGGTGTACTTCTGGGATGGAGATTGGCAAAATTCACTTTTCTGATCAGATCATTGAATATAAAAATGCACTGCTCATGTAGGACAGGCACACGGCAAAGCAAACAGAACCCTGAGCAGAGTCATGCGTGAGGCTTCCCATGTAACTGCCGGTGCCCTGCCAGGGGGTTAGGGTGTTCAAGTTGCTGGCTGTGGAGAGGAATTGAGCCTTTGACAATCCTGAAGAGGCTTTGAACTAATCACGGGATGATAGAAAAAAGAAAATAAGTAATACATGCCTACTTTTACTACATTGTGCACTGTGGCGACAGAGTCTGCAAGCTGTGAGAAACTAAAGAACCTATTTTAGGCCTCTGTATGGTTTACTGGAATGCCATCATAAGCATTTGAATTGGATGTTAGCAGAAACTCTCACCTGTGCCTGGAAGAAGAGGGTGTCCTCCTCCTCCTGGATCGGGAACGTGACCTTGAATGCTTTTTCAACTTGTCATCCTTCTTGTCTGAAATCCAATACACAGATAGCCGTCAGATATCTGATCAACATCAGAGCTATAGAAAGTCACACAGGACCTGACACTTACCTGGCTCAATAGCTGCAGAGATCAAGGACTGGGCCTCCCGGACACGCTTCATGGCCTCCTCAATATCTTTATTAGAGGCATCAGATTTCAGGCTGGGTGACACAAGCCCTGCCGTCACATGATTCAGTCTGGAAACCAAACACATTTTCTGAGTCAATGCACATACAAAATAAAATGTGTATACAATGAGAAATCTGTGGGGCAGAACAGTCATTGGGAGAGTAGGACTTACTTTGGATCCACTGTGCTCATGAGTTTCAACAGCTGGTCTGCTGCAAGAGACTGGAACAAAAACACAAATACATTAACTTGTGAAGTCAGAACATTATTATAAGCTTATGCAAGAGACCCGCATTTAACACAATTAATTTTTTAATAATACCTCAATCTGTCTTTATATTACCCACCCATAATTCCTGGCACAGCAGCAGCAGTGACAGACAGAGGAAGGGGCAGCATAGTAAGGCTTAACTGCAATGCATACTGCTACTGGAGCTTGGTGACTGTAGGACAAAGATGACAACTTCATCTAGCTGCAGCCCTTCACTGTCCAATGAGCCTTGGAAAAGCTGAAAATGCCTTGACTGCAGTAGAGAAAAGTAAACTGCAATGACCTGGTCATGGATTAGAAATCTGACCCAACATAAAAAGGTAAATGCTTTCCTAATCAGGGATCTGTGGAACCATAGGGTCCCCTCACAGGTTGCTAGGAGTTACTTGAGTAGTGATGAACTGATCTCCTGCCAACAATGACCACCAATGTAAGGGGGCAATTCCTTACAACCAATGCAAGGGGCCCCTTCTGTGATCCCCAATGTAAAAGGGACCATAAAGTCTCTTATTTTATGATGATTGTCACAGAGCAAGGGAGTGTAGTAAAATAATCAGATCTGGATATCAAATACACAAGGTATGCCTTATTTTTGTTATTATTTAAAACAAAATGTACCACAAGTGTATTTTTAAATTTTTGAGATTATCAATCATCGGCGCACATTAGCACACCCCAGTAAATTAGAATATAACCAAGATCATATGATCATTAAGGCCCCATTCACACGGATCGATTTATCGCGCAGTAATTCCCGCGATAGCCCGGCTATTAACCGCGTGATATCGCTCTCCAATGCATGGCAATGGGGCTCTGTCCGTCGCTGTCGCGGGTCGTGCGTCGCTACAGCAGGACCTTTTGGAGCTGATTTTGCCGCGATTCTAGCTTGCTCAATGCAAGCATTTGCGTGATATCGCGCGACAGACACGCAATTTGCGAATCGCTCAATGTGAAGGGGGCCTAAAACTAGGGATGCACCGATTTTGGTACCGATAATTTTTTTTCCGTTACTCGCTGATATCAATTACCGAGTAACGGAAGTCCCATTCAGGAAGCCAGGTGGCGTTCCTGAACTAGCTCGCCACCCGACTTCCCGATTAAGAAAGTCCCCTCTTACACTGGTATGTCCAGCCCGTCACCCCAGGGGCCTCTCCAGCCAGAGCGCGGCCTTCCTCCGGTACCTAGCCGGAGCCCTCTGGCCGGCCAATCAGGAAGCCGGGCGCCGTGTAATGATGCAACGCCCTGCTTTCTGATTGGCCAGGAGGCCAGCTCCATGCTCCCTCTTCATGAGATGACGAGGGAGCATGAAGCCAGCTTCCCGACCAATCAGGAAGCCGGGCAGTGTTTCATTACACAAGTGACGAGAGAGCATGAAGCCACTTCCCGGCCAATCAGGAAACCGGGCAGCTGCCCGGCTTCCTGATACAGGAAGTATCGGGCTAGGCATCGGAGCGCATTTGAGCGAGTACGAGTACTCGCCCAAATACTAGTTATCGGCACCGATAACGATACTAGTATCGGTGCATCCCTAATTAAAACCAATACCAGGTATACAAGGGGGGCTTTTAAGAAAAAAATGTTGCTCTCACAATGAACTTAATAAAAAAGGTAAAAATTTATTGCAATGAATTAAAAGCACAAATTGTATTAAAGTAAACACAAACTTAATACGACGATATTGTGCATAGTCCAAATACAAAACAGTAATTGTTGCAGTGGCCTAGTTGATCACAATTTCATCTGTTATCTCCTTGTGATCAACTAGACCACTGCAACAATTACTGTTTTGTATTTGGACTATGCACAATATCGTCGTATTAAGTTTGTGTTTACTTTAATACAATTTGTGCTTTTAATTCATTGCAATAAATATATTTTTACCTTTTTTTATTAAGTTCATTGTGAGAGCAACATTTTTTTCTTAAAAGCCCCCCTTGTATTGGTTTTAATGGTCATATGATCGTGGTTATATTCTAGCTTTCAATTTTTACCAAGGGTTCCCAAGACCGAAAAAATACTTACAAGGGTACCTCTGGGGTAAAAGGGTTGAAAAAGGCTGTTCTATACAAGAACCATAGTACCCCAATGCGCGTTAATGTATAGTTGGTCACACAACACTAAGGACAATGCTGGGAGTAAATGTGAGATACAGCAATGTGGAAATTCTATAGGCTGTCAAAATAGAAATCTACCTGTGAGGTTAGGTTGGCTCCTGGAAGAGTGAGAGCAGCGAGAGTGGGATCCAGTGTAGGCGCTCCCAGCGCAGCAAGGGGAACCGCTCCAAGCTAGAAACAAATAACCGCATTTATACTGGTTACATATATAAGTTGCAGCTATGTCCATATAAACACATGAAGATGAGGCCTTTCAATAGCGCTCAATCCACATATAGTTACGTGAAGGCGTTCAGGATGTTACAATAGAGAATATAACCACCAGTCTCAAAAAGTGTATCTAAACCAAAGAACTAAAATGTAATATACTGTAGCTTACTAGTCTGGTGGTTGTAGGGTTGTAGAGAAAGAAAAAACAGCCACCATTCTTTAATTTGAAACTGTTGATCCTGCCAGTAACATTTCCTGTCCTAGAGTAACAACACTCACTTCTCTGTACACAGCTCTTCCATTTTGATAAACCGGGAACATATTTAACCAATTTAAACAAAGTTCAGTTGGGCTTCAAAATGTTTTTGCTGGTGTACCACTTTTAGGTCTCATTCACACCATCCTCAGTGCGTTCCGGCCCGATTGTGGCCGGAACGCACTGGATCGCACTGCGGCCGGCTCAGTTTGTTGTGGTGCGGGAGGGGGCACTGCGGTGCATTAAAGTGAATGGCACCGTAGCCAAGCCCTCCAGCCGCACGGGAACGCAAGGCACATCAATGTCTGTGGTTTGGTCAGAAAAAAAAAGCTGCAAGCACTATTTTTTCTGACGGACCGCAGGCATTGATGTGCCTTGTGTTACCCTGCGGCCGAAGGACGGGGCCATTCACTTCAATGCACCACCAAACCCCCTCCCGCCCCACAACAAACTGAGCCAGCTGCAATGCGATCCAGTGCGTTCCGGCCACAATCGGGCCAGCACACACTAAGGATAGTGTGAACGAGGCTTAACTCTGCAACATACTGCTCAATTAACAGTTTTCTACATAAGCATAAGATCTTACCTGACTGAGTGGGTTGGGCGTAGGCAGGAGTCCTCCGCCTGGCAGCAAACCAGTGACTGCATTAGCTGGGGCCACAAGTGTCAGAGCTTTGGCCTCATCAGGAATGATTCCTGCAGAAGAACAAATCTATATTAGCCACACCGCTCATAGAAGGACATAAAACCCAAAAAATCAAAAAGTAAAAAAAGAAAAGAAAAAACAGAAAAAAAGCACCCAGAAATTCACTGATCCGTCACTCAAACTTGCTGATAGCACTTATCTCTGGCTGTCATGTTCATGCTAGCTCTATCTACATTTTTTACCATTAAAGTGAAATATCGCTGGGCTTTTTTCTCGTCTTTTTACAGATGGTTAAAAAGTTCTAGAGTAAGAAAAGATACTGCACAATACACACTACTGCTGCTTTGTGTTAACACTGCCGAGGTTTCATCACCTGTACGGGATTTTTAATTCATGAACCAAACGTAAGCAAGCAGTCGGTTTTCTCCGTAGGGGGGTGTGCTCTCAACTTTTCAAAAGCTGTTATATGAACAACGACTCGTGTCGGCTGCTTCACTATAAAGCACACAGAGAAATCAAGATACACAAAACAAAAAAAAAAAAAAAAAGGTCGGTTTAGGTAATCATATGGAACAATTCACTAGCTCTTGTATCATACCTACCACAGAAGAGTACATGAGAGTCTGTAATGTGCTGTAAGAGGGTGTTTGGGGGTTTGCAATTAAGCACTTTGGCTTCTAACACTTTGCTTACCTGATGAAGAGCGCTAATAAAGATTGGGTAGGGTTATGGGAGAAAGCATGAATGATGTAATGCCAGTCTACTGTGCCTAATACACACGCAAAGTGCATTTGTGTCAAAATAGAACAGTCACATACATACAGCAGAGAGGCTATGTCAAAGACTGAACCAATAATAAAGTGTACCTGTCAATTTGAAGACGACGTGACTCTGCAAAATAAAGAGCTTTTTCCTATTCCGAAGTCTAAAAAGGTACTTAAGAGAACTATGGGGTGTTTTTCCCCATAGTTCTCTTAAGGGTCATGGGAGGACATAAACTAGCCCCCTCCCGTGACCCAAAGCTCAGTATATAGAGAGCTACAGCTTGCGGTATACAGAGACTGCTGTAGCCGAGATGGCTCCCGACATTACTGTCGAGATCCAGCCAGCTGCGTTGACAGCTGGCTCAGCCTATATAGAGGCAGAGCCAGCTGGACCCGCCCCCTCCCCGTCCATTCCTCCAGTCAGCGCTGGAGGATTGGAGCGACGAGGAAATCCCTGCGGGGAGCGGTGACCGACAGTCACCACTCTCTGCAGGGAGCTGCTCGGGAAGTGAGCGAGCGACGGTATGTGTTCGCTCACTTTTTGATCTATTGAGCCGACGTGTGACCGTTTCATTGTCACACGTCGGCTCGAACTATGAGGATGAGTGATTTTCACTCACCTCATTGTTCTCCTTTAAGCTTGATTCTTGCCCTTTTTCCATTAAAGTGGAACTAAACCCACTAATTAACCCGTTACCCCAAAATAAATCTTAAGTTAGAAATATTTAATGTTACTAAAACCTTAAATCAATGTAACTCTGCAGATAGGAGAGTTTAGTCAAGTCTTAAAATTATGTTCTAAACAATGGACACATACTTACCCATAAAGCAACCGCTACCATCTTCCTCCTATCTCTTCTCTCTGACATCATGACCATTCTAGCCCCAAGTCTTGGGATTCCTAGTGAAAGACTCTGACACTAATGTTGGCAAAATCAGCCACAGATTGGGGTTTTAGCACTATCAAAAAGGAAAACCCGTACTGAGAAGGCATGCAAGCTGCCATTGCCAATCTGTTTTGAAACTGCTGCTTGCATGGCACTCATGCTGACCCAGAGGCTGTCAGTGAAGCAGAGCAAATAGAGAAGAGAAGAGGAGTTCTGGCTATGGAGTCACTCACTGCATTCCATACAGTAGTCAAAAGCAGCAGCCCAAATGTTTACTGGTTTTCTGTAAGCCACAGGCAAGTGCATTTTAGGGTGTTAACAGTAAGTAGCGTGGACGAGTAGGCGCAGGCCAGGTTCACACCATTTTCTGGACCAGATCTGGAACATGGTGCATTGCGTTTTGCTGTGTTTTTACAGCGTTCCATTTCAGACCATACAAAAAGAGACTAGCAGTATTTTGTCTGATCCGGAACGGACTGTACTGGTGTGAACACAGCCCAGAAATACCATAGGGATACATTAGAATGCTTTATTTAGTCTGAGAAACTGTTTTGGTCTGGACATGGTGTAAACAAACCCTAAAAACAGGGACTAAAAGTTGCAAAGTGTTTGAAAATCCCAAAGAGAAAACTAAATCTTGGACGGAGGGGACAATTTACTTTCCTAATTCGGTTTTGTATCCTTTCACACCAACTTATAAAAACCAGCAGTTTCAATTTCACTGAATGCTCAGGCTGGTCAGAGATACAAGCATGATGTGACGGACCTCAGCTTATAGACACTAAAGCAGGTCATAGCCTGCATACTCAGCTCTATCAAGGATAGAAAGCCGACAAAGACTACATTTTATTGTACAATTCGGGCTTCTGTTGATGGCGTTGTTTTGAGATCCTTCTAAGATAATTCAGAATGCATTGACAGTTGCAGTTGACCTTCTAGTGGGTTTTGCATTCCTATAGACTTGTATGGGAATGTAAATGCTGCATGAAGTGAATACAAATCAGTCCACACTGGTGCAGGCTGTGAAACCCCTCCTGATTGACTATCTCTCCTGAATGGAATGTTGAATGATAGTCTTGGTAGGGCATCTAATAGTCACAAGCTTTAGGTGCCCATTTATGAATTGTAGAAATCAATTTCTTACTTTTTTTTCTTAGGGAAAATATCAATGTGACAGTTTAAGGCAATATTTATCAACGACTCCTATAGGCATTCCCCATAATTTTCAATAGATGGAAGGTGGCAAACAAAAGCAATTATGCAAATGTTTATAAGTCAAATGTCTTAATTTAAAGTGTATGTGTCCTAGAAGCCAAAATGTACTGATAGATTAATAATGGAGGGTGCAGGAAAACATCGGTTCTGTTAGAGAATTAGGCCATAATTTAAATAACAGGCAGGTGGGAATTCACACATGCCAAATGATAAGTTCACATGGCTGCTGCTAATAGTTATGGTGGACCTTGGTCTGCTTATTAGGTAGTCCCCCACCCCAAATAGAAATGTAAAAAAAAGCCACAGAATAAAAATAAAATTGTTGCCTTAAAATTTGAATTCAGGCACACTGCCTAGGAAAGACAAGAATCCTATATCCTGAGAGTAGGGGTTCCTACACAGTACAGGAGAACGCCCTTGCAAGCTTTGGGATCCTCAGCCTTCCCCCGGGTCCCTAGGAGAAGGCCCAGTGACATCACCCTAACCTACAGGAAGTGAAAGGTACCTTAAGCAGACCTTGCATTTATGCAACGTTTACTGTAGTAGGAAATGTTTGCACATGAAGGAGGCCATGGTCTGATGGCAATCATTCACTTCCTTGTGTTTTTCTCCTATAACTTCAAGCTTTACAACTCTTTCAAATTGCATCTTCTGACCCATCATGCCTGGAACAAAGTGACAGGTTCACTTTAATAAGTGGAAACTTGATATGCTCCCATTGATTGCAACAGTGAGATCAACACTCTAATCAGTGCAGCCAAAAAACAGATCCTCGCTGTATGTATGTGTGTAATCACTACATTGTGCCTCATGTGTCTTCCCCCTTCCAATTGCCAGTACCCACCCCCCCAAAACCAGAGCGTTGAGCAAAATCAAAGAAAACGGGAAAAAAATTAAAATAAATGTAAACTATTGATTTCCATATACCAGTCGTTTGTCTTGGATTAACAAAGTGCGTGTGAGCATAAAACATACAACATGTACAGGGCACTTAAGAGAAACTGGACAAGCTGGAGAAGAAAACGGTTGAGTGGTATTTTCAGCAGGGCCTGGTATATAGTTCAGGCTGAACCAGGGAAAAGAACTGTAAAACACAACAACAAAAAAAGAAAAACCACTGTTAAATAAGGATCATGGTTCCTGGTATATCTCAGGGGACAGTCATGCATTGGTCCAGAGACAAGAGTTGGCCAATATTTAGAAAAAGACAGCATCTACCATATATCATGCACTGGATAGACCAGTCTGGATTAAACTTTTTTTTTTGTTAAATGTGACATTAAATTTAGAAGAAAAAAAAACTGGAACTAAAATAAAATAAAATGAAAAAGCAATGAGGACCCTCACCAGGTATTTTTCATGCGTCATGGTTTAATTTTTTACACTGCCGCTTTGTTAGAACCATGAAATACTGCGTGGATATGTTGAAATGAAAGAAAAAAAGGAAACAGACAAAAAAAGAAACAAACATTAACCATAACACCTGAAAACCTGCCCAACTTCTAAGACCTTCATTTAAAAATGCCAGAGAGCAAAATCACATCCCGTAACCAACAGCATCCAATCAGATGGCTTTCTTTACTCTGCCACCTTCTGATTGGGAGCTGTGGGGGGGGGGGGAAGGCACACCAATGCTCTCTGTAATGGTATTAAAACCTTAAAGGGCTAGTTCACCCAAAAGGGATATGCGATTTGATTATTTTTTGGCAGAAGCCAGCAAGTGGAATTGCAATTTTGAAGACAGAAAATACTGTTTAATTTCCAATCTCTGTCCCAATTATTCATCATTAGAGAAGACGCAATAAAAAGAATCAGAATTGGGCACTATAGCAAGATCTGTCCACCAGATCAGCGATTATCCAAGCGCGAAATATCCTATTTGGGTGGACTAGAACACGAAGTGTATGGGGGAAAACACCCACAATGGTAATAGATTATCACCTCCAAATACAGTGTTACAAATACAGTACTGCTACACAGTGCCCGTTTCTTTGTAGCTTGAGTCACAAGCAAAGTAACAATCATACGCTGTAATACATAGTAACCAGACATTTAACCCAGTCTTATATGTCCACACTACAGAAAGCTGCCACACCGGACACTCCACAGAAGAGTATGTACTGCTCTCAGCATTGGAGCCGACACTTCACCAGCTAATGTGAAAGCAAACATAAGCTTGCAATGGGTGATACTTTCCTTTCTACATTGTATGCTGGTTAAACAGTCCAGGGTGGAACTATGAATTGCATTAAAGAACAACTCTCATGAGTGAAATATACGGGCTGCCTTTAAACCTCTGAAGATACCAGTTTCCTGGCCTTGGTGAAAACTGATTGAAGCTGAACGCTGGCCAGCTTACAAAAAAGGAGAGGATGTGGCTGCATCCCCCTGTATATTCCAGATCTAATGCTTGTTTAGTCTGGGGGGGTGTAAGAGAATCACTTACTTTACTCCACAGACTTTCTCCATACTAGCTCTGGAATCGGCACCAGTCTCTCGAGGTCACTGCTCTTTGTGGTCATGTGGTCACCCCTCTTGCGGATATTGCATACAATGAAGGACCAGAGCCACCACTGGCAGGAGCGAAGAGTAGACCCAGCTGCCATGGGAGCAAGGAATAAGGGCAAGACTTCCCCTCATCTCCCAGGAATAAATGAGCATTAGAACCTAAATATACGGTTGAAGCGGGGTACTTTTTTTTGTAAACTGACGGGAGTTTAGCTTACAGTAACACTTATTAACCTTTGCAGTGGGGCTCCCCCCACACTTCAAGGGTAAACTGCTGGTTTGTGTCTAGGGACAAAAATAAAGTTATACCCACTCGAAGCTCCGAGCCGGCCAGCTATCACGGCGCTCCCTCCAGCCTGCCCCCTCCTCTACAGCACATTGGAGTCTTCAGCGTCCTCACGTCTATATACACAGTGTATAGGTGTGATTATTTACAGATATCTATAGGAGGAGGGGGAGACGCACTGGAAGGACTGCTCTGAGAAGAAGCCGGCTCAGAGGTTTGAGAGAGTACAACTTTTTTTAACCTAGACACAAACTTAACTCTTGCAGTGCTGGGGTAGCCCCTCTACAGGGGTTTAAAAAAGTTCTACTTTAACTCAGGTCTACAGAGCAGTGAAGCTGCAGGATTAGATTAGGACAAGCAGGCAGAAAGCATTTTCAGATGCACAGCAGCCAAAATATCTCTTCCCATGAAAGGTTTCCTTTAGCCCTCATTCACGCGGGTAACGGTCGGCCCGTACAGATCCGTGCTGTGTGCACGGCCGTATCTGGCAGCTCCCGGGAAGGACAGGTGCTGCGTGTGATTATACGCAGCAGCCTGTCCTTCTCTATGGGAGTGCACGGCTGTACGCCGCCCTACGCTCACCCGACCTGCACGTCCATACAGGTGCGGTGTCCCTGCTCGGATGCAGACAGGATCCATGCTGTCAGCGTACGAGTACGGACACCCACACAGGTCGGGTGAGCGTAGGGCGGCATACGGCTGCACGCTCCCATAGAGGACAGGCTGCTGCGTATAATCACACGCAGCACCTGTCCTTCCTGAGAGCAGCCCGATAAGGCCGTGCACGCCCCCATACAGCCATGCACGCAGCACGGATCTGTACGGGCCGGCTGTTATACATGTAAATGAGGGATTAAAGCGAACCTCTCAGCCACTTTTTAACATTTTAGTCCCATATAAGAGCAGACACAACACCACGTCCTCTGGACCGAGCTTCACTTTATAGCTATAGCCCTGACCTACCTTTAAGAAGAAGCCCTGCCAGTAGCCATCCAATACACTAATAAGATATCAGGCCTACTTGGGTGCCCTCACAGGGCAGGAGGATGGCATTTGGCATGGACTTGCACTCTGGCTGCCAGTAAAGTGAAACTTGTTTCCAAAAATGACCACAGGTTTTCTTGTAGCGTCTGCGGGACTTTTTTAACGTGTAAAACAGGTTCACTTAACGTATTCCAATAGTTTAAAGCCGACCTCCAGGAAGATACAAGAGAGTAAAAATTAAGGATGCTCTGTAGTCATTATATAAATATATGATTTTTCAATACAATTAGTGCAAGTACCTGATTTTTACTTGGTATCAGCCTCTTGCAAATCCCCTGTACAGCAGAGCTGAGACTGGGAGAGGAAGACGCATTACAAGGAGCCAATCGGTTTTCCTGCAGTGCTTATGTGCTAACAAGGAACATGCTGAGAGCAAAGTGATAGATGAGGTCATATGTCTTGCTGGCTTCTCCGTCATTGTCAAATCACAGGCTGGGGGAGGTACAAGACCTGCCAGAATTACTTAAATGCATAAGAAAAAAGAAAATCAGGTCTCCCATCCTGCCAGACAAGACTGAAGTGGCAAAGCTGTGAAATTATCAGGACTTATGGACAGAAATATAAATCCATTGGCAGCTAAAACACCTCTATAATAATAATAATAAATATATATATGCACATTTTTTCAGGTAGCGGTCTGTCTGTTCAGCTTTTTTCATAAGACCCTTATGATTTTTAAGAGCCAGCATCAGTCCGACCCTTCACAGCTTTCTTTAGCATGAGGCCCGAAGAATAGTTTATTCGACATAGAACACAAAGTGATCTAATGTGTGGTAGAGGATGACAACATGTCAGTTTAGTGAGGTGTCAAGTGAACGTGTATATTTTCACACCCAGTTTCCTGATATGTCTCCCCAATATCGATAAGAGAACTCTACGTTGCAATGACTCTGAATCTGCTTTGCTACATGCATTTGACTTGTGTAAGATGGTGGTACAGGCCAGAGCTGTAATAAAGGGATTAGGAAGGGAATCGTATAAGTCCCATGAAGTGTTGCTCAGCATGTGACAGGGATATATAGCGAGAGCAGGATATTTATAGCAAGCCTATTTTTGAAGTGGGGAGGCACTGAAGAAACAAAGAGCGGTACTGCTAAACCTGAGCAAATGAAACATCCCGGATAAATTGTAGCTCGGGAGAAAATCTCCACGAGGGAGCCAAAGATTTTACATGTTGAAATGGAATAAGAGATTGTCTATATAAATATATTAATACGTTACTAACCTCCACAAATATCTTAACAGCTATTGACATTTAAAAAGACATGAGGACTAAAAAATAACCCAAATAGCTTTCACTGCTTCCCGGCCTGCTTGCTTTTGTAGTGCAATTTCGAGACAAGCATAAATGCACAAAAACCCATTAGGTAGGAAGGGGTTAAAGTGAAAAGGTTTATACTTATAGCCCAACAATGAGGCTTGACTCACCTACACACAAAGGCATTTTAGTGATGCATGATGACGGTCATAATGTGACCTGGTCTTTTTTCAAGACACGGTTGTGTGTCAAGATCCCCAATATAAGTAGATCCGGGAGTTCTGGCATGGTCCCAGCAAACGTTTATGGTGCAGCCAGCCAACAAGGAACACTTAAAAATGTATACAAGTACGTTTAACATTATGCCTAACTGTATACAGATTTCTTAAAGTGGAACTACAATCTCCGAGTGAGATTAAGCTACTGTGCTGCCCATCTGTGGCCAACTGACTACACTGCTACTAAATTGCATGGCAGTGGCTTAACAATGTAAGCTGAAAACAGAAAGTGATCTTACTGGCAGGACCACCAAGTAGGAGACTGCAACAGATGGTTAAGTGGTAGCACTTCTTTCCACCACTCGGGTCCCCGGTTCGAATCCCAGCCGGGACACTATCTGCAAGGAGTTTGCATGTTCTCCCTGTGCTTTCCTCCAACACATGCTGGAAGGTTAACCAACTCCTGTCTACATTGGCCCTGTGAATCTCACATGTGTATGCATGCGAGATAAGGAGTTTTCAATCTAAGGTCCCTAAGGGCAGGGACTGATGTGCAGGGTTGTAAAGCACTGTAAATTGTCAGCCCTATATAAATACCTGTCATAATAATAGATTCACAAACAGTAACTAAGAAAACTGTACACAGCAATGTGAAATACATTTTAGGTTTACAGCCACTTCAGGACTCTAACATGGGACCACTTAAACAACGGGCCTTTACAAAAAGGCACCCTATAGATTATTAACCCACCAACTTTTAGAGTTGGTTGTCCTTCATGACAGATGAAGAAAAGGGAAATCATCTTCTGTTCTATGACAAAAGCAGAGGGCTATTACTCAAACCACTTTGAGATCCTAAAGGAATGCTGATCTTACTAGGAAATGGCAAACCTGACATTTGTGAACAGCTGTACTGTCCTGGCTGAAAACACTATTCACCAAGAGTGAAACTTTTGCAACGTAAATCCCCTGGGGCTTAAAATACAGTCATTCATAAAACTTGTTTGTGAAAGTGAGTGCCCCCTGGGTAAGACTCCGCACAGTATTCTGTTTTACTATCCATACGAGTCATTTATAGACTAACCAAAGCTGTAGTACAAGATTCATCTGGTCAATAAAGCTAGAGGTAAAACACTCCAAGTCAAAATGGAGATGTCAGATATGTGTGAAGAGGACGGGATTAAAATCACCCTCCTGGTCATCACTGCTGTCCAGGACCTGTGACAAGATAGGATTGGCTTTAAAGCTCGTCTACCAGTATCACCTCTTTTCTTATAGAGAGATAACAATTGTGGTTGCAAGAGTCGGTATTATTCTGTCCAACATCCTGAATTAAGTAGACCCTGTGGCCAGACCATTCATTTTAACAAAAACAAACTTATAAGTTTATATGTGCTTACAATGTTTTATGTATGTTATGTTATCTACTTTTAGAAGCATCTACTGTGAAGACATCCAAAAGCCCTTAGACTGCAGCCGGGTGCTGCCATCTTGGGTTTCAAGCCTGCAACCCCAGAATAGTAACTCAAGTGGCACCCTCATAATCCCCTTTGCTGCTCCCTCGGTAGTTGTATAAAAAGTTATGTATGAAAGTAAAGAAAAAAGGGGCAGAGGAGCTGGGCCAGCACAAAAAGAAAAATTAGACACTCCCAAAAGTGGGATGAATGGATCACGGAAGGAAGCAATGTGCTGTGCTAGGGAATTGACTCTTCCTGGAGTAGTAACATTTTCTAGCAAGGTTAAAGGCACATTTCAAAGTGAATAAAAAATAATTTATGGAAACAAAATTAACAGTAAGCATTTAAAATACTTCATTTTTTTCTCTGTGCATTTACCTGCTATATTTTAAGGTTGGTGTCAGGGTCCCTTTAAAACTGATCAGTATTAGCACTTCTTACATGAATGAACTGGCGTGGGGGCAACATGATACTGTATTGTATGTTGTGTCCCAACATCTTGAAGAGTAAAGAAATGTAATGGCAATCACAGTCATAGGGAAGACCCCTCCACTGGGAACTCTGTCAGCAAGGAATGGGCAACTGAACCCTGTCCAGGTCCACCCAGACCACAGAAATCCATTTTCGGAGGATTTTTAAATATAAAGTTCAACCATACATCATTTTAACCATGTATCCTGCATTTGTTTTCAGAGAATAAAAACTCACACCTGCCATCTTATAACAAACTAACAATCCTAAATACACAGAAAATTTAGCCATAATATATATATATATATATAAAAAAGAAAAGACATCGTTAGCATGTAGTTACAGCATGTACAACACGCGAGTGCTTGCTGGCGTCTAGTTAATGTCTAGCATCCCCTGAAGCAGAAGAGGACCCACTTTTTTCTGCCATCAGGAATGGATTTGCAAATGCCTTCTCCACTACAAAAATCACACACACAAATAACAGAGAAGAGAGTATATTATTCGGCAAATACTGTGAGGTATTGAAGGATGCAAACTTCAAAATAATAGGGAGGAGGAGGAGAATTTTACACCCTGCACCCATTCAGCACCTCTGTAAGTTACTGACTTACAGAACACCAAAACTGATCCATGGTATACCTGAAATTCTATGAGCCAATGTGCCAGTTTGAAGTACGGCTTTTAGAAAGTTAGGACTGTGCTTCAAAGCTGAGCAATAACATTCCTTGCCAGCAAGAGCGGCCGTTATTGGATGTCCATGTAAAGGACTGCAAGACTCTATATCGGCCTAACCAATAACGTAATGTGACATCTGACAAACCGGATGCAGATGGTGGAAGACTAGGAACAGAACTAGGCAGAACAGCCTTGGGATATTTTTGAAGGAAAGGCTCAGTGTATACCAGAGATCTGAAACAAAAACGACAAGCATGCAGACTGTGTTCTTTTAGAAC
>NW_017306347.1:403264-407159 GCF_000935625.1 Nanorana parkeri | reverse complement strand
AGCCAGGTAATGTACAAACCTTCCGCGTACGGAACCACTATTAACGCTCGGTCCACGAACACTGTGTTAGTCAGGTGCTGGGCCACCACCGCAGGCTCTGGATCATGGAACTTTACAAAACAGACACGAGATGTTACAGGCAAAGGAGAATCACTAAAAAAGGAAAAGGAGAAATGCAGATGAAATACATGAACAAGATTATAAAAAGAAGCACTGGGGGGTGCGAATATAAAGTCCAGTATCAGGACGATTTACGTAGTCACTCAGATTGTAATACTCACCCTTTATGGAAACCCATACAAAAAGCTCAGACATTATCAAGATTATTGCATATGGGACAGCCATTATGTGTCACAGGAGATGCTGCCGGCATCGGGAAGAGGTGGTAGTTCTGGGATAGAGTACACCTTCCAAACCGCATTAATGATGTGCTTATCCCCGAACTAGCACTACTTCTAAAAGGCAACAGCACACTACAACACTAGATGGAAGTCTTGGCTGTTCCAGGTTACTGCTGTTCACATATAAAAAGTATCACAAACAGTCAATACAGAGCAAATAAATGACTTGGTCCGGTGGTAAAATATTTTGAATCCAGTTATGTTTGATGAACACAAATTACTTTATGGGCGGAAAGACCAAACGTTTTGGAATACATTTAGCATTTTAGAGTGCCAGATGACACCAACACCTTCCATTACAGCTCTGGCAATGAGATTGTTTAATAATCATCTGCAAATCAGATAAGTAAAGCTGCCCATACATTGTAATAATTTTCCTCGTTCAACCCGTGTGCTGAAAGAAAAAAAATATTACAGATTCCTCCCAACACTTACACAAGTGTTGATCAAGGAATATCCAATTTGCATATCCCGCTGTCAGAACACCCGAACAGAGCTGGCAGCTCATTTGCACGTTCAAAGATTTTCTGACCGGCTCCTTCGATCAGCTGATTTAAGGATGCCGGCCGAAAGCCAGCCCACTGTGCGAATTTCAGCTAAGTCATTAACAGACAGAAAAAATGTGTCTAGTGTATAGCGAGCTTAACTGTAGTACAGGAGCTTCCCGGCCCTGGATGATTAAAAGGAGAACAATGGGGTCAGTGTTTTTCCTCATAGTTCTAAGGGTCACAGGAGGACATAAACTAGCGTCCTCCCGTGACCAAAAGCTCAGTATACTGCCAGCTACAGCTCGCGGTATACTGAGAGCGCCGCAGCCAGGACGGATCCTGACATTACTGTCGAGATCCACCCAGCTGCGTGAGTGACAGCGGGCTCTGGCTACCTAGAGGCCGAGCCAGCTGTATTCACCCCCTCCCCCGTCCGTTCCGCCAGTCAGCGCTGGAGGATCGGAGAGGGGATCCCTGCAGAGTGCCCGAGAGCGACAGTCACAGCTCTCTGCAGGGACATGCTCGAGAATTGAGCGAGCGACGGTATGTGTTCGCTCACTTCCCGATCTATTGAGCTGACGTGGGACAGTTTCATTGTCACACGTCGACTCGAACTATGAGGTTGAGTGAAAATCACCCACCTCATAGTTCTCCGTTAAGTGGTAGTCTATACAACTTTACTAGAATGCTGACAGTAGTACCGAGTTTACTCGGTGCCTAATGCATTACAAAATCAGGCAGAAAAACAGGAGTTGGTTTACTAATGGCCACAACAAGTGGTGTAAATGAGCACTAAAAGAGTAGAGGCTCCTAAATAATTTATGTTCCTAAATAAAGTGATCATGTGTTTACTTTGAATGCCCAATCATGTGCAAAGGAAATGGGGGGGAAAAAAACTGCAATTTTGCTAGCAAAAGCATGGTTGACTGAAGTGAACACAGCTCCACCTAATGTACCAACATTCACAAAGTTACAGTCGCTCATTTTGTTAAGCAAACCTCTATTGTGTTCTAAACCACCCTTGACTGGGACATAACTCAGGAAACCTTACAGTCTCCACAGAATTGAAGACCAGTTTAAAACTAAACTCAGTATGCCCTATGCTTTTTCCAGGAACCAGTAAAAGTGTTCTTGATTCCCTAACCAAGCCTCAGCTTCCAAACACCAAAGTAAACCTTTCCTGGGATACACAAGGGAGCCATTGCTAGATGCTAGTCTGGCCAGTACACTGACCTGAAAAAGTACACATATTGCAGAGTCAGACATCCTAATTTGCATGCTTATTCCAGGTAAAAGACACAAAATATTGAAAGCAAGAGGGTAAATATGACTGACAGGGTGGTAGAATTTGGAAAATCAGAAGCAGCACTGGCCACCTTCATGTTTTTCTTAAATTCATGTCTAAAACTGAATTCCCTCGCTTAGCTGCAAATATTTACAAATCCTCTAGATGCCAATTACTAAATGCAATTAGCATGTCACTACTGAAAGATCCCTTTAAAGAGAGCCATCCTGCAGACAGGCCCAGCAGCTCTAGCTACAGACACATAGCACCATGAAGGGAAAAGCATACTTTCGTCTTACACAAAAGGTATGGCTGCCCTTCTATTGGAAATAACACAAACATGCTTTGCTTCAGTTTTCAGAGGTGTCACAAACAAGTCACTATTTATAGGCTGCATGCTCATGAATATTGATGCAAAGGGCAAAAAGGCTGCATAGACTATGACAAACTTTAATTGCCCTGCAAACCATCTAGCATCACTAAGCATTATCCACTCCCGCCCAGCTGGATAGAGAGCGATCTGAGCTTCCAAACTGTACAAGACTGAACCAATGCCACTCTCTATAACATACAAATGTACTATTATTGAATTGCCAAATCATGAATCATTTTAGGCAAGACCATCTGCACACGTTGAAGCAAATTTACTAGTTTGTTTTGTTTTGTTTTTTAAGACCGAACAACTGAAAGCAAAAAGAATCCTTTTTTAAGCACACTGCCAGCAGCCGATCACGTGATACCTAGAAGCTTCTGTGTAAGCTATTTAACTACTAGAAAAGGCTGGAAAGTCTCACTGACACAGCTCCTCTGTGGAAAACAGTGACATCTGCTAATCTGGACAAACTAAAAGAGATATATATATATATATATTCTTTTTTATTATGTTTTTTTTCCCCTGACAGTTTAGGAAAAACACTAACTTTGAACTGTTTGTGCCACAATCAAAAGGCATCTATGTAGCTGCATATATGTATTCAATTTATAATCATCCAGCTCAGGAATCCAATCAGAATTGGATTTTTTATTCTTCAGAATCAAAAAAAAAATAATCAAAAAATGACTGCAGAATGAATTTCATCCAGGTTTAGGAAGCCCGATTCTTGCTATCTGCACAGCCCTGCAGAAACACTGTTACATAATGTTGACAAGCAGAGCTATGGCTACAATAAAAAGACTCAACATGCACAATTGTTTCAATTTAGTTACACTTAAAGGTGAGTGATTTACATTCATCCTCATAGTTCGAGCCGACGTGTGACAATGAAACAGTCACACGCCGGCTCTATAGATCGGGAAGTGAGTGAATACATACCGTCGCTCGCTTCTCAATCATCTCCCTGCAGAGAGCAGTGACCGCTCCGATCCTCCAGCGCTGACTGGCGGAATGGACTGGGAAGAGGCGGGCACAGCTGGCTCTGCATCTAGATAGGCAGAGCCCGCTATCAATCAGCCAGCTGGGTGGATCTGGACAGTATTGTTGGGATTTGTCCCAGCTGTGGCGTTTGGTATATAGCAAACTGTAGCTCGCTATATACTGAGCTTTGGTTCACGGGAGGTTAGTGTATTTCCTTCCGTGACCCTAAAGAGAACTACGAGATAAAAGGGTTGCTCCATAGTTCTCTTCTAACTGGAAAAATCATGCTTATGAAATTTCTCATACATAAAAATCAGCAAGTGATGATTAAAAAAATCAGGAAAGATCATAGCAGATTGAGGATTTC
>NW_017306347.1:395135-403037 GCF_000935625.1 Nanorana parkeri | reverse complement strand
ATCACAGCAGATTGTGGACCTCCCCCGGAGTATGTACCGGAATTCCATTTCACCCCCACCCGCACCCTACACTTGCCAACAATTCCTGGCTGTCAAAATAGCAGTTCTGTGTAAATACAACAGATGTAGTAGCTGCTGGTCTGGTCTGTTTATAAACAATGTACAGAGGGAGAGAGAGATATAAAGTAACATTGTTACTTTCACATTTACTCTGTTTCAATGATCTTCACAATAGAATCCATTCTGGCGGCCCAGCTGCTGCCAGGTCACTTCTAGGGGCCTTTTTTTTTTTTTTTTTTTCCAAAAAAAAGTTTTTTTTTACTTCTCGATCCTGTGCTGGCAGAGAGCCGTGACAGGGGAGTGACTGGATTCCCCCCTCCCCGCTCCTCCAGCGCTGACTGGCGGAACGGACGGGGGAGGGTACAGCTGGCTCTGCCGCTAGATAGGCAGAGCCAGCTGTCATACAGCTGGGCGGATCCAGACAATTGTCGGGATCCGTCTCAGCTGCAGCGTCTCAGTATACCGCAAGCATCGCTTAACTGGTAGAACGGATGGGGGAGGGGGCGGGTACAGATGGCTCTGCCTCTAGGTAGCCAGAGCCCGCTGTCACTCACACAGCTGGGTGGATCTCAACAGTAATGTCAGGATCCACCCCGGCTGCGCGGTCTCCGTATACCGTGAGCTGTAGCCTGCTATATACCAAGCTTTGGGTCACGGGAGGAGGCTAATATATGTCCTCCTGTGACCCTTAAGAGAACTATTGGGAAAAACACTTACCCCATAGTTCTCTTTAAGGCCCCGTTCACATATAACGAATTGTCGCGCGATTTCCGCCGCGATATCGCGCATTTTTGCCGCGCGATATCGCGAGAAGTCGCCGGCCAATGTTATTCAATGGAGCTGTCTTAACTCCATGTCGCGCGTCGCGGTCGCAAGTCGCTTCTACCGGACCCTTTTTTCGGCGGATTTTGCACGATTTTACTTTTTTTCTATGGAGCCCGACGGGGAAGGTCGCACTACCGTCGCTGGAACGTCGCCCCGAAAGTCGCGCTATCCCGCCGTGCGGATCCGCTGCAAAAGGTATGTCGCTATATGTGAACGGGGCCTTAAAGTGCCACCATTTTACTCTGCTGGGTGTAGGCTTTCAGATAATGTTTTATATAATGCTTTGGTGATTTTAAGTAATTTTCAGGTCTAAAATGTGGATTAATACATGTGTGCAAAAAACAGAGAGGGGGGAAAAAAAAAAAAGGGGGGGGGGCCTTGGCACTCTCATTGGCCCTAATTAACTCAATCTTCCCCTTGTCCTCATCCATTTTCCTACTGATTTTTCTTAACTTCAATATTTAAACTTTTTTTTTCATTTTTGTTGTTTTGCTTAATCTTTTTTTCTTAGACTTTTTAAAAAACATTAATAAAAGCCCCCGCCCCCATTCATAAATAACTTTGCAATGCTTTGTATCAGAATTAGTTTTAGACCTAAATTTTATATTGGATGAATTATAACATGTATACTTTGATGTACAGTAACACAATTACTTAAAAAGATTCATCAAAAGTAGGGGGAAAAAAATGATTTTTTTAAAAGTTTTGCATGTAAATATTTTGTATCCCTCCAAGACAAGATCACCAATAGAAATCCTTGTTTGCCCCCAAACACACACACACACATATATATATATATCATTTTGGTATTGCTGAATAAACGGGCCCATATCAGAAATGTAAATATTGCTCTGGTCTATACCTGGGTATGGGGGAAGGGGGGGGGAGAGAGCTGAAATGATTAAAGAGAACCTGTACTTCCCACACACAAAGCAACAAGTACACGTTAATGGTGGCCCCACATGTGGCCCTTTTCTTCCTCATGTGACTTAATCCCCTTCTCTTATAGGGCACTGCTAGTGTCCCCAGTGAGAGTAGCACCTTGGAGCATACACAAGGGTCACGACATTGAAGCCGATTATGTGCAATTGTTGGGGCCTCCTTTATGGTCATAAATAAAAACAATCTGGCACTGCAATAATTTTAGGGCCATTGATCACTGTGTGCACTAAACTGATGAGGGATAAAAGCATTTAAACCGTTCCCTATGGGAAATTTGGGGTATTTACTTTTTTGCGGCTCCACAGGCAAATGTGATTTTAAGGCTTGACATGTTTGATATCCATTTACCCGGCGTGACCCCGTCTTTCATATTTTACCAAAAAATTGGGTATTATATTCTTAGTATATTTTTTCTTAAAAATACTGGTTTGATAAACATTTGCGCAAAAGCCGTGCAAGATAAAAATTGCAAATAGCTTTTTGTTGTTCTACAGGGCCTCTGCTTTCTGAACATATATCATTGTTTGGGGGTTTGAAGTCATTTTCAAGCCAAAAATTCTAATCTTATCAGGTGTGCGCAAATAGTAAGAAAATGCTCCAGTGGTTATTGCACAGCTGGAGAGCCGGAGTTTCCAAACATCAGATTTCTGCCTCATTTACTCAATGCCTCTCACCCTACAACATCATGCATATGATATAATGCAAACCCTTTGCACAGACGGAGGTAGCACAGTCAGCACCAGCAATGAACACTATGCCTGGCTACAACATGAACACCTCAGGGGGCAGAAAAGGTGACGCCACACACACCAGGAAAGGGTTTGGGGTCACATTATCCCAGGAGAGGCCTATTGTTAATATTTACATCACCACAAAAGGTTCTTCATGACAATGTCCACCCCAATATTAAAGACGGGTTCTCTTTAAAATATGACTCAGGGCTTGCTGGGCATTGTAGTCCCCCAGTATATAAATGAACCACTGGGCTGCCTTGTAGTCCCTCAGCACATGGAGGACCATCTAGGCCTTACAGTCCCTCAGCATATGGAGGGCCTACTTGGCAATTTGGCGCCTCAACATATGTAGGCCCCGCTGGGCCTTGCAGTCCCTCAGTCACCCCCTCGCACCACATATACGGCCCGCCCCGCCCCCTGCCGATCGCCATTTTGTTCCCCACCGGCCAGGCTTTTCCGCCATGTCGGGCTCCCCTCACCTCCTCCTCGGGTCACTTACTCGGGCGGGAATAGGCGCAGCTCCTCGATCTTGCCCAGGAAGCCGAAGAGGGTTATCATCTGCTCGGAGCTGGCGCTCGGGGACACGTTGGTCACCTGGATGACGTCTGTGCTGGAAGTCATGGCGCCTCCTGCTCTAACACACAACAAGAGGGACACACACGATTAGTACAGGTCGGCGGGAGGGACAGCGGCCGGCTACAGCTCGCAGCACGCCGCCATCCAACAACGACAGGAACCTGACTGGGCCGCGACGTCCCACAATGCACCGAACGCGCCTGCGCACTAAGCAGCATAGAAGGTCCGCCCGCCGCTCTAAGCTTGGCCACGCCCCCACAACAGTGGTTCCCGCCTCAGCAAGTACGTCTGCTTTCCCGCTCAAGCCGCGCCCACTTTACCTCAAGAAAATTCTCGTCGTCTATGTCACGCCCCCTTCCTTTCTTTTAGTGAAAGCAAGGCACTACAGTATGTGTGGCCGATATAAAAGGACGATAATGGTGGCTGCGGAGACTTCTCTGCTGCCAACAATCCCCATTAACTATTCCCAGACCTTAAAGTGACCTTGTCACCATAGCTCACTTTTTTGCAAAAGCATGCCTGTGAAAAAAAAATAGTGACTACACTAATTTTTCCGGGTGAGCCGTGTCTGGAAACGCAGCCACTTCACTGCTCCCGAGCCTCAAGTACTTGATTCTTCAGATGGATTGAATACCTACCCCCCGGAAACAATGGTTCCTTCTGTTGGCTCACATGTCTTGTATTGATCTATGAGCCGGCAGGAGAAACCACAGCAGCTGCAGGGGGAGAGGAGTATAGCACACACCAGCAAGTGTAGGATACTTGAAGCATCTCTAAGGCATCGCACCACCCATACACTACATGCAGCGGTGCGCATAACGCATGCAAATTGGTGTGAAAGTGACACTAAACTCAGGAGTTAAATCTTAAAAAATACATTCATGTGTCTTAGTAACAAAAATGCATCTTCCTCTGACTGGCAGTGCTGCGTGGGAACATGGAGCCACCTTCCTGGCCAATCAGGAAAGCGGGTGGTGGGTAATGATTCAGCGCCCGGCTTCCTTATTGGCTGGGAAGTCGGCTCCATGCATTTTGTCTGGCTCGATGCTAATTGGCCAAGAAGCTGGTTTCCCAGCCAAACAGCAGCGAGCTAGCTTCCTGGCCAATCAGCATGGAGCCGGCTTCCCAGCCGATCTGGCCAGTCCTGATTGGCCAGAAAGCCAGCTCCATGCTGACTGGCTAGGAAGGCGACTTCCCGGCCAAGCAGCATGGAGCCGGCTTCCCGGCCAATCAGTAAGGCGGGTAATGACCCTCCTCCTGGCTTCCTGATTGGTCGGGAAGCCGGCTCCATGCTGACTGGCTGGGAAGGCTGTTTCCCGGCCAATCAGCATGGGGCCGGCAAACAGAATGGAGTCGGCAGCACGGGCAATCAAGAAGCCAGGAGGCGGGTAATGTCATGCTCCATGCTAGCGGAAGTATCGGTATCGGCGAATACCAAAACATACTGGGGGAATTTATCAAAAGTGGAGCAGACAAATTCTGGAGCAGTTTCCTATGGCAACCAATCAGCTTCTCTCTTCAGTCTGTTCAGTTAAGATTTGAAAATGAAAGAGAAGCTGATTGGTTGTCATGCACATCTGCTCCAGATTTTGTCTGCTCCAGTTTTGATAAATTCCCCTTAATGTATATATTGGTACTCGTATTCGATACTGAAAACCAGTATTGGCGCATTCCCTAGTACAGATATATACAGATTGTACACTACCCTCTTGTCTCGGATTGTCACTGCACTCTCTGACTTTATTTGGTGCTCTATAACGCCTCTATGGTAATAAAATATACACTTGTATAAAATTGACGTAATGTTTGGCTCTATGGCGGCATCTAGTGGCAGTAGCAGGGCAGTGACAGTTCTTTCTAGTGGTCGCCATCTAGTGGTAAAAGCCGGGAAATGACAGGTCTGTGATCTCTATCGCCATCTAGTGGTGGCGGTCGGGCGGTGACCGGTCTAGGCGGGTTCCGCAGTTTGAATGCACGTTGTGTCACCCCGGACATGTCTCGGTTTGCTCGGGGAGACCGAGCTCCGAATCCTCGGGCCGGTTTCCGGGACCAGAGGGAAAAGGAGCCGCCCGTTCCCCAGGGATTGATTAAGGCGGCTCGGAAGAGCGGGCAGCTGAACCTGTCTGGCAGAGGCCTTACCGAAGGTGAGATGAGAGGGGTGTGTGCAGGTGATAGGTGTAATGTTGGGGTGTCTGCAGGTGATAGGTGTAATGCTGGGGTGCCTGCGGGTGATAGGTGTAATGCTGGGGTGCCTGCGGGTGATAGGTGTAATGCTGGGGTGCCTGCGGGTGATAGGTGTAATGTTGGGGTGCCTGCGGGTGAGAGGTGTAATGATGGGGTGCCTGCGGGTGATAGGTGTAATGCTGGGGTGCCTGCGGGTGATAGGTGTCATGTTGGGGTGCCTGCGGGTGATAGGTGTCATGTTGGGGTCTCTACAGGTGGTAGGTGTCATGTTGGGGTCTCTGCGGGTGGTAGGTGTCATGTTGGGGTGTCTGCAGGTGGTAGGTGTCATGTTGGGGTGGTAGGTGTCATGTTGCGGTCTCTGCGGGTGGTAGGTGTCATGTTGGGGTGTCTGCAGGTGGTAGGTGTCATGTTGGGGTGGTAGGTGTCATGTTGCGGTCTCTGCGGGTGGTAGGTGTCATGTTGGGGTGTCTGCAGGTGGTAGGTGTCATGTTGGGGTGGTAGGTGTCATGTTGCGGTCTCTGCGGGTGGTAGGTGTCATGTTGGGGTGTCTGCAGGTGGTAGGTGTCATGTTGGGGTGGTAGGTGTCATGTTGCGGTCTCTGCGGGTGGTAGGTGTCATGTTGGGGTGTCTGCAGGTGGTAGGTGTCATGTTGGGGTGGTAGGTGTCATGTTGCGGTCTCTGCGGGTGGTAGGTGTCATGTTGGGGTGTCTGCAGGTGGTAGGTGTCATGTTGGGGTGGTAGGTGTCATGTTGCGGTCTCTGCGGGTGGTAGGTGTCATGTTGGGGTGTCTGCAGGTGGTAGGTGTCATGTTGGGGTGGTAGGTGTCATGTTGCGGTCTCTGCGGGTGGTAGGTGTCATGTTGGGGTGTCTGCAGGTGGTAGGTGTCATGTTGGGGTGGTAGGTGTCATGTTGCGGTCTCTGCGGGTGGTAGGTGTCATGTTGGGGTGTCTGCAGGTGGTAGGTGTCATGTTGGGGTGGTAGGTGTCATGTTGCGGTCTCTGCGGGTGGTAGGTGTCATGTTGGGGTGTCTGCAGGTGGTAGGTGTCATGTTGGGGTGGTAGGTGTCATGTTGCGGTCTCTGCGGGTGGTAGGTGTCATGTTGGGGTGTCTGCAGGTGGTAGGTGTCATGTTGGGGTGGTAGGTGTCATGTTGCGGTCTCTGCGGGTGGTAGGTGTCATGTTGGGGTGTCTGCAGGTGGTAGGTGTCATGTTGGGGTGGTAGGTGTCATGTTGCGGTCTCTGCGGGTGGTAGGTGTCATGTTGGGGTGTCTGCAGGTGGTAGGTGTCATGTTGGGGTGGTAGGTGTCATGTTGCGGTCTCTGCGGGTGGTAGGTGTCATGTTGGGGTGTCTGCAGGTGGTAGGTGTCATGTTGGGGTGGTAGGTGTCATGTTGCGGTCTCTGCGGGTGGTAGGTGTCATGTTGGGGTGTCTGCAGGTGGTAGGTGTCATGTTGGGGTGGTAGGTGTCATGTTGCGGTCTCTGCGGGTGGTAGGTGTCATGTTGGGGTGTCTGCAGGTGGTAGGTGTCATGTTGGGGTGGTAGGTGTCATGTTGCGGTCTCTGCGGGTGGTAGGTGTCATGTTGGGGTGTCTGCAGGTGGTAGGTGTCATGTTGGGGTGGTAGGTGTCATGTTGCGGTCTCTGCGGGTGGTAGGTGTCATGTTGGGGTGTCTGCAGGTGGTAGGTGTCATGTTGGGGTGGTAGGTGTCATGTTGCGGTCTCTGCGGGTGGTAGGTGTCATGTTGGGGTGTCTGCAGGTGTATCTGCGGGTGGTAGGTGTAATGCTGGGGTCTCTGCGGGTGGTAGGTGTAATGCTGGGGTCTCCGCGGGTGGTAGGTGTAATGCTGGGGTCTCTGCGGGTGGTAGGTGTAATGTTGGGATGTCTTTGATTACTGAAAGTAGTAATACGTTGTTTGCAGGTAGTGGGTGAAAGTGGGGTGCCTGCGGGTGATAGGTGTAATAGGGTGTCTGCGACTGAGAAATGCAGTAATGGGGTGTCTACAGGTGATAGTTGTAATAGTGGGGTGTCTGAGGATAATGTAAGCAGCAATGGGGTGCCTGCTGGTGATGCAAGCAGTAATGGGGTGTCTTTAGATAGTAGCTGTAATAATGGGGTGTCTTCAGGTGATGGTAGCAGTAGTGGGGTGCCTGTGGCTGATAGGTGACCCCAGCAGAGAGAAGAGAACTCGCCCAGGACGGTTTTTGGTTTGTAGTCTCATCTCCTTTCCTCCCGTCCAGTTCCGGTGAGCGTCTGGCGGATGAACGTGGACCCCCCGGAGGAGGCGCACGCCAACGTCGGCTTTGATGGGACGGACCGATGGTGGGAACAGACAGAGCTGACCAAGCTGATCCTCGCCTCCAACAAACTGCAGTCCCTCTCTGAGGACATTCGCCTGCTGCCCGCCATGGTGGTGTTGGATGTAAGTGACTGACGGGGGCACGGTGCCACGGCATCATTCTCTGTATCACGCCGCCCATTGATACATCTTATGGAACGGACATTCCAAACACTTTACAACGTAAAGGCAAAGTCCACCTACGACCGGTCCTTTACACGAGGATGGATGTGTCAGATCCTCCCCCC
>NW_017306347.1:367449-394952 GCF_000935625.1 Nanorana parkeri | reverse complement strand
CCCCCCGCGCCCCCCCCCCCCCCCCCCCCACACCCCTGACTTTCTGTGATCCAACTTTTTATTTATGGGTAGAATGTGGAAAGGTTGGAGCCTCTGTCAGGTCTTTATTGCTGTTCTTCTCTTTGGGGAGATTTCTCCTCACTTCCTGTCCCACTGACACTCAGTGCATTGCTGCAAGCTAGACTTCCTGTTTCCCTATTTTTGGAGTGCATTGTCCATACATTCCCATGGAGAATCCTCAGGGGGATAGTGACAATGTCATTGGCTGTGTTGTGGCTCCTCCTTAGGAATACACGGAACTGGATTGCCCCCGGTGAGGATACCGAGAGCAATAAAAGGAAATGTGAACTCATTCATTGAAATGCCTTGACTTTTCCTGTTATAGAGTGACAACCCTATAGAGTTCCTGTGTCCCTGTTCTCCTGTGTAGCCACCCTGTCACCCCCTCTCCCAATGTAGACTACATATGGCGGTGCTTCCATTCATTGCACAGACATGGTCTGCTGTTGTCACCGGTTTTGGAGGCTTTTGCAATAACGGTGGGCTGCCATTCCACCATCACCCAAATTATTCGGGGTACGCTGCTCCCGAGCCTTGTTTACGGGTCCCCCTCATGGAAGATCGGGTGCTGGGCGCCAGCAGGGAGCCTTCTATGCCCCACAGAGGTCACAAATCCAAAGCAAAAGACCAGCTGCACTCTATGCACTCCGACTGTCCCCTACAGTTAGGTCCAGGGTGGAACGCGTCGGCGCAGGAGTTCCTGGACGGTTACGCTCTATTCATGGTATCTGAATGAATCAAGTTACCAGTGTTGGAATTTTTTGCCACGTGTAGCCGCCGGTCCTTACCTTTTGGATCTGAGCGTCTGGTTCTGGTTATCTTTAGACAGGTGTACGGAAAGCTAATCTTCTGTTTTGTGTTTGTAGGTTCATGACAATCAGATTTCGGAACTTCCCAGCGCGATCGGGGAGCTGGTGAACCTTCAGAGGCTGAATATCAGGTATGGCCCATCCCCCATAAATCCTGCCGCTCCCATGGCACATCTGTTGTGATAGGAGGCAGCCCGAGGGGCAGATCAGTGGTATGATTCTAACCCCCCCCCCCCGGGTATAGAAATCTCCCATTATTCATCATGATGAAGCTCGGGCTCACCACACCTGTTGCATCCCACAATGTGATACGTGCGCCTCTTAGTATGTGTAGCTGAGGATGTCCCGGTGCCGATGCCAGTGAAAATGCCCCAATTCTTAAGGCCATTACCGGCTCTTTAAATGTTCAGACAGAAGCAGCAGTGCGAGTTCCCGCGCTTCTGGGGACCTCGGTAGCCTGCTGGCGACCTGCAGATAGCTGTCCATGGCAGTGCCTGTCTGGTTCTTTATCTCCTCCTTCCCAGCGCAGGCACAACCATGGACAGCCCCGAGGGCGGAACTACTGCCCCAGGTCTAGAAGCTGGGGGTTTCCTTCCGCACACCGACGGGGAGGACTGGGCCGGCAGTAGGGGAGGCCGGGTTCCGGTATCGCCTGTGAGGTGGAGTGCCTGCAGAGCCACTACAAATGCCCACGTCGCCTGGGTGAGATCGGCACAGAGCCTGGTGAGAGGACATGTGTTCTCAGAACACATGTTCCCAAAGCAAAATGCTATTCTGCTGTGGGGACACGTGTTCTGCTGTGGGGACACGTGTTCTGCTGTGGGGACGTGTATTCAGTTCTGGTGAGAAACTGCCCTAAAATCATCAGTCTGTGTCTTAGAAAAACATGTCACATGGCCCTTTAAGAAAAAGTATCGGTAAATGGTATCGGCAAGTACATGAGGGACAGTACTTGGTCTTAAAAAATGCGGTATTGGGAAATCCCTATGTGTAGCACCATATCTTGTGAACTTCTTTTGTTGTGTCTGCAGCCGGTGTTTGCAGCACAATCTTGCCACAATACCTAGGCCCGTGATATTTCCGCCTATGCTTCCATGTTGGGTCTCCCGGGTGACAACCAGACACGTGTGCTCCTGTGAGGGACTACGAAAGATCAGAGGAGGGACCAGCTGAAGCTTTATTACAGCAGGTGATGCGCTGGGTGCAGGCCACCTGATAGGACTAGAGCAGGCAGGAGGAATCATGGGACATGCAGTGCTGATGCAAGAAGCCACCTGATAGGACTACAGTAGGAAATGCATGTGCATTATGGGCTGGGGAGGAGGAATTATGGGACATATAGTCCAGATGCAGGAGGTCAGCTGATAGTATTACACCGGGCACGCATGTGCCTTATTAGCTGGGTGGGAGGAATCATGGAGCATGCAGCCTCAATGCAGGAGGTCAGCTGATAATATTACACCGGGCACGCATGTGCCTTATTAGCTGGGTGGGAGGAATCATGGAGCATGCAGCCTCAATGCAGGAGGTCAGCTGATAATATTACACCGGGCACGCATGTGCCTTATTAGCTGGGTGGGAGGAATCATGGAGCATGCAGCCTCAATGCAGGAGGTCAGCTGATAATATTACACCGGGCACGCATGTGCCTTATTAGCTGGGTGGGAGGAATCATGGAGCATGCAGCCTCAATGCAGGAGGTCAGCTGATAATATTACACCGGGCACGCATGTGCCTTATTAGCTGGCTGGGAGGAATCATCATCATCAGGATCCAGTTTGGGCCAATCAATCCTGTGAGCGCTTCCTGATCCAGTATTCGGTCAATGAACAAGTTTGGGTAAGTGCCGCACGAATAGGGCTGGCTGTACAAATTTGGGGGGGAATGTAAGATTTTGGGGCAAAATGCTTCTAAATAGCAATGAGGGTTTAATAAGACATTAGGGGCCGTGACACAAATAGCAATTCTGTTGCTCGTGAGAATTCCCCAGTGACCGGATTGCACATCCCTGCCTTCTATGTGTTGCTTCTTTTCTGGCAGTGAGGCATTGCTCCCTTACTGTTGAAAACGCTGCAAAGTCGCTGGTGAGAGAGCACTGCCTCACTTTTCCAGTCGGCGAGGGAGGGACAATCAAGCTCCAAAGTGAACACCGTGTGACACGGCCCTGAAGGTTCTCGGGCTAAACTTTTCAGGCAGTATCCCCCCCCCGCAGTACCTCTTCTTGGCCACAAGATGCCCTCAGTCTTCCAGATTGAATGACAGCTAGGGTTACCCTATCGGAAGGTTGAGGACGCTACAGTGAATGCCGGGTGTCATCACAGCACCGCCTTCCATTACAGTGTAGTTTATGGTGGGGAGAGTAGCGCTCTCTGCATCAGTAAGCATCACCCAGCCACAAGAAGAAGCAAACAGTGGACCCTGTAGTGACCGTCCAGAAGACTTTACAAAAGGTAAGTATAAAAACAAAGACAAGCAAAGAAACACAGCCATGGGGGAAAACTATTGGGGTGGGGGGGTAGGGTTAAAGGGGAGAGTGCAGAGCCCTGAGTTGGCCTTTAAGCTTTGTTTACAAGATTTGAAGTTGGTTTGTTGTGTTTTTTGACGTTGTGACTTCCAGTTTTCTGTATTTGTCTCTGATGATTAGTCACAATAAGCTGAAGAGTCTTCCCGAAGAGCTAGCACAGCTACAGAACATCAAGAATCTTCTTCTCCATCACAACCAATTGGAGGAGGTACCGAACTCCCTGGGACAGCTGATCGCTCTGGAGGAACTGGTAAGCTCCGTATAACGATGGAAAGATCAGTTAACGCTTCACTTCAGGCAAACTGATAAACTATACATACCCTGCATAGGGGTTGTTTTACAAACCTTCACTGGGGGACGCAAAAAAGATATGCTGTTCCAACCCCGTGGACTTTACCGCTCTGCACTGGAGGAGGAGATGTCTTTTTCTGGGTCCCGTCCATCCAGTCCTGAGATTCATAGAGCCTTGTCAGACAGCACAGTTAGGTTGGTGACCTCTGAACTTCTCTGCTACAGTTTAGCAATACAGCCAGATCACCTCCTGCCTGTGACTGGACAGTGAAGGAGATGCAGAATGTGCTCATTACTCTTCCCCTTGCCCTTCTAGTCTGGGTGCTGCTGTACAAGGGGTCGTGCGATGCATTATTACAATGCATAACACTGTTTTGCTTTTTTTAAAACATTTTTATTGAAGTGTCACAAAATGGCACATTATTCAAGTCTCTGCAGCAGCGTTGTGGTATTAACAGACACACGCACACCATGTGTGTTGAGATGTATTGACCATTGATGTATCGGTCTCTATGTTTGCCTGATGAAGGGACCACTAACCGTTACAATACGTTGCTGTCCCCTAGTGCCACCATGTATGTTTAGCGTCTGGATAAAGGCGTTTAGCACGTTGGACTCTGGTGTGTGCGTGACTACTTATACATGTGGATTTACGCGGCGCTATCCGCAGGTCATACCAGCACCCATCTTATTAGATTGGGATTTCAGTCTGGAGTGTGGTGAAACATAGACTATTAGAGATGTATTGATCAGCCCAGGTCAACGCTAGGGCACTTAGAACCCTATGGTTTTATCTGTGCCCCTGTATTAAGCCTGCTCTGATCTCTACGGATCAATACAGCTCAATGCAGATGGTGTGAACGAACCCCTTATATAAAATGTGCTATAGTTTCCCTTTAACAGGACATTATTATTGCAGGACTTCTCCAATAACAACCTAAGGAGTGTCTCCAGCTGCCTTGGTGCCCTGACCAACCTCACCCGGCTCAACCTATCCAACAACAAGCTGAAGGTCCTTCCTCCAGAGATCAGCCGCATGAAGAGTAAGATGGAATCTTTCATTTTTACCTGATATAAATATTTTCCTTTTATTTGCATGAGGCTCATCGGGCACACGGCGCATCCCTGGTTTCTCTTCTCCCCGCTGGGCGCTGCTCTGTGTCCCAGCGGGGAGGAGAGAACTGTCGCAGGAGGTTGAGCAGTGCGGGAGGCGAGCGCTGTGAGCGGCCGCCATCTCTCCCCCCTGCACCGCTAAGCCTCCTGTCACAGATCAGGTGTGTGGGTGGTGACAGCTGTCATTGCTAAGAACCAGAGGTCTTGCTGCACTCCTTACCGGAAGGAACCCGTATGGGTGGGTACTCGTAGTGACCACGGACGGCACCGTGTATACCATAAACAAAGAAATAATGTCACCAGCACACCATAGTAGTAAAGCAATAGTCCATTTAATGGCACATTGTCATGCGATGCAAGCCCTTTCGGGGCCTCGGGGTCCCCTTCTGAGCCTGATGAAGGGGACCCCCTGAGGCCCCGAAAAGCGCTTGCATCGAATGGCAATGTGCTATTGAATGGACTATTGCTTTACTACTATGGTGTGCTGGTGACATTATTTCTTCGTTTTGCTGTCGCAGGAGGCTGAGCTCTCCTCCTGCCTCGCCCAGCCTCCTGTGACAGATCGGGAGAGTACCGGTGTGGGGGGGCGGAGACAGCCGGGGGTGCAGGGGAGAAGTCGCCTGTCAGAGGAGACCGAGCTCTCCTCCCCGCACCGCTCACTCAGCCTCCTATGACAGCCGATCCAGGATGAAGAATGAGTACAAGCAGTCAGTGATCGCTGACTGTTTAAATAATTGAGGACTGAATCCCCAATTAGGAATGAACAGGAAGTGCTCTACATCACTTCCTGTTCATTCATGATTGTGGTTATAGTAAACATACTCTGTCCACAAGTTATGAATGAACAGGAACACTCAGCATAGAAGATTCCTGTTCATTTATAACGGGGGAATGCAAAAAAAAGAGATTGAGGGCTCCGTGTTCTCAATCTCTTTTTCTATTTTAAAAGGGAATTATCAGGGGTCTGTTTAGACCCCGAATATTTCCCCCAAAGCCCCTAAACGTAAAGTAAAAAATAAAAATATTTAATAAAAATTTTATATAATTTAGGAAAAAAAACAAAAACTTTCAGTTTCGGCCTGACTTTTATATTTTTTTTCGGTTTTGAAATTTTAATTTCGGTGCACCTCTACAAATCAATATGGATTTCAGAGCCAGCTCCATTGACAACAACTAGGGAAAACCTCACCAGTTAGGCGGCAGCTGTAATTTTGAAGCAGCATTGACGACCTGGCTCCTGGGATCTGGCAATATAGGTAGATCTGGTGGTCGGGTGTTTGGCCATAAAGTGTAACCTGTCTCTTGCGGACTCCTCTAGGTCTCCGTCAGCTGGACTGCACCTCCAACCTGCTGGAAGACATCCCTCCTTCCCTGGCTGGTATGGACTGCCTGGAGCAGCTGTTCCTGAGGCAGAACAAGCTGACCTTCCTGCCACAGCTGCCCAACTGCAAACTACTCAAAGTAAGGCCCTGAATGGATTCTTTCCTGTATTTGTGTAGATCTGACGTGTTCTGCGGTACATGTAACCCATTCACATCAATCCCTTCATCAGAGGAGCTCAGAGAACTTGTAGTTACCAACACAAACATCATACAGATGCAGTGCGTGATGGGATTTAAACCCAGAACCTCCGCACTGCCTGGCACACATTGTAACAGCCAATTGGCCACACTGCCCAGTACATCGCAGGAGTGGATCAGCGAAAAATGATAGAGGTACCTGAATTGGAATTTCAGATACAGATGTTCTGACACGAAGCAAATTGACAGGAGGAGAGAACGGAGCGAGCAGAGAGATGGCCTTGTCAGTCTGCTGCTGCTCTTTCACTTTCTAGGCAGCAGACAGGATGAGAGGAGATGACACCACTGCATTTCCTAACCTGAACTCCAGCCAACCAGCTAAATACACAGACATAATGCATACGTGGGAACTGTTTAACCTACCAAAGGATTCACATTTATCTGCAGCCTGTCCTGAGATTTACACAGCTCTGCCACATAGCAGAGCCCTGTTTTAGTAACACAGGTCTACTCCCTCCCCCACCCTGCGAATGGACTCTGAAAGGAGAAGCAGCAAACTGATAAGCTCATCTCTCTGAGTTTAGGTGTGCAGAGGATTGCATGAGGATGATATCACTTACACTGATTGCAATACATATATTGTGTGTGTGTATATGTGTGTGTGTACATACACACACACACACACACACACACACACACACACACACACACACACTTACGGAATACAGAGCTTCATTACCCTGTATCTTTTATATCTGCCTGGAGTTTACTGTAACCAAGAAAGTGGTGTCCACCTACTGGCTGTGCTTTGTGGCAGAGCTTTTTAAACCCCAGGACTGGATGGGCAGAAATGTGGATACTTTGGCAGTAAAACAGCTTCCTTGATTGTATGTCATCCGTGTATGTGAATGTGAGCCGATACTTGAACTTTGTTCTCAGGATCTGCATGTTGGGAACAACCAGATAAACACAGTGAGCGCCCAGCACCTGACGCACCTCACTTCCCTCTGTACCCTCGAGCTGCGGGATAACAAGCTGAAGAGCTTACCGGATGAGATAACGCTGCTGACAGGACTGGAGAGGCTCGATCTCGCCAATAATGACCTAGGCAGGTGAGACGTATTCCAGGCACAACGGTGTCTATAATGCAGCATCACTAGACAGCTTCACTCTTCTCAATAGCTGACAAATGCAACACTGAAGGTCATTTCTTTCTTTCCCGCTTTTTTTTTCTATCTTTCTCGTTTCTTCTCTCTCTTGCCGCTCTTTTTCTTTCTTTCTTTCTCGCTCTTTTTCTTTCTTTCTCGCTCTTTTTCTTTCTTTCTCGCTCCTTTTCTTTCTCGCTCCTTTTCTTTCTCGCTCCTTTTCTTTCTCGCTCCTTTTCTTTCTCGCTCCTTTTCTTTCTCGCTCCTTTTCTTTCTCGCTCCTTTTCTTTCTCCCTCCTTTTTTTTCTCGCTCCTTTTCTTTCTTTCCCGCTCCTTTCTTTCTTTCTTTCTTTCTTTCTTTCTTTCTCGCTCCTTCTTTCTTTCTCGCTCCTTCTTTCTTTCTCGCTCCTTCTTTCTTTCTCGCTCCTTCCTTTCTTTCTTTCTTTCTCGCTCCTTTCTTTCTTTTCTTTCTTTCTCGCTTACGCTCTCTCTTTCTCGCTCGCTCTTTCTCTCGCTTGTTTTTTCTTTTTCATCACAAGGTCATTTTCTCACCTAGGCAGGTGAGACGTATTCCAAGCACAACGGTGTCTATAATGCAGCATCACTAGACAGCTTCACTCTTCTCAATAGCTGACAAATGCAACACTGAAGGTCATTTCTTTCTTTCCCGCTCTTTTTCTTTCTTTCTCTCTCCTTCTTTCTTTCCCGCTCTTTTTCTTCCTTTCTTTCTTTCCCGCTCTTTTTTTCTTCATTTCTTTATCGCTCCATTTCTTTCTTTCCCGCTCCTTTTCTTTCTTTCCCGCTCCTTTTCTTTCTTTCCCGCTCTTTTTCCTTCTTTCTTTCTTGCTCCTTCTTTCTTTCTCGCTTTCGTTCTTTCTTTCTCGCTCGCTCTTTCTTTCTCTCTCGCTCGCTCTTTCGCTCGCTTTTTCTTTTTCATCCCAAGGTCATTTTCTCTCCCCCCACTTGCCCTTCCATTTTTACAACCACCTTATCAGGAGTAACTGTCTTGGGCCAGGGTATGCAATCACTCAGCAGCGGTCATCATTCATCTGTGTGCTATACATTCCCTATAGAACCTCTCTCACACCTATACAGAGCACTAGGATTATCAGGTGTCCTTTCTGTTTGCGTATTATACGTTAAAATAGAAACTTATGCCAAAAAGTTTTATGTTTTTGTTTTTTTTTAGTTTTGGACAGAGTAAGGCAGAGTTATAACCCCTGTCAGCTCTATGCCCCATTGGGGAGATTTCCCTTCACTTCCTGTCCGATAGCCACAACAGAATGCGAGGGAAAATCCCTGGTGATCAACAGAAATAGTTTCCCCCATTGGAAGATAACCTATCTCTTGCTGTTGTAATGAAAACCCAAAATTTGGGATTTTATTCCATTTCAGTGATAATGGTCACCGAGACAAATAGAGAGGGTTAATCTCCCTAACGGGGACACAGATAATGATAAAAAAAACCTGACCGATGTTCTAATCCCTCTCTCACTTACCCAAGACTAGCAAAAGTTTTGTCCTCAGTTGCACTTAAATAACTTTTTGTTTTTCCATTTTCAGTTTGCCGAACACCCTGGGAAATCTTCCGAAATTGAAATCCTTACAGCTGGAGGGTAATCCGCTGAGAGGGATTCGTAGGGATGTACTGAATGTGAGTAATTGGCGCGATGCACTCGCTGAGGTCCTACTGCTTAAAGTCCACGTTTTTATACCTCACGTCATATAGCATGGGTGCATACATCATCCCAAAAACCCAAACCGCCCCCCCCCCCCTTTACCTGAAACATGGGATGATGCATCATCAGGGGGAATCCTTTTAAAACAAAATTTAGTGCAGATGGAGCCCACACAGCCACATCATCCAGGTTTGTTATTGTTTACATGATATTACTAGAAGTCGCATCTTCCACCGCGGCAGATGGGACCTGTGCAGAGTGCAACACCAATCCATCTTCCCTTACCACACTATAGTTCAGCCTTCCTTCCTCCAGCCAGGCCCATACCTCCGTTTGGTCCTGAGCTTGGGAAGCTTTGCTCTGATCTCGGATGCAATGCTCTGCAGACTTCATTGCAAAAGAATAGTAACATTCACATGGGATCAGCGTTGCTGAATTTACTAAGGTGGACTTAGCCTTCAAAGTGAACCTGTGCTTTACAGTCCACCACTTGGAGAAATTGGAATCGACTAAGGTGCGTTTGGTGCATGTCCCTCGAAAAATGACAGGTTCACTTGAATCCGAGAACTTCACGGCTGGAAGACAATACGGAAATGTCTTAGAAGTATAAAGGACAACACAGGGAAACAATTTTATTAACCCCTTCAGTAGGACTACCCCTCATACTGCAAGGGTTAAATGCTCATTTTTGTCTAAAAACTTAGTTATACTCTCCTAAACCTCGGAGCTGGCTGGCTGTTACATCGCTCCCTTCAGCCTCTTGCCTCATATGCTGCAGCCATGATATGTCCCTCGGGGACCTCACATCCAATACAAAGTGTATTGGACGTGATGACTCGAGGATCCTTAGACCACTGCAGGGTGAGTGAGGTGGAAGAACTGGTCTAAGAGCAAGCCAGCTTTGACGATCGGGGGAGTGTAACTATTTTATTTTATTTTAGTCCGTAGACACAAATGAGCAGTTAACCCTTGCAGTGCTGGGGTAGTCCCTCTTCAAGGGTTAATAAAAAACATTTGCCCGGTGTTCTGCTTTAACTATCTATATTTTTTGTCCCTTTAGAAAGGCACTCAGGAACTTCTAAAGTATTTAAGAAGCAGAATACAAGTTCCAGGTAATCTATTTTTCCTCTTTGTTTAATATTTTATATCTGGGCTCTGAGGTTACTCTTGGAAATTTTTCATAAATGCGCAGACTTCCCCAAAAAACAATCCTGATTGCTTTTCAAGGTGATCTTACTCCTCTGTTTTGGCCTGTGTCTAAGACTTTTTGTCCTAGGGTGACAACGCTGATTAGGTCTGTGCCTCTGCAGGAGCAGTGTTGTCTCCTTAGGTCAGGGGTGGGTAACTTCGGCCCTCTAGCTGTTGTAGAACTACAAATCCCATGAGGCATTGCAGGACTGACAGTTACAGGCACGACTCCCAGAGGCATGTTGGTATTTGTAGTAAAAGCACAGCTGGAGGGCCGGAGTTGCCCACTCCTGCCCTTGGACGTGTAGAACATGGTTGTGTTTTCAGCATATTGCCCAGGCTCTGGCTACTGCACCGCTGCAAAGATGCAGCACAGAACTGGAGAACTTCTAAGGCCATTAACGTTACTTAAAAAAGACATTGATGCACATTCTTGTAGTTGTGTCGGTGAGATGAGAGTTATGTGCAATGCAAAGACACTAAGTGCCTAAAAAATTGTTAAATCGGTCCTTCTACTTCAGGGGCAAGGTCTGCTTCTTCAAGTTGCCCCCCTCCCCTTGCTAAAACACTGCATAAAAGTTCCTGTGGTGTTGGTGGTGGTTACATAACATACGTGCCTTTCCCTGACTTCTTCTGCAGTGCCTAGGAGAGGGTGACGTCATCCTGCTTCCGGCCACATCTTGGAAGGGGTTGGTGGAGTGGATAACATACATGCCTTTCCCTGACTTCTTCTGCAGTGCCTAGGAGAGGGTGACGTCATCCTGCTTCCGGCCACATCTTGGAAGGGGTTGGGGGTGCGGTAGATAACATACATGCCTTTCCCTGACTTCTTCTGCAGTGCCTAGGAGAGGGTGACGTCATCCTGCTTCCGGCCACATCTTGGAAGGGGTTGGTGGAGTGGATAACATACATGCCTTTCCCTGACTTCTTCTGCAGTGCCTAGGAGAGGGTGACGTCATCCTGCTTCCGGCCACATCTTGGAAGGGGTTGGGGGTGCGGTAGATAACATACATGCCTTTCCCTGACTTCTTCTGCAGTGCCTAGGAGAGGGTGACTTCATCCTGCTTCTGGCCACATCTTGGAAGAGGTTGGGGGAGTGGATAACATATGTGCTTTTCCCCGACTTCTTCTGCAGTGCCTAGGAGAGGGTGACGTCATCCTGCTTCCGGCCACATCTTGGAAGGGATTGGTGGGGCGGTAGATAACATATACTTGCCTTTCTCTGACTTCTACAGCGGCGCCAAGGCGAGGGTGACGTCATCCTGCTTCCGGCCACATCTTAGAGAATGTTGAATAGCCCAAACCTTGGGACCATTGGGCTGCACTGCCTTCTTGCTAGAATTGGGCTGCTCAACATTCTCCGAGATCTGTCCGAAAGCAGGATGAGGTCACCCTTGCCTAGACTGCGCTTGCTGTCCCGAAAATGCTGCAACTTTGGTCCATTGTGTTGCCTTAGGCAATCCATGCACATGAATGGGCTGCTCTAAAGCAACACACATTCTGTGGCACAGGAGCAAATCTTTATTCGTAATCAGTGGTTCGCCATCCACGAATAGCGACTGGTAAACACATCGGGGAGGGCCGAAGTAACACTCCCACTTAGACCTGGATTTCCCATAACGTCTTCCAGGACAGCATCACGAGATGGAATCTCCTCCCCCACACACAGGAAACACGTCACTTAATCTGTTTAAAAGACCCTCCTCTCCTCCACTTTCGGTTCTCGTGATGATTGAGGGAGTGGAGGAGAGGAGGGTCTTTTAAACAGATTAAGTGACGTGTTTCCTGTGTGTGGGGGAGGAGATTCCATCTCGTGATGCTGTCCTGGAAGACTAATGGAAATAGAGTTACCGGTAAGTCCTAACTCTGAATTTCCAATTGAAGAATGGAAAATGTACATTGGGTAAGCAATGGGGGAATGCAACTGGCAAAGGCGTGGTGACTAAATACAGCAAAAAATCCCAACTAGCAATTTGTCACATGATCAATCCATTCTGTGTCTCTTTTTTCAGCTTTGCTTGTCTGGATTTTGTGTTGTGTCACATGCACACGCAATTTTAAATCTATGTGAGTTTATAAATTACGCTTTTTACATTTAGTCGGAATTGTGGAGATGGTTTTGTGCGTGTAGATGCCAGTGGTGATGTCGATTTTATTTTTTACTGAAAATATATTAAATGTATAAAAACATTTCAGATTCAAAGAATGAAGAAAACACAAGTCCTGTGGTCACGGCTATGACGCTCCCGAGCGACTCCCTGGTTAATGCACATGCATTGTCTACACTGAAGACCTTGGAGTATAGGTAGAGCTTATTCCTCGTCATTTACATTGCTACAAACATTCTTTGGATGTATATTGTATCGGCATATACTACGGAGCCCCATATTGTGACCTCAGCATCATTCATATCAGTCCCTTTTATAGCCTAAAGTCCTTACAGTAGACTTGCATGAGAAAGACCAAAACATCCCTGTCCTTCTACCTCCAATCTGCTCTGTCCCTCTCTACCTTTTTGTATTCACATTTTATAAAAGCTTAACTCCGGGCAGGTATTTATTTTATTATCACCGGTATTTATATAGTGCCAACAATTTACACAGCGCTTTGCCAACTGTACAGAGAAGCTGACTTTATGTTTTATTGACCCTCCCGTTGTCTCTTCCTCAATACCAGAAAACGATAGGTCCCCCTGCACTTCTCACAGCGCTCCCGGGCCAAGTGGAAACAGTGGTGCTCGCAGTGACAATGCCGGATGGCGCAGTGCACAGCAGTCAATGAATGATAGAAATCACCAGCACTCCGTAAATGAAATACAAAAAATATCCATTTATTTGGATTAAACGTCACACATATCAAATAATCCAACGTTTCGGGACCACCCAGGGTCCCTTCATCAGGGCAGAAATCTTCCTCAATACTACTTCATGTATCTGTCCCTTCATCAGGGATGTCAAAGCTGATATGCTTTTGCATGCCCCCATTTTATCCTTCCTTGACTATTGTAAGACCCTCCAATGTGCTGTGAGCAGAGCAGACCTTTTCCTTCATTGCACATGTTCGTGTTTTTCTTGTTCACTTTGAGCGATTCAGTTGTCAGATTTTCATTTGTACTCCGGGTTTTTCTAGTAACAAGCAGGCCACCACCATTCCAGATGCCATTTTCGATGCTATTGGCTCCTGCCCCGTCTCAACACTAAATTTCAGCAAAAATCAACTGGCCGAGGTTCCCCCAAGGTAAGCTCTTCTTTATTTATATATACGTAAGAATAGCAATGCTTCATTTGCTCTGAAGAAGCAAGATCCACTTGTTTGTGTGTTAAAGGGAATGTGTGGCATTTTTTTGAAATTTTAATAAAGCTGAACTCCAACCTTCTTTTTAGTCTTGCACAGTTGTACCGGCTTCTTTCCTGGACTGAAATTGCTTCCTCTGATGTCACTGCACACTGCGAGCTCCTCATAATGTGCATTAGAAAACGCAGCAAGTCAGATAGAGCTGAAGCAAGTCAGATAGAGCCCACCTCATTTCCTGGCTGGGGGATGCACTTTCCTCTCCAGCCTGACCCTTTTCATTCATTGGATTTCAAGTCTTCCGATCATAGATGCTCAGCATCACATGTAGGAGTTACCTAGGGTGATCTGCAGGCAAATGCAACCTGCCTAGGAACGCCTACTCCTTCAGACTGACATCCACCCATCAAGGCATTTTGATATTTGAATAGCTCCTCCAAGGAGCCAGCCCACTGCTTTCATCAGGGCTGAAGGGCTCCTGGAGTGCTAAAGCAGGGTGCTGTGATGTTTTCAGGAAGCACCCTGCTGGCCCCTCCCACCAGCTATGATCTGCCTGCTTTGCATAGAGACCCATTGATGACATCATTGGTTCTAAAATTGGGTATGTAATGAAAATGGAAAGGTTTATTTAAAAATTCTAGGCTGACTTTATTTGCATTCAGACCATCCTAGGTAACACCTAGATGTGATGCTGAACCTCCATGACTGAATTAAAACGCTGGTACCCTCAGTACTTCCCTTAAGAACTGTCAGCCCTGATGCAAGCAGTGCACTGACTCTTGGTAGCGGTAATGCAAATATCAGAATGCCTCGATGGATGGGTGTCACTCTGGAGGCGTGGGCGTTCCGAGACAGGCTGCATTTTCATGCAGACCGTCCTAGGTAACACCTACATGTGGCGAGGGAGCATGGGGCCGGCTTTCCTGCCAATTATGGGGGCGGGTAATGATTCGCCGCCCAGCTTCCTGACAAATCAGGAAGCCGGGCAGTGAGTCATTACACGCCGCCGGGAAGCCCGCGATGGAGCCGGCTTATCAGTATTGGTTTCTGGTGCATCCCTACCTACATGTGTCTAATGCACATTGCGAGAAGCTCACAGTGTGCAGTGAAATCAGAGTAAACCATTTCAGTCCAGGAGAGAAGCCGGTACAACTGTACAAGACTGAAGGGAAGGTCGGAGTTGACCTTTTTTAAGAGAGAAACTGGACATGTCCATGTGTTTTTTTTATGTGTCCTGTCAAACACTCCTAGGGGTGAAGGGCCCTTTGCTCCAGCTTTGGGAACCTTTGCACCCCCCTTCCTGTATTCAGAATGGATGAGTCAGTTGTTTGTAAATTGTAGACTTATAGCAGATGATGATCTGAGATCTTTACAAGCACCGAGGGAAGCCGGTGTAATTTCCCGGCACTTTCACGCCGAGCGTCTGCCTGTTGAAGAGCCCTCAAGGGGAATTTTAAATTATTTCTACTTACCGTAATTCACTGTAAGTGCTTTCCACGAGGCATCTCCTGCGCACGTGTGAGTTCACTCTGTTTCGTCAATTGAAATAGCGGTGTCCCGTCTCCAGTGAGATGAAGGCGCTGAACGCTCCGGCCATACTGAGATTCAAAGGCAGACATGAGTTACTGTAATATTTCTTAAAGAAGCCCTGTCACCACCTGGTCCTGCACTTGCACGTCAAAGTGAGAAGGTCCCAGGTGGGGCTACTGTGTATATGTCCAGAACAATAAAGTTTTAACAAAGCGCTGACATCAATGGGCCACCGGTCTTTTTCAACTGAGATCACAGAGAGCGTGGACAGGCTGGTGTGAATGGTGGCTTAGAGAAATGCTGCCTGCTACAGTCATGTGAGCTATGTGTTCAGTAAATGTACTTTTTGTGACCATTCTACAGCAACATCCACACTTCCTGAAGTGTCGGCTAGAGAGCCTCCTGGACCACCTGCAGGGCAAAGCGACAGGTTCTCTTTAATACCCCTTACCCCACTTTGGCTTTGCTTCCCTCCATCACCTAATAGTTCCTGGTAGGGATGCACCGATACTGTTTTGTTTTTTTTTGGTATCGAAATACGAGTACCGATATTTTGCTTTCAGGTACTCTCCAGTACCGATACCGGTGCTTCCAGTGGCATGGAGCTGGCTTCCCGGGCAATCGGGAGTCCAGGAGGTGGGTAATGACATGCCACCCGGCTTCCTGATTGCCCGGGATGCCTACTCCATGTTGGTTGGCTGGCTCGATTGTGATTGTCCATTGCTGATTGGCCAGAAAGCCGGCTTTCCAGCCAATCAGCAAGGAGCCAGCTTTTTGGCCAATCAGGAAGCTGGAAGGTGGGTCATTACTGGTCCTGATTGCCCGGGAAGCCAGCTACATGTTCCCCTTCCGCACTGCCAGTCAGAGGAAATCTTCCTCTGTCCAGAAGTTTCAGTATTGGAGAAGGTATCAGAGCATTTGGGCGAGTACTCGGCCAAATACGCGGTATGGGCACAGATACCGATACTAGTATTGGTATCGGTGCATTCCTAGTTCCAGGTATGGAAGATCATGTAACTAATTTCAGTGCTGATTCTAAATTGATGATTGGCCAAACACTGTCACATGGGAATGAAGATATCTCAGAATTATGTAAAATCTGAATCGGATCCGGATCGACTCCGAGCTCACACGGGGCTGTCCGTCTTCGATTTCTGCACTCCGTTGCTGCTTTCAGAATGAATTTGACCTGTTGGCTCACTCACTCCAAAGGACAGACCCCCTTCCAAGGTTCACTAACGACCCCTGGTGGCACTTTGGGGAGCACCGGGAGATGCAAGTATTGCATTGGCTCGTACAGCTCAGGCACCTTTACATGCCTGTATGTTTTTTGGCTTGGGGGAAGAAACCATTTTTAAACAGGAAGAAAGAACATACGCCAGGAACATAGTAGCTCTGCTGGACATTGAACTTGGGTCCCTAGGGCAGCAAGACCAGGGTACTAACCACTGAGCCACAGTGTTGCCCAGTTGTGCCAAGTTACCGCTACAGTTGGATAGTATGTCAACAGAGGTTACACAAAGGTAATTGGTGCCATTTATCAGTGACCGTGTGTGTAGCTGTGCCCTCACTTATGTAAGGTCTAACACCAAGAACAAGACCACCACCTCTTAATGGGCACTAAGTGGGCAGACCAGGGGCTCCTTCATAGTTCCTTAGAGATAAAGGAAGCTTTCGGCTGTTTCAGCTTGCAGGCAGCCACTTCTTTATTTTCTTTTAGGTGGACTCTTGTGGCTAAATTCTACTATTTTACACAGTACTGCTGGAAAGATTTTTATTCTTTTTATTGCATTGAATTTTTCTCGCAGGATCGTAGAATTGAAAGAATCTGTGTGCGACGCCAACCTGGGCTTCAATAAAATCCCAGCAATCACCCTGAACCTGTGCATGCTACTGAAATTAAAACATCTGGATATGAGGTCAGTTACTTCTCTATTAATGAACAAGGTCTCAAATTCTCTGTAAATAGGTAACCTGCCAAAACGATAGCACAGAGTAACAGAGTTCTGTAAAGCTGCCCCTACACGGCTTTTATTTCGAGCTTTATATACTGCTTGTTTGTAATTCAAGCAGTGTGTGGGCCAGTGGGGACCCGTCCATTGGACCAAAGTCAATTTTTCAATTAAAAGAGAACTATGGGGTAAGCGTTTTTCCCTATAGTTCTCTTAAGGGTCACGGGAGGACATATACTAACCTCCTCCCGTGACCCAAAGCTCTGTATATATCAAGCTTCAGCTCGCGGTATACTGAGACTGCCGCAGCCGGGATGGATCCTGACAATGCTGTCGAAATCTACCCTGCTTTGTGAATGACAGCTGGCTCTGCCTATCTAGCGGCAGAGCCAGCTGTGCCCGCCCCCTCCCCCGTCCGTTTCTCCAGTCAGCGCTAGAGGATCAGAGAGGGCCGCGGGGAGCGGTGACTGTCAGTCACCGCTCTCTGCTGGAAAATGATTGAGAAGTGAGCGAGCGACGGTATGCGTTCGCTCACTTCCCGATCTATTGAGCCGACGTGTGACAGTTTCATTGTCGCACGTCGGCTCGAACTATGAGGATGAGTGAAAATCACTCATCTTATGGTTCTCCTTTAACTTTTATTAAAGGAGCCGGTCCGAAAATGTATGGCCAAACAGTCAGTTGGCTGCAGTCACTGTTTGGGGAGTGCTGACAATAACACACCCTTTGCTGTCAGAATACAATAGACTGTTGGGTGGGATTTCCCCTTTCATGCTGTTTTGCCTGATATCTCCCAGTGAGATTTTATAGCCAATAGCTAATTGAGTCGGCATTGGTATATGACCTCTGACAGTGTTTGTAGTCCAAATCAGGAAAGCAGCTCAGGGTGACAACACTGGTCCTCCATAGATACAGCGCAGAGAGTGAGGAAGTTGACAGGAAGAGTCACAGGCAGGACAGCCGGGTACAAATAAAGTGAAAAGGAAAAGAAAACAAATGCAGCCCTTTCATCTAAAGACTGGTAAGCAGTAATATTCACGGCCTGGCCAAAAAACAAAATCACCACCTGTATTTAGCTAAGCAAATGGGTAAGAGCCTTCCATTGGATGATTATTGAAGTGATTAATAGGTTTCATTTGGCAGCAAATGAGGTCAGCTGCTTGAGTTTAGATATCCTTTAGCAAATCATCTGCCCATACCTGTGTTCTTCTTAACAGAACCTGTAGACGTTGTTTTGTCATCACAATGTGTAACCTCTCAGTATCTTTGATTTGGGAGACATTCACTAAATGTACTTCTCTTAATGCAGGAATAACTTTTTGTCTTCACTCCCTGATGAGCTGGAAGCTTTGACACGACTACAATCTATCATCCTTTCTTTTAACAGGTCAGTGATATGTATTACCAGCAGGATGAATTGTCAATGTATGGCACCTGAGGATTTAATTATTGGTATAAAGCAATAAGTCTTTATAATAGTAGAAAATAATGAATCTTCAAGCAGTCTGTAAAAGAAGTTTAATAATCCTCACCCGCCTGCTGGGTGGTGACTCTGGCCTTCACTCTCTTGCAGAGCTATGAACAGGGCCGGGCGGAGGGGTAGGCAGAAGAGGCGGCTGCCTTGGAGGCTTCTGCTGGAGGGAGGTCCTGCAAAAAGAGCAGGACCTGCAACCTGTACTGCTGATCTAGTTCACAGACCATGAAGAGGGGACACTTTCGCTTGGGTACTCAAGGAATGTGCCCCAGCACCGACTACAGATGCCCCTGGCTGTGGCAGATGCTGTGTTCTGCACTGCGCTCTGTGGTTCCACCCACCGGTCACTAGGCCACTATTGTCTCCTGTAGTGACACAGAAGCCGGTGGGTGAAAAGAGAGTCCCTGCAATGTGAATGATACTGTCAGTGTGTTTGCATGCTTTTATATACAACATGTACATTTTAGTTGGGCTGCAACTAACGATTATTTTCAAAATCGATTAGTTGCCCGAATATTTTTTCAATTAATCGATTGGTTGTACTTAAAAAAAAACTCTCGCTCCCCCTCTCTTTCTCTCCCGCTCCCCCTCTCTCTCTCCTACCCCCTCTTTCTCTCCCGTTCTCCCCCCCAACTAATTGATAATGAAAATAGTTGGCAACGATTTTCATTATCGATTTATAATCGATTACTTGTTGCAGCCCTACATTTTAGAAATTATATATGCTCATCATCTCTGCAGACATTTCGGGGTCTATTTATGAACAAGTCGCAGAGCCATTTGCCCTGCAAATCTCTGCGAGCATTCGCTCGGTGCAAATTATTTTTAATGTAAGTTGGATGTAATAATTGGAAAATATTGCATAATGGCCTCTAGATGGAGCTAAGGAGCATAGGATACTGGTATGCCGGTATGCCGTGCTCCTCGGCTCATCAAGTGAACATAATGCAGTATTTTCGAATCTACCAGTCCCAGCACCTCCAAAGTGAGCCGGTTGAGACTTGTAGTTGTATGGCAGATTGAGAGTAGCAGTCTATGAAGCCTTGCCTGAACGTTGTATTCTTGTGTGTCATGGCCTCTCTTACTCCTCTGTTCTCAGGTTTAAAACTTTCCCAGAGGTTCTGTACCGGATTCCTACGATAGAGACGATTCTCATTAGCACCAATCAGATTGGATCCATAGATCCCGAGAAGCTGATTAAACTGACCAAGCTGTCCACCCTGGACCTCCAGAACAATGACCTCCTGCAGATCCCGCCAGCCCTGGGGAACTGTGAGAACTTAAGGTGAGGGGCCACTGAGTCACATTTGCTGGTAGCCTGATTAAAGCTAAGCCTGGGGCACCTGAAAGATTTCCATGTCTGTGATCTCAGCCCGCCAACCTTCACGGTGAAATGATTCCGGAGAGGTAAGTACTAAAGCTGAAGTTTAATCTGCTTATATTTCGCCTTCCTTTAGTCCCCCCCCCCCCTCATCAACATGCTAATGACAATGATAAATAAAACGTTTCCATTTACATACTTTATTGTAGACCAGGTGATATCATCACTGGGTCTCTGGGCTTCTGTATGTAATGCAGGCAGATCAAGGCTGGTGGGAGGGGCCGGCAGGGGTGCTGTGATGTTTTCAGGAAGCTATGTACAGCCCCCTGCCAGCCCCTCCCACCAGTGCCTCGGTACTCTTCTAAAGAGCCCTTAGCCCTTCTACAAGCAGTGGGCTGGCTCTTGGGAGGAGTTATGCAAATGTCATGGGTGGATGTCACTCTGGAGGAATGGGTGTTCCCAGGCAGGCAGTATGTGCATAGTTAATGCCCACATGTGATGCTGAGCCTTAATGACTGAAGAAGTGAAATCCAATGGATGAAAGGGGCGGGCCAGGGACAATCAGGCTCCTCCAGCCAGGAAATGAGGCGGCCTCTATCTGACTTGCTGCAGCTTCTAATGCACATTGTGAGAACCTTAAGTGATCAGATGTTATATCTGCAGTGTGAAGTCATGTGACGTTTCTTATCCTTGGTGTTTATTGCTTGTCCACAGAGCTCTCCATCTGGAAGGAAACCCGTTCAGAACGCCGCGGGCGGCCATATTGGCCAAGGGAACAGCCGCTATTCTGGAGTATCTCCGGAGCCGCATTGCCACTTGATAGTGAAGAGGAACGGTCGCGGCTACTTCATGGCGGTGTCCGGATCTCACACGGTGCTGGAATACAGAATTTTTTTTTTTCATTGCCATAATTTGTTATCATTACTGACACGGCGCCGAGCTCGCAATTTATATCTGACGCATGGCGAGATACAATCTTTACCAAATGCCGGGGAACCTTATTGTACCTGCAATGTTTCCTATAACGGCAAACACTAAAGTTTTTCAGGAGTTCACTTTAGGTTACAATGTTTACATCTTGTGACAACCTGAAACCAAATAAAGAGAACCTGTCCCTACACTGGCTTCCTGCCCCACTGATAGCTCAGCGTAATGCCGAGTGGGCTTGAGTGGATGTGCTGGCCAGGGATGCAACAGTCTTGGCACGTCTTTCCCCATGGTGGCCCTTGCATTCGGTCATTTTACCAAGCACTGGGGACACACCTAGAAATGTCACTGCTGGACTCCTGTAGCATCCCTCTGCCATCTAAAACATCAGCGATAAGCCCATTCTGCTTACAGAGGGGCACACAGAGGGGTTGTGCTCACCAAGGGAACTGGAGTCCAGTATAACACTTGCCTTGGTGCCCATACCACTACATAGTGGGTACTGGTTGGTGTTTAATGAGACCACATTTTTCTAAGCCTGCTTACTGTGCTTTGTGGCTTTTAGAGTGCTATGTGTATCCTTTCTCAGGTAGGGAATTTGATTGCCCGTAGGTCTACCCTCTTGACAACCAGGGCCTGGCAAACTATCGGCAGCGTAAAATAGCGCAGGTTGCATCATTTATACAAGGGCGACAAATAAAAAATGCGTGCAAAGCATGTTCCTGTGGAATGTAACATGCGTCAGAAATGGGAACATGCCTGAAACCTGAAAAAGATTGCATGTATTGTGTATACTAGGGATGCACCGATACTGGTGCCGATGCCGAGTATTCGGGCAAATACGAGTGCTCGCCCGAATGCTCCGATGCCTAGCCCGATACTTCCAGTATCAGGAAGCCGGGCAGCGATTGAAGACGAGGGAGTATGGAGCCGGCTGCCCGGCCATCAGGAAGCCATGCGACGAGTCATTACACAGCGCCCGTCTTCCTGATTGGCCAGAAAGCCGGCTCCATGCTTTCCCGTCACCTAGTGACTAGAAGCAAGGGGACGGCTTCCATGCTAACTAGGAAGCCGGGTGGTGAGTCTTTACACGCCACCTGGCTTCCTTAACCACCTCCGGGCCGGCCGTAGTAAAAAAACGGCCGGCCCGAGCTCTCTAGATCTGAGCGGCGTGGGGTCTAAACACCTGGTCTTGAAGTGGTTAATGGGACATTCGGTATCGGCAATTCCCCGCCCTCCCACAAAATAAATCGGTGCTCGATACCGAAATACTGATATCGGTGCATCCCTAGTATATACACATAGCATAGGCGCATTGATGCCCCAAGCAGTAGGTGGTGCAGGATTCTGTATGCACTGTGGTCACTGCGACAGAATAGATCATTTGGCGACTGTTTTCGCATTCAATTTTCCACTCGCAGTACCTCGCTCTTCGCCACTAATAGTTTATCGGGCTGACAGTATTTTCTATGCACGATCCTCTCGGGTATTTAACTGCACTGGGCTTAAAGTCTTTAAAGTGACATTAAACCCTCAGATTTTTTAACATAAACCACTAGCTGCCAAGGGAGGGAGGGATAAGGTAAGTAAAAGTCCTTTTTCCTGGTACCTTAGGCAAAAATGAGCATGTGACCCCTTGCGGTGCAGGGGAAGCCCCACTGCAAGGAACAGTTCCCCGGAGTTCAGCTTTAAATAACGAGGCCTGCTCACCTGCCGTGTCCATTACAAAGTGATCCCTTCCTTCTCATTATATTATCTATTATGCAGTAGGAGGAGTGAGACTTTTTGTAGCAGGTGTGAACTCCAAGGTGGGCAGAAATAGAGCCTGGGTTTGTAGCAGGGAGATCTCACCACGGTAGTCACTAGGACTTAGAAGCGAGGAGATAATTTGGAGAATCGGGGTAGGCAAACGTCAGCCCTCCAGCTGTGGTAAAACTACAAATCCTGCACCTACCTCTGGGAGTCATACCTGTGGCTCTCAGTCTTGCAATGCCTCATGGGACTTGTAGTTCCACAACAGCTGGAGGGCCACATTTTGGTTACCCCCTGCTCTAGGCTCTCTAATTGGAATATAATTTTAGGGTGGACAGACCCTTTCGGGAGGGATGACGTGCTCCAGGATATTCAGCGTATAAAAATGAATTCAGTGAAGTGTCTCTTCTGTATCGGTGTTCCCCTTTGATGGGCCCGGGGTTAGGATTTATTTTGCAGGCCGTGACCTAAACCAGCTCCAGTAAGAATAAAAATTTCCAGGAAATGTAATGGAAACCTTCCACTTTGGTTACAGAAATGTTACAATCTACACAATAAATACTACACAACTTGTTCTACACAATAAGTTCCTCACAAGGCATTTTGTCATTTCATTAAAAGTGACTTTTTCCTGTCCGTCTGCAGCCTCTGTGTCTTTCTAATCTGCAAAAAACAAAACAAATCCACTTCCTTGCAACTAATGCAACAGTACTCTTTATGCAGAGCGCCCCATCAAATCGCATTCCCTGCCCATGCGCTTGGCACCCTATGTTTGCGCTGTGCTGAATGGACAATTTCAGGCATCCAGTGTCGTGTTTTCTGGTTTGCTGCAGCAAGCCACGGATCTATGTGGATAGACAGGGGTGTTGGGGATGCAGTTTTTCTCTTTGCAACACTGGGGCTGGTCATGTGATATCGCAGGCAGCCACTCCCACTTAGCTGTACTGATTCAAAACTTACTGCAGAGCACAAGCAGGTAAGAATATGCAAATGTATAAAATCCCTGCAGGCTACATACTATGACCTATAGTCAGCCCACCTTCCCAGCAGCACATACTCCCCTTTATTCGCCTCCCCTGATGATCTGTTCAGAGCTGGAGATGCCACAATCTGCAAGTTCCCCAAGTCATAGCTGATGGAGAGTTATAGACATTCCCCATGTGACATTGCTGGCGCTTGGCCCGGCTCTGTCTCATGCATTGATGCAGTACAAGGAGCCGATCAGTTTATGTGCTGACCAGAAGCTTGTTGATCAGTAGAGAAAGCAGAGTCATGGAGGGATGAGTGATCACTGTGCTGCTTCTCTTTTCACTGTCCAGTCACAGGCTAGGGGTGTGTCTAGGACAAATTCTGGCCCTCCCGCTGAGGTATAACCACAAATCCCATCATGCCTCTGCGATGAGACTTGCAATGCCTAAGGGCCCAGTCACACCAGTTGCAGTGCATTCTGGCCCGATTCTGGCCAGAACGCACTGCCTCGCATTGCGGCCGGCTCACTTTTTGGAGGAGGTGTGGCGGGCCATTGAAGTGAATGGCACCGTAGCCACGCCCTCCGGCCGCAATGCGATCACCCGCACGGGATCGCAAGGCACATTGTGCCTGCAGTCCGGTGCGATCAAAAGAGTGCTCGCAGCATTTTGATCGGACCGCATGCACAATGTGCCTTGTGATCCCGTGTGGGCCATCGCATTGCGGCTGGAGGGTGTGGCTACGGTGCCATTCACTTTAATGGCCCGCCACACCCCCTCCTGCCCGACAAAAAAGTGAGCCGGATGCAGTGCGTTCTGGCCAGAATCGGACCGGAACGCACTGCATATGGTGTGAACGTACCCAAAGGGCAAATGGTGTGAACCTGCACATTCCAGACCAGACAAAATGACACATGCCGTATTTTTCTGGAATGGACTGCACTGGTGTGAAGAGAGGCCAGAAATAGCATAGGGATACATTAGGATGCATTTTGGGTCCGGAAACAATCTGGTCTGATCTGGATGTGGCGTGAACCTGCCCTAACGGCAGTTGTAGTTGCACCACAGCTGGCGGTCCGTGGTCTAGGACCATCTGGGCTCAAAGGAAGTGGGATGAGTGATCCTGACCATCAGACCGAGTACATCGAACAGCAGAAAAGTACAGTGTGGGGGGGAATCCCTGTATTGTTTATCTTATTTTAGGCTGGAGCTCTGCTTTAAGTTTTTTGTAACTTTTAAAACTCCACAAGCAAAATGGATGCAAACGAAGGAGAGAAAAATAACGCAGCACACTGACCATTTTGCACCATTTACAAATACACCCCCATAGCTTGTGGTGGGAATGCATTCTGTGACCAGTAGATGGCACTGTTGCATTGTTACAGCTGTTTGGGAGATTGGAAACGGCTTCATATTTGTGATCGATCACTCCCATTGGTGTGTAGTATGGATTTATTTTTTTTCCCTTGTTTTTGGTTTGTTTAACATATGTATAGCAAATTTCTCATATCTGGTTTGCTGACACTAGGGAAACAGACTTATGGGACAGCTTTACTTTTAGGGAAGTCATCCTTTGAATATATCACAATGTTCTATTCATGTGCTTTCCTGCCAATGCAGTCCCTCCGAGATGATGTGCAAATGCCAAGTTTCTGAACTTTAGGATCTGCATATGGTTAGGTACGCCCTCCCTCATGTGTCCATACTCAGACATAATGATAAGTCGGTCAGGTGCCAAACATTGCATTGTGGGGGTGTAGGAAGAGGTGCATATGTCTCCCATGAACCCAAAAGTTTTTTTTTAGGTGGGGCGTTACTGAGCATAGTGGATTAGAGAGGTGGCCATGGAAGATTTCTCCTATACAATTGAGTGTTTATTTTACACCTGTGTAATGAGGACAAAGAAAATGATAGTAACCTGGAAAGATACTTGCTGGCACTGCTGAAATAGCCAATTAATGGGGGTCTCTTACTTGGACATGGGGGCAGGAGGGCAATTGAAGTTAGAGAAATCCTTACTAAAACCTGCTCATCTCATTTCATACTCTCATCATTATGGGGACAACCATAGACTAAGACTTACAGGGCTATTCACTAAAGAAGGGAAGAGTCTGGAGAAGGCAAGAGAAGTGAACAATCTAGGGCAACAGCTGAATTGGAAATCGTCTTGGCTGGAGTTTGGCATTAGAACGGCTCTACTGTGCTTTGTGCTGGCTTAGTTCACTGCTCCCCAAACTGCGGCCATTTGTTTGCCTTTATCCAGCCCTTGGGGCACTTTTCTGTCTGGCTGACACCAGTGGTGGGGCAATATTCCTCCCAGTAATTCCTTTCACTGATGCCAACGATGGAGCACTAGTTCTCCTACTGACACCAGTAATGGGACGCTATTCCTCTCACTACTTCCAACAATGGAGCATTAATACTTGCATTAACACCATAGTGGGGCACTATGTTCACTGATACCAATGATAGAGTACTATTCCTCCCACTGACAACAACATTGGGGTGCTATTCCTCCCAATTACAATCAAGATGCGGCACTATTCCTCCCACTGATACCAATGATGGGGCACTATTCCTCCCACTGATACCAATGAGGGGGCACTACTCCTCCCACTGATACCAATGAGGGGGCACTATCCTCCCGCTGATACCAATGATGGGGCACTATTCCTCCCGCTGACACCAACGATGGGGCAAAATTCCTTCCACTGACACCAACGATGGGGCAGTATTCCTTCCACTGACACCAATGATGGGGCACTATTCCTTCCACTGACACCAACGATGGGGCACTATTCCTTCCACTGGCACCAACGATGGGACACTATTCCTTCCAGTAACGCCAACGATGGGGCACTATTCTTTCCACTGACACCAACGATGGGACACTATTCCTTCCAGTAACGCCAACGATGGGGCAGTATTCCTTCCACTGACACCAACAATTGGGCACTATTCCTTCCACTGACACCAACGATGGGGCACTATTCCTTCCACTAACACCAACGATGGGGCACTATTCCTTCCACTAACACCAACGATGGGGCTCTATTCCTTCCACTAACACCAACGATGGGGCACTATTCTTTCTACTGACACTCACAACAGGGCTCTATTCCTTCCACTGACACCAACGATGGGGCACCATTCCTTCTCTGATACCAACAACGGGACGCTATTCCTCCTCCTTACACCAATGATGGAGTTCTATTCCTTCCAATGAGACCAGCAGTGGGGCACTATTTTTCCCTCCAACACCAACCGTGGGGTACTATTCTTCCCACTGTCGCCAACAATGGAGCACTAACTCTCCTTCCACTGACTACAGGCTCTAGGCCATTTTTCCTACTCCCACTGCTCACCAACCCTGAGAGCATTGTTTACTCTCACTGACAGGGCATTTTCTATTCCCACTCGGCCCCCCTAAGGCCTGAAGGATAGTGAATTGTTAAAGGAGAACTATGGGGTTAAGGCTTTTCCCCATAGTTCTCGTTAGGGTAACAGGAGGACACAAACTAGCGTCCTCCCGTCACCCTAAGCTCAGTATTAGCTCGCGGTAAACAGACGCCGCAGCTGAAGCGGATCCCGACAATTATGTCGGGATCCGCCCAGCTGCGTGACGGAGCGGGGAGGGGGGAATCCAGCCCCTCCCCCGAGAAGTGAGTGAACGCCGGTATGTGTTCGCTCACCTCCCGATCTACTGAGCCGACCTATGACAGTCTCTTTGTCAGAGGTTGGCTAGAACTATGAGGTGACTGAAAAGCACTCACCTCATAGTTCTCCTTTAAAGAACATTTGGGAACTCCTGGTTAAGCGGATGCTTTCTGCTTCCTTTTAGCCCATCTCTTTACCATGCATGATTAACAAAATACAGGCAACAAGTCACGTGTACAATAAGCTGACAATTTATTTTTTTGTACAATAGACTTTATTTTTATATATATATATTTATATAT
>NW_017306347.1:293640-367422 GCF_000935625.1 Nanorana parkeri | reverse complement strand
TTATATATATTTATACGTTATTTAAAACACTTGAATACTGAAAAAGTCGATACTTCAAAGCCTTTATAAATTGCTGTACATTGCACAGCATTGATCGAGTCCCTGTATATTAATGTATGTACAGAAACCGTCTGCAAAAATTCACCCCAAACACAGCATTGCATTATCGATCTCATTTGCTTCCTTTGCCTGAAAATGAGCTGGAAGTGAACACTTTGCTGAGTGCAAATCAAACACAGAGATAAAAAGAGCCAGAAATTGGATTGCACAAAGTTAAAAAGAGCAACTCCAGACAATTATTTATTTATTTTTTTCAAACACGCGCTGTAGCTCATTTCTACATTTTAAGTTTGTTTAAATCGTAGTGTTTCCTCCTACAGAGAGTTGCTGACACTTAAAGTGCACCTAAACCCAAAAACAAAAATGTGACATTTTGCAGCTTACCAGCCCTTCAATGTGGTGGTTGCATTAGTTTTCCTTTTTTTTTTCCCTGGTGATCCTGCCAGTAGCACACTTCCTGTCCTCGGGTGACAACACTCACTGTACTGTGTCTACGGAGGAGCAGCGTTGTTGTCACTCACGGATCGGAAGTGTGTTTGGACTTCAACAATTGCAAGGCTGACAATGTTGTATGACATTTTAATGCCAGCTCACTACAGGAAGCTAAGAGCTCAATGGATTTCTGGCAGGATCAACAGGCAAAAATAACGCAGGGAATGGTAAATTTAATGGAGAATTATGGGGAGAGTGAAATACATTCATCTGCATAATTCAAGCCGACCTGTGACACTAAAGCTGTCACAGGTCGGCTCTATTGATCAGGAACTCAGGGAACGCATACTGACGATTGCTGACTTCCCGATACTCTCCCTGCAAAGAGCTTCCCCCAAGGATTCCCCTTTCTGTTCCGCCAGCGCTGACTGGAGGAACAGACAGGAGAGGGGGAAGGCATAGCTAGTTCTGTCTCTAGAGAGGCAGAGCCAGCTGTCAATCAGCCAGCAGGATGGATCCAGACAATATTGTTGGGATCCACCCTGGTTGCGGCACAGCTCTGTGCTGTCAGCATATAGCGGGCCATAGCCGAGTTTTGGATCACAGGAGGACATACCATATGTCCTCCTGTGACCCTAAAGAGAACTATGGCCAAAAAAGGTTAGGCCATAATTCTCTTTTAAAAGACCAAAAGAAAGCAAGTTAGGATTTACATACACTTTAAGATGAGCCTTGCAGAGGTAGTGTCTGCTGAGTAGACGGAAGGGGAAGATGCTTTGATGGCCTTGCCAGAGCTCAGTGTGATGGGGGCAGTGGCACCGAACTGCAGGATCTAAAACTTTTTGCCAAAAAGAAAACTGCAAGGTTGTAAAATATATACCCTCTGCACATAATGTAAAAGCAGCTTTCAGGTTTATTAAATCTTTACATTTCAAAAGGAAAAAAAAAGGTAGAATACATTCACAATTTATTGGAATCTAGCAGGTCATAGCTACCGCTATTCAGCTTTATTTACATCCAACTTAGAAATAAAAATGACATTATCTTTATTTATATATATAGCATTTTGAAACACTTACAAAATGACAAATCTTCAGAATTTTCAACTCAAAAGCACAAATTGTTTTTCCTTTGTTTTGTTTAAAAAAAGTTAATTGTACCTGCATCGTTTCGAAACGTCCTTTACACAAGTCTCATGTATTTATCTATATAGCATTCAAGGAGGTGTATAAAAAAAATTGGCTCGTGTCTAATAAAGCTCATCAGCTCTGTGGTCTGCAAGTAGAAAAACATTTAGGCGGGGTGTTTTTTTTATTTATTTTTTTTAATGGTGTTTTTAAAAATGTCACCAGTCGCAACTCGCCGAGTCAAAGAATTTGGTTAGTAACATTCTTCCGAAATGAAATCAATGTCGGTGGATTGGTACAAATAAAAACCGCGATCTTGGTAAAGTAGACCCGTCTTGGGAAGAACTTGGAGGGCGCTGCCTTAGCTTTCTTCCTTCTGGAAATGCTAGTTTACTGGAGGACTGGCTGCTTATGAGTCACTGACTGGGAAGGTCAGATAAGTCTTCTTTATTCCAGACCAATGACTAAATCCAAAAGCTCAACATACCAGCCAAGCAACTGGAGGAGACATCAGCAATGGCAGCTTCCATGTTTCTCACATCCCAGAGTTCCTTTAAAGATAAATTCACTTATATTTCCCACCCCACTAATTTCTCAATGGTAGCACAAACCTCACTGCTGGTGATCCAAGTTCTCCTATCCATGTTTTGCCAAGGACTAGGCAGTGATCATGGACTTTCTGGTGTTCTAAAGAGGACATACATGGTCAACGTGGTGGCCTCAACCCACAGGCGGAGTTGGCTGCTGTTCTCTATGATTGATCTTTGAAAGAAGCATGGCTACCAAAAAGAACACAAACAGACCTCAGTGGGATCCATTTAAGAAACAACCGCACTCCAAGGGTCTTCATCGAAGATAAAGATTATGGAGCAAATACATACTGTTTGTTCCTGCCCATGTGTGCTCAACCTCTAACACATTTCACTATTCCCACTTACTCATGTTCTCTATGTGTAAGCCAGAATGGGGAAAAGTGTTAGTGGCTAAGCCCACATGAGCAGGAACAAACTGTGTGTATTTGCTCTACAAATAAAGATCTTTATCTTCAGTCTTGGAGTGTGTCTATTTGTGGATTGCGTTCCACTGAGGTCTGTTTGTGTTCTTTTTTTTTGGCCATGCATTTTTCAAGGTCAACCAAAGAGAACAAAGGCCAAATCCAAAGATGGGTTAAGGCCATGATGATGACCATCTATGTCCACTTTGATAGGACACCAGAAAGGCCATAAACACTGCCCAGTCCTAGGCAGAACATGGAGAGGAGAACCTGTTTCACCAGCAATGAGGTTTGCACTACCAGGTGCGCCTGTTTGCTGTTCCTGGGATGCAATTGTAGTGTGAGCCTGGTTTTGGAATGTGAGCGGTGTTTGCTGTGGATTATTTAAAAACCTCATTGGGAATTTGATATTATTTAGCATCTGAGATACCTACTACCAATTGGAGATTTCGACCAGACGGCGTTAGACTGCAAAACACAAAGACTGACGGAGCTTTGTACAGCTGCATTTTAACATTATTCAGCAGCTGGCAAACTTGACAAGTATTTTGAAAATGCTATGCGCGCATGCGCACCGCATCTGCACAGAGCTCCAGTCTTTCTGCGCACTGGAAGTGAGGTATTTGGAGATCCCGATGAGTTGGAGCTTTTGATAGAACACTGGCAGTCAAACCATTGAGCGACTCGTCCACCGGCTTTGGCAGACTACTAAGACCTTGGTTTTTGCTTAACCACTTGCCATCCAGAGTTGCCGCATCCATCAGCTTGTTTTAACCCCTTAAGTTGCAGGATGTTTATAAACGTCGTCTGGGTATTAAGTGGTTAAGAGCGAGTCATAGCATTTGCCCATCCTGCTGAGCTAAACAAGAATGCAGATTGCTCTCCTCTTGTAACACACGAGGGGGACATAAGTCATCCCTCCAACATGGTCTTGTTATTCTGACCACAAAGCAACTTGTCAAGGGTTGCCATGTACCTGCTTTTGGAGACAACTAGGAATTTGTTTTTTTAAAAGAGAGTTGCAGCATTTGTCTACCTTTTGACCTAAACTGGGGTGTGAATTGCTCTCTCTTAAAAGGAGAACTATGCGGTTAAGGCTTTTCCCCATAGTTCCCCTTAGGTAACGGGAGGACACAAACTAGCGTCCTCCCGTCACCCTAGGCTCAGTATACTGAGGGGTATAAGTCCACCTTCACTCCGTGGCATTCGGGATCCGGATTTTCGAATTGCATTGGGGAGCTCCCGAATGCCATTTGGGTCTGGGAGCCATATACATATATCACTGAAGCCCAAGCTCCCAGATCCGAATGGCATTCAGGAGCACGGACGGAATCGCGGCGGGAAATCGCGTGATCCGACCGGCGCGACTGGGGTGCCATTAGAAAATAATGGCACCCACAGCGCGATCGGTTCACACCTTGGCGGCTCCTGACCACGTGAGGTGTCGCCTAGGTGTGAACCTGGCCTGAATCCGAAACCCGAACTGAATTTCAGATCCGAATCCTGAAATAACGAAATATCTGAACCGAACAGAATTTTTACAGCAGCTTACATGTTTACCTCGCTGTAACCTCTATGAAGGCAACCAAGGGAGCCTCCCCCTTCCTGCTGCCTAAATAATACCGATGGGAGCACAAAACCCCATAAAGATGGATCAGCAAATAGCTGAAGCAGGAGCAGGGAGCTCACCATTGGGGATGAGAAAAACGAGTCATTGCAGGGCTCTGACAGCCACAGGCATGACTCTCAAAGGCAGAGACATGATGGCATTTGTAGTCCCACCACAGTTGGAGTGCCAAAGTTGCCTACTCCTGTTGTAGCGTCATTTGAAACTGAGACCAACTTGTCTGTGTGTGCAGACTCTCCTGAGAATTCCTGTTCATCTGCATCATCCGATCCGCCTCTTCTGGTCTGCTAGTCTCTCTTCTAATTAGCGCTGCTGGGATTTTCTGTGCAGTTACCTCATATGACCCGGCAATGCCAATAAGCCACTGAGTCAGGAAGCAACCGCGCTTATTACCTATCTTCCACACGTGTCCTCAGCAGAGGTCATTGAAGGGTGTGATGTGCGGAGAGCAGAAACAATGCTTTTCCAGCCATAGCGGGAGGTGCGTTTTGCCGCTAAAATGCCGGTACGGAGCTTGCTCATGATCAACTACATCACATGACAACAAAGAATGTTCTTCATGATAGAAAAGACAAAAATAAAAATGATTTCTGCTAATGCATGTCTGCAATTCTCAGCAACTCCGGCTGTTGTGGAACTACAAGTCCCATGAGGCATTGCAAGACTCTGACAGCCGCAGGCATGACAGGATTTGTAGTTAAAGCACAGCTTGGGGGCCGGAGTTGACCACCCCTGTCACAGATACAAGCATACGCCAGGCATTTTTAAGGTGCCGCAATGTGAATGGGCTCTTAGTGACACCATTCCTTAGAGGATACAACTTAGAGGAGAAATGGCCACATGAGCACGGTGAAAGCAACTAGGAAAAAAAAAATCTACATACAACATTTGTTGGGGAAAGTGAATCGCTCGAAAAATGGCTCGCTCCACCAGGCTTCACAGTTCTGAGCAACTACAGCAACCATGGCAGAGCCGCATGGTGGTACTGCACTCCCCTGATAGCCTTCTCGTCACATCAAATTAAGAATATCATTGACAGCTTACAGCTTTGTGGAAGGCCCATAGCAACATTGGTAGCTAGTATGCTGTCAGACCACAATATGATTGGTTGCTAGGAAGCTGTCTGCCCACAGCATCAATGATTGCTAGTACGCTGCCAGCCCGCACCATTGGTTGCTTGGAAGCGGTCAGCCCACAGCCTTATTGGTTGCTAGGATGCTGCCATCCCACAGCATGACTAGTTGCTAGGAAGCGGTCAGCCCACAGCATCATTGGTTGCTAGGGTGCTGCCAGCCCACTCCGTGATTGGTTGCTAGGAAGCGGTCAGCCCACAGCATCATTGGTTGCTAGTATGCTGCCAGCCCACAGCATGACTAGTTGCTAGGATGCTGCCAGCCCACAGCGTGACTGGTTGCTAGGAAGCGGTCCTCCCATAGCATTATTGGTTGCCTGGGTGCTGTCAAATCACAGTGCCTTCGGTTGCTATGACACTGTTGACTAAACATTGCCCTTGTCTGCTAGGGCACTCCTGGCTGCACAGCATCCTAACAAACAACCAATGACGCTGTGTGGCCTGGGGGCTGAACATGCACTGGGGACGGATTGCACAGTATAGACACTCTGGCCTAAGTGTCCTTGCTCAAAGAGACCATTCTTCTCTTGCCATAGAATAATATGTGCATTTCTGTTTATTCTAGGCATGACCGCTGCTGGGTGCCGCCATCTTGGATGTGATGTCAGCAGCCCCAGCAGACTTAGAGCTGTCACTTAAGTCAGACTCTATAGTATTCCCCTTTGCGCCTCCTCTGGCATCTATATAAAAGGTTATGTAAGGAGGCCAGGGGAGTGGCAGAGGAGCCGGTCCAGCACAGACAGTTATTGGACCCTTCCAGAAGAGGCGAGAGCTATGACATGCAAGGAGGAAGGGGGCTGTGCTAGCGAATTGACTCTTCCTGGAGCAGTCAAAATTTCTTAGCAAGTTCAAAGGCACATCGCAAGTCAATAAAAAAAAAAAAGTCATCTATGGATATATAAAATACTTAATTTGTTGGCAATTTCACCTGCAATCTTTTTAAGTCGGTCACAGGGTCTCTTTAAGGTGGTGACTCGTGACCGATGTTCTTAAAAGATCGCCTTTACGTGAATGCCAATTCCTTCACCTTGGTGCGCCGCGCTCACGCGGTTTATATTCAGGAGCGGCCTTGGCCTTAATGGCAATTTGTAGGATAGAAAAGCTTTGCACCGAGACGGGAGAAAATATCTAATTGCGGAGTCGTCTTGTGAGATGGTTACCATGGCAGCCGCTGCAGAGATAAATAGGAGAAGCGGGCCCGGCAATGAATGCAATTCAATGTTAATCTGGCTGGATTTTGAAACAATAGCAAAGATGACTCCTCCAAATAGCGAGGTGTCCGCGTACACGGCGGTCTCTGACGGAGAGGCCTCTTCTGTCATGGCGGCTCTGCACTCAATGGGACCCGTACAAACAATACCCAAATGTGAAAAGAAATCATTGGTCTGTATGAGGGTGGGGATTTGCTGCAAATGGGCATGCTGTGTTTTAGGTGCGTCATCGGTTTGTTCACACATCTGCAGCACAGCACCGCAATAACGTGCGTCGACTTGCGGCGATACCTTTTATTACCACACTGCAACAAAACACATGTTTCTGCAGTACCACACGCTGCAACGCATGCCTGTGTTGAAGTGCCATTAAGAATCAATAGCAATGCTACAGCTTACCGTGCGCTTAGTAGTGGCGTGTGTTTAGGGCAGCACTATGGTGTGAACCGGTGTTCTATCAAAGATTGTGACTGGGTTGGAATGTGTGACCTGTGACGTGGTCACACATTTTACCGTAATCACGCCCACTTTTTCTAAGGTGGAAAATGTGACCGGCAAAAGGTGAAGAATTCCAACGCTTTGTCAGCTGTTCCAGGGCAGATCGGCATCGCAGATGGTATGTGCAAGAGAACTGATCTGCCCTGGAACAGCTGATCGGTCCTGAAATGTCACTTCTATCCGACTGCGATCTCACATTCCACAAAGTCAGATAGAAGTGACATTTCAGGACATTTCAGGTTCGCCTAAGCGAGCGCACCTGGTGCCCACAGAAGCTGTTGCTCCCGCAGTCATTCGCCCAATCTTTCAGATCACTAAAAAATGGCCGGGTAATGAAGGGGGTTTAACATGCCGGTACTGAAGTGGTTGAAGTCCAAACAATGGCTTTAAAGTACAACTAAAGTCTCGTATTTTTTGGCATATATCTGAAATGCCCCACGATTAAAAAAAAATTAGGCTAATACCTAATAACTTACCTGTATCAGCACCGCTCGCTCCCAGCTGAAGCACTCCCGTCTCCCCAACGGCTGTGAAGAAGAAGCGTGTGCAGTAGAGGGGAGGGGGAGAAAACACGCTGAAACTAAATGGATGGTGGATCAGAGACCAGCACCAGCGCTGGAAGGACTATCGGAAACGGGTGGAAGGAAGAAGATGATCATGTTGTGTCAAGTTCCTGTTGAAGAGACACAACAGGAAGTGGGTCGTAATATCACCGCATTTGCTTTGATTTCCCATCACATGGGTCTCTAGTTATAAATCTTCCACCCAGACAATGCTGGTGCTGAGCAAATGCCGTTTGCATTCACGCCACTGGATGGAGCCAAGGAGCTCTTTGGCTCCATCCAGTGGCGGGAATGGCATGTGCACAGGTGGCCACAGAAGTAGTGGCTGGCTGTTTATCTACAGTGACTAGCCATCAAGTGGTTAAAGGTATCAGACACAATAAAATGTCTATGCTCCTCGGCTCCATCTAGTGGCCACAGAAGGGCGTACAAGCACTGGCTGTTTACCTACAGTGACTGGTCATCAGGTGGGTAAAGGTATCAGACACGTAAAAATCCTATGCTCCTCGGCTCCATCTAGTGGCGGGAATGCTATGTGCACAGGTGGCCAGGGAAGGACGTACAGGTACATCACGCCAGAACAATGGGGCTGCAGAATGGCTGTTTATCTACAGTGGCCGATCCGCAGGTGGGTAAAGGTATCAGACACAATAAAATGTCTATGCTCCTCGGCTCCATCTAGTGGCGGCAGTGCCATGTAAGTGGCATTGGGCCAGCGTGTGGCTGGGTGGAAGATTTACAGAAGATGTCCCACTGATAATGGTCACCGGGCCAAATAGAGAGGCTGAACCTACCCAGCGCAGAGAACAGACAGTAATAATAACAAGTTTGAGCTGTAAATACACGTTGCAGGTCAATACACAGTAATAATACAAACACGCGGGCGGTTATATAGCACTTGTGATCCGGGTACCCCTACCAAACAGCACAGCCGGGCCCTTTGCTGGAGAAACAACAACATTTCCACATCACACATCCAGCCTGCTACTGGACAGGGAAGGAGTGGCCTGCTAGCACATGTGCACTGCAGAAGGCCCTGATTGGCTCATACTGCTGCAACTGATTTCTGCAAGCATTGCTGTATAGGGGGGATCAATATCAAGACAGATTCAGGTAGATATACAGGTGAAACTCGAATAATTAGAATATCGTGCAAAGTTCATTTATTTCACTAATGCAACTTAAAAGGTGAAACTAATATATGAGATAGACTCATTACATGCAAAGCAAGATAGTTCAAGCCGTGATTTGTCATAATTGTGATGATTATGGCTTACAGCTCATGAAAACCCCAAATCCACAATCTCAGAAAAGTAGATTATTACATGCAATCAATAAAACAAGGATTGTACATAGAACAATATCGGACCTCTGAAAAGTACAAGCATGCATATGTACTCAGTACTTGGTTTGGGCCCCTTTTGCAGCACTTACTGCAATTACTTTTGCACGATATTCTAATTATTTGAGTTTCACCTGTACTAGCTGCATATATAAATACATCATTCCATTAACTTTTGCTTACTCTCTGTACCTAGAGCTCAGCTTTTAAAGTCGATCTACCGGGAGGGGAATTTGGAAGCTGCCATTGCTTACTTTTTCTAGGCGCAGGCCCTGGAGTTGTCATATTTATCCCCTGCTTAACTATACACTGGGGTCTGGGTTGGAACATGCATGCATATAATAAGCTAGACATTGACCAGGGAGCAAAGGAAGGATAACAGTCCATTCACAGCAGGACAACGTGCACATCCTGCCAGTAACCGTACTTCCTGTTCCAGGGTGACGACGCTAAGCCGCCGCCTTATGATTAGCAGTAACGTTGTCAGAGTGCCATTTGCACCCCCTCAGTTAGCTGCCTATAAGGTCTGCAGGAGGCGTGGGCCGTAGTCCACCCATAACAGCCCCAAATCAACTGGCCACATTATGTATGCCAGAGGGAGAATTGGGGACAAGCATGGAGAGCAATCCGAACGTCTCAAAGCCTGTGTTAAGGTGGCACCTGCTAATGTACATTCTCCATATCTTCCAACAAATAATCCAGTAGAGGCGACAGGACCTGGAAATACTGCACCGCTCTATTATAAAACACTGAGGGGGGGGTTTATCAAACTGGAGCAGACAGAATCTGGAGCAGTTGCCCATGGCAGCCAATCAGCTTCTCTCTTTAGTTTGCTCAGGTAAGATTTGACAATGAGACAGAGAAGCTGATTGGTTGCAGTGCAAATCTGCTCCGGTTTTCAAACAGAATGAACACTTTCGAAAGAAAGAAAGCAAGCTGCCCGGCCGATGACAGCGCCGCTAAAGATCTGAATCACTTTTATTGAAAATCTTCCACAGAAGCTTCAAAGCATGAAAAAAAAATATCCTAAAAATAAACCGAGCCAAAAAAGGGGCGAGCGGGGGGAGGGGACAGGTCACATGCCATCGAAAAATAGCTAACAGTCCTCGAAGATCCGTCTCACACAAACATTAAAAAAAGAAAAATACAAAATCTATTTTATAAACATGAAGAAACTGAATTTCAGTCCCGAAACGGCATTTGTAACATTCATCAGAGTTCCCGGGAAGAGAGTGCGCACATTGGTGACAATCGTATTGAGGAGATCGAATTCGCCGGCCGGAGGATGAGCAAAGATACAAATCATTCTCAAAATGCGTCGGTACACGCCCCGAGCAGCAAGACTTAGCGGGATGCTCAGCAGCAGCAACAGCAGCAGGCTCGTCTTGCTTTCAGCTAAGTTGCTTCTTGAAAGCGATTTGTCTACTGCCTGATCTCTCCTCTGTTACGTGATTGGTCGCGTCTGCTCTCTCCATTGGGTCAGCCAATAACAAAACAGCAGGCACGCGAGGAGGAAGTTGCTTCTTGAAAGTAAATAGTATACGGTCCAATCTCTCCTCTGTTACGTGATTGGCCGTGTCTGCTGTCTCCATTGGGTCAGCCAATAACAAAACAGCAGGCACGCGAGGAGGAAGTTGCTTCTTGAAAGTAAATTGTATGCGCTGTGATCTCCTTCCTCTTATGTCTGCCATCTCCATTGTCCCTTAGACTGGCAGCCAATAACAAAACAGCAGGCAGGCAAGGAGCTCTGGAAATCGTTTTCAAGGGTTGACTTTGCTGAAAGCAAGATAAATAAACAGCGTGTTCTGTGAATTACATGTATTCATCTTATAATAAGGGGATGGTCTGCGGGCTAAACAGATGGGGGAGGGGGGACTCAGAGCGTTAGATTACCAGTCCATTTACATTTGTGTGGTGCGTTAATCTATGTCTCTTATGTCATGCAATGTGACATTTGTTGCAGATCGTTGAAATCAATGGGTTTAAAATGCACCAAAATGTCTCAAAATTCTTACACATCACACATTTCTTTGCGTTGGTGCGCTATTTAAGATGCATGGCACCGCACAGATGTAAACTGCCCCCCAGACTTTAGCCCCCTACCCCATGTTTTCGTTCAGCCAGGACCTCTTTACATGGAAGTTAGATGGCGCCCCCAGAACAGGGTATGTGCATACGGACGTCTCCCCAATTTTCATCCATTTTAAATCTTCCTTTTACTTCTAAAAGGAAACCACCGAGATGTCGGTCTTCAATCGTCCTGCCTGTCTATGAGGTGTTAGCCCCCCCTTTTCATTGTTGTGTTGGGTTCATGAACGCACTATGTGTGCGGTGTCTGCATGCATTGCGTTACGGCATGCTCGTTCATGTTGAATGGACTACTAATGTATAACAATGTATACAAAAGTGGACTTGTAGCATTTGTTTTTAACACACAGCGCGAGCTTTGCGGTGCGCTACAGCACAGGTACTGTGGCACCTGCAGTACCAGTGGCGTAAGAATCGCCATAGCGACTCAGGCGGCCAGTATGGGGCCCGGGCACATGGGGGCCAGGGCCGCCTGGGTCGCTATGGCATGTGGGGGTGCTGGCTGTCACAGACACAGCTCAGCAGCGGCCACGGCGCATTTCCCCTCATAGCCTCTGCAGAGCTGTGTCAGTGACAGCCAGCCGCTGAGGCAGATGAGTGCGGTGTTCGGAATGGAGGAGGCGGAGCCCGCCTCCTCTTACATCACTGGCCAGCAAGTGGGGCCAGTGATGTAAGAGAAGGCGGGGCCCGTCGATAGCAGAGGAGGCGGGGCCCGGGGACGGAACAGGCCAGCGACCACAGAGGCACTGACAGGTAAGAGATCTCAGACCCTGCAGAGCCCACTATAGAGAGTCTATGGTGGGCTCTGCAGGGTCACTCTGCGCTGGGGCTCTGCAAGTGGCATGACTGCCAATCACGGGGCCACATACAAAATTTTGCTATGGGGCCCTGTGATTTCTAGTTACGCCCCTGTGCAGTACATATGCATTGGGGTGCTATTCTAAATATACGTCTCCGCGCACAGTAGCATGCATTCCTATACGCATTTTTATTGCACGTTACATACATTAATGTGAAGGTGGCCAGGTTCCTTCCCCTATGCTTTCTTTCCCTACGTTTTGTTTTGGCATTTAAAAAGGTAACGTTCCAGGTTTGACCCTGCTGGCTAACATTTTTTTTAGGTGGAACTCCAGGCAAGCAAAAAAACCACAGAGCTGACATGCACAAATGTTAATATTTTTGAACAGGGGAGGGGGCGGGCACAGCTGGCTCTGCCTCTAGATAGGCAGAGCCAGCTGTCACTCACGCAGTTGGGTGGATCTCGACAGTAATGTCGGGATCCGTTCCGGCTGCGGCGCTCACAGTATATTGCGGGCAATAGCTTTGAGCTTTGTGTCACGGGAGAAGGTTAGTATGTGTCCTCCCGTGACGCTAAAGAGAACTATGAGGAAAACACTTACCCCATAGTTCCCTTTTAAGTTCAATTCAAGATTTTGAAGAAAAAAACATTTCTGAATTTTTTTAGGGCTTGTTCACACCGTGTCCGGACCAGAACGTTTTTTCTCAACACACGAAATGCATCCCATTGTATTCCTATGGTATTTCTGGGCTCTGTTCACAACAGTGCAGCCCGTTCCGGTGCGGGCAAAAAAAATGCTGCAGGAACTATTTTCCTGGTCTGGAACGCATATAAACACATCAAAAACGCACTGGACTGCACCTGAAAGCCCATTTGAAGCTAAAAAACCAAACAAACATGCACCGTAATGTGTCAAAAATTCATATAAACGCAATGCACTGTGTTTCAGATCTGGTCTGGAAAATGGTGTGCACCTGGCCTCACAGAAGACTGTGTAATGGACAAGGGGAGATCTGATATATATGGAGGACAGGAGATTGCACAATGAAATTAAGATAGGAAGGCTTAAAGGAGAACTATGGGGTTAAGTCTTTTCCCCATAGTTCTCCTTAGGGTAACGTGTCACTGCAGAGAGCCGTGACAGGATCAAGAGGTGAGCGAATGCCGGTATGTGTTCGCTCACCTCCCGATCTACTGAGCCGACCTGTGACAGTCTCATTGTCACAGGTCGGCTAGAACTTTGAGGAGAGTGAAAAGCACTCACCTCATAGTTCTCCTTTAAAGAAGAAGACCGGGCACACATTTTATTAACCCTTGCAGTGGGGCTACCCCCACACTGCAAGGGTTAAGTGCTCGGTTTTGTCCAAGTTAAAAAAAAAAAAGGTTCTACTCACCCGATGCTCAGATACCTGATCCTCGGTCCTGCAGCCAGTAAGCACTAGCCTCTCTCCCCCTCCACCCTGGCTGTGGTATATGTCTCTCGATGTCTTCACATCCAATGCAGGTAACTGGAGCAGCATTGGACGTGATGACATCAGTGGTGCCTAGACCGACAGAGCCTGGGGAAGAAGAGGCCGCACGGTAGCCAGGCAGAATCGAGGATCAGGCAAGTACATTTTTGTTTTATCTGAGCCCCTGGACCAAAACAAGCACTTAACCCTTGCAGTGCGGGGTTAGCCCCACTGCAAGGGTTAATTTTTTTAACTTCTTGGAGTTCCACTTTAAAGAAAATTCTTATATGAGATTTTAGCAATTGGGGTTTATATGTGACTATTGCCACTCCCTCCTCATTGGCTTACCTCTACACAGACTATCCCCCCTTCAGTCTATCATGAATGCTGCTGGTAGACTCATTCACCTAACCAACCGCTCAGTTTCTGCAACCCCCCTCTGCCAATCCCTCCACTGGCTTCCAATAGCCTAAAGAATAAAATTCTAAATATTAACAATGACTTACAAAGCCATCCACAGCTCTGCCCCCAGATATATCTCAAACCTTGTCTCAAAGTATCACCCTAACCGTTCCCTTCGGTCTTCCAAAGACTTCATGCTTTCCAGCTCCCTCGTCAACTCCTCCCACGCTCGCCTCCCGGACTTCACTAGAGTCTCTCCCATCCTCTGGAACTCTTTACCCCAAACTGTCCGTCTGTCTCCCACTCTGGCTGCCTTTAGACGATCCCTTAAGACTCTCTTCAAGGAAGCCTATCCTACCTCAACCAAAGGCTCAACCATCACGTTCTCAGACAATACATCCCCACACAGCTACCTCCTCATGTATCACTGGCCTCTCCCTTTTCGATTGTAAGCCCTCACGGGCAGGGCCCTCCTTACCATCCTGTCTGGAATTGTATTGTTATTGTAATGTCTTCCTTATATTGTAAAGCGCTGCGCCAGCTGTTGGCGCTATATAATTCCTGTATAATAATAATATGTACCGTTTGCCTGGAGTTCTGCTTTCATTTGTAAAGGAAGGAAAGTGCATTCAAATCACAGAGAACATTTACCGGTATATTCTGAATCTAAGATAACTTTGTTTGCACGTCGGGTGTCATAAAACTAACTAGAAGGACAGTAGTTGAAAAACCTAATAAGGAATGAAACTGCAAGAAGGAACAAAAACTGAATAAAATTTGTGAAAGGGGGTTATTATTCCATATTCAATCTGGCCTTTCGGTCTCATGCAGTGGACACCTAAACTGAAAGAAGTACGGGGAATGGACTGAAGACTGAATGAGGCTGAAAGCATTAAAAACCTCAAAGGGATCAAAGCTGAAGTTAATAGAATTTGTTTTCTTCCAGTCTTGATGAGATGGAATAAAAACATCCGTGTGCACATACCCCAAGTTACATGAGCCTGCTTGTTTTTTTTTTTTAACCCCTGTAATATTCAGAAAGAGCTCCACTCATTGCAGACTGAAGGACTGTGACAATCATAAGCGATGGCCTGCGTAGCATGCGGAATGTCTAATGACGGGTTTTGTAAGGTCAGACTATAAATGCTGATGCATTCGCTGGCCTTTGAAGAAACTCAGATGAAAGGAAAATTAAGGATGCTGGCATATTAAACTACAACATGCTCCGTTTATTTTCTGACCTCTGCTGGAATAATGACATCTGGAATCCGATTGGTTGATAAAAACCACTCTGACATTCCTTTATTTTATTGCCCTTTTTATTTTTTTTTACCGAGGTACAGGAGGCATCTTAGAGGAGATGTAACGGAGTATATAGAGGCTTGCCAAAAGTGTAAGTGAGTCCAATGAGAACGCCAAACAAAAGGTTCAAGAGTCCAAATTCTTTAAGTATCGATACTAGTTCACAACACGATAACACAAAATAACCAACGTGTTTCGGGGGCCCCAAAACTCTCCCCCTTCTTCAGGGATCAGATTTTGTAAACTAAGGATGCACCAATACCGATACTGGTATTGGTGTCGATGCCGAGTATTTGGGTGAGTACTCGTACTTGTCCAAATGCTCTGATGCCTAGCCCGATACTTGGGCTTTCGGTATCAGGATGCCGGGCAGCAAGTCATAACACGCTGCCCGGCTTCCTGATTGGCCGGGAAGCCGGCTCCATGCTCCCTCGTAACTTGTGCATGCAGGCGGCTTTCCGGCTAATCAGGAAGCCAGGTGGCGAGCCATTACGTGCTGCCTGGCTTCCTTAATAGGACTTCCGGTATCGGTATTCTGTAAAAAAAAATCCGAAAACAAATATCGGTACGCGTACTCGATACCGAAAAACTGGTATCGGTGCATCCCTATTGTAAACGGTTGGAGATGGCATAACTACCAAAAATAATTATTTTTGGTTATTATGCCATCTTTAAGTCCTACCATTCACAATATCTGATCCCTGAAGAAGATGGAGATTTTCTGGGCCCCCGAAATGCACTGGATGTATTGTGTTACCCTGTTGTGAACTAGTACTGATACTGATTCTCAACTCTTGCCTCCCTGCATCAAGGGGTTTCCTGTTGTGTGGAGAGCAGCCTTACTGGAGCCACTGTGCCTTGTTATAATCTAAGTGAAAGCCAAATGATGGTGACACAGTTCCTTGACGGATTCTCTAAAATGCAGAACAAATAAATGATTGAGGTGTCCAGAACCAACAAGATGACACCTTCATCATGGCTTTCTAAGAGGGGTGGGAACCAAGCAACTGCACAGGAATCTCAACATTTGTGTGTCCATGACTTATGAGAAAGTTACCGGTTGATAAGGCCTCCTGCCCAAAGTTCAAGTGTCAAGCTTGGGTGGACTTGGCTTCTAAAGTCAAAATTCAGACAACATTTTTTGCAGTGAAAGCATTTCTTCTTTTAGCGGGATGAGGATGGGTTCTAGATTTTGTTTATTGTCATCTGTGTCATAGGTTGAACTCGATGAACTTGTGTCTTTTTTTCAACCTGACTAACTATGTAACTATGTGTCCCTTCTGGAGAGATTGCTCTGACATTCTGTGACACCTCGCAGGAAATGAGATGGAGCCCCTCCAGTTGGAACAAATCAATCAAACCAGAACACAACCCATCCAAGACAGGCGCACAGCCTTGGATGATACAGTGATACCGTATAAATCCAAAAACAGAAATGGCCAGCACCCCCAAGGCAAAAACAGCACAGAACAGATACAAAAATATATGGGCACCACCAATGGTTCCGAGACTCTATGGTGCCCTTTCTCAAGGTGATAGTCAACAGGAGAACCTCTCCAGTTGGGACACATCAAATAAACTTGGCAGGTTTACTAACTCTTTCCTGCTCTAATGAAAACTTTAGCTGATTTCCCACTATTGAAGATGAGTATAAATAATAAAAAGGGAACATCTGGTACAGCTAGAGGCAAAATAATTTCAGCATGAGCATGGATCCTTCACTGTAAGGACGGAGAAAAGACGTGTCGGTGGCAAGCGCTATGATTGAATTAAATATAGATTGGATGCCTTTATTATTAAAAAATGACACCTTCACCTATAAATAGTAGGAAGCGGAGTGATTGTCCAAGAAATGTACATGATTGCTGCTTATAGGGTCAAAAAGGACTCCTCCCCTAATTTGGGAGCTCTTTATCTGGTGTGTTGTTTTGTTTTGTCTGGATCAACAGTATTGCTAGTAGAACAGACTGAACAAAGTTATTTATTCAGCCTTGTATTGTGTGTGTGTGTCTGGACATCCCATTGGCTACAGATCGGTTTTGTCACAGCCAATCAAGTTGCAGAGACTGAAGCTGAATCTGGAACCTATTATTTAAGCACATAGGGATTGGCTTTTCACCAAGGGCTTCAGCCAAAAGCAACCTTTGTCCCCATCTCTTGATGCACCACTATAAAAATACTAAACATATATTTAGATGACATCCAGTCTGATTAACCCTTACTTTTTTTTTTCTCAAATGAAATAAACGGCTTTAATTCTATACATTTAAAGTGTTCTCCATAAGGCATAAGTATCTATTTCGTATATAAAAAAGGGAATATTAATTCAGCGTACATCTTTAATAAATAACTTTCTTATCAATTTCTTTGTTCATTACGAAAATATGATTTTGTAATTATTATTTTTTTTTCATATAGAAGTCAAAATATGACTTGCGATTCCTTCTAAGTTGTTTTTGTTTTTTATGTTCTATATAAAAGGCATATACAACGTTGAGGCAGTGCTTGGTGGTGATTTTCGGGTACCAGTAGAGCGTCTTGTGTGCTTTCACGCTGTCAAAACTAGGAGATCCGCTTTGGGAAGAAAAACATTTTTTTTTGTTATAAAACTGCACCACTGTTCAGCCCAAGCCTCAGGCTAAATGATTAAATCTAATACATTGTTATCCAAGTAAAAGTTTTTTGTTTTTCATACGTATATCGTGAACGTCTGTCCGTCAATAATAACATAGCATCTACATTTGGCACTGCTCTTTGCCATTGATCCAGCAATTGGCAAAAACGAAGAAAAGAGAAAAAAAAAGAGAGGACCTGTCTAACGGATATCGTCACTGTTTATAAAAAATATTTAGACAGCAAGCTCACGTTGAATTACAAGGTCTACCGTTGTCTGAAAACTCTTCAAGAGCGCGACGGCCTTTTCGTGCTCCATATTTACAAAACTGTGTCCGTTGGCCTGGAATACAGAGAAGAGAGAAGGGTCAAAGAATGTTTTGCAAAGTCTAACGTTTCTTTCATTAAAGTGTTTGTAGTGCCCAAACTTTTGTTTTTGATAGCTCATTCAACTGGACTTGTTCGGTGATGTTAAAGATTAGGGATGCACCGATACCGATATCGGTGCCGATACTGAGCATTTGGGCGAGTATTTGCCCAAATGCTCTGATACTTACCTTGATACTGGAACTTCCGGTCAGAGGGAGATTCTCTCCGCAGTGCCGCAAGGGGTCATGGAGCCAGCTTCCCTGCCAGTCAGGAAGCAGGGCTGCAGGTCATGACCTCCCTCCCAGCTACCTGATTGGCCTGGCAAGCCAGCTTCATGCTGCCTAGAGACACTGCAAAGCAGCTTGGCTTCCTGACCAATTAGAAAGCCAGAGTACTTAGCCAAATGATCAGTATCGGCACCGATACCAGTATCGGTATCAGTCTTCAACATTACAGAACAAGCCATGACCTACCGCCTGGATTCCTGATTGGCTAGGAAGGCGGCTTCACAATGTCTAGTGACACTGCGAGGCTGCCTGGTTTCCTGACCAATCAGGAAGCCAGGCAGCAGGTCATGGCCCACTGCCCGTCTTCCTGACTGGTCAGGAAGCCGGGTTGTCTCGCAGTGTCGCAAGGGAGCATGAAGCTAGCTTCCCAGGCAATCAGGAAGCTAGGCCCACTCTACCTCGGGATGCCGATATCTGTACTCAGTATCGGTGAGTACTGATGAAACAATAACGGTACTTGTACTTGATACCCCAAAAAATGGTATCAGTGCATCACTATTGAAGACCTTTCAAAGCTTCTCCAAGCCAAGTATAGCTAGCTGTAGTTGGACTTATTCAACTGGACTTATTCTGTAATATTGAAGACCTACGTACTTTGCCAAAGCCAAGTATAGCTAATAGCAGTTAGTCACATTCAACTAGTCTTGTTCTGTATTGTTGAAGACCTTTTGTAGCTTCTCCAAGCCAAGTATACCTAGTTGCAGTTGGTCACATTCATTTAGACTTGTTCCGTAATGCTGAAGACACTTTGTAGCTTCTCCAAGCCAAGTATAGCTAGTAGTAGTTAGTCACATTCAACCGGACTTGTTCTGTTTCGTTGAAGACCTTTCGTAGCTTCTCCAAGCCAAGTACCGTATTTTTCCGTGTATAAGATGCTACTTTTTCATTAAAATGTTTACCTAAAAATAGAGGTGCGTCTTATACACGGGGGCCGCGGTTTCAAAACTGCTGAAAGTGCTGATACCACTGCAAACTAGCCTCAGGAGTGAAACTTCGGATTGCAGAGACAAGATAACAGTTCTCCTCCAATCATAAATCTTTTGTACCTGACGTCAGCTGTTGCTGGGGAGAGCGGCTGGCTTACTATGCAAAATTTAAACTGGATATAATCACTTATGCAAAAGAGCATGGAAATAGAGCTGCAGAGAGACAATTTGGACCTCCTCCACTGAGTGTATGATCAGACAGTGGAGAAAATAGGAAGAACAACTCCTTAAGATGCCCAAAAAGAAGAAGGCCTTGAGAGGAAAACCAGCAAAATGGCCAAACTTGGAGCAGAGGCTTATAACTTGGATTTCTTGCCAGAAACCAGTGATGCAACAGAGTCTGAATAAAGTGATTGGCTCAGAGGTAAGTGTGATGCATAAAATCATTTAAAATATTGATTTCTGAATTTTGGGTCAGAAAAGTTGGGGGCGTCTTATACATAGGGCGTCTTATAGACGGAAAAATACGGTATACCTAGTTGCAGTTGGTCACAGTCATTTGGACTTGTTCAGTAATGCTGAAGACGCTTTGTAGCTTCTCCAAGCCAAGTGGCCAGCAGAAGCTACAAAACGTCTTCTACAGCTGAATGTGGCCAACTACTATTAGCTATTCTTAGCTTGGAGAATATATATTTGTACACTCTATGGCTAAAAGTTTGTGGACACCTGACGATCACAAATTCATATGGCCAAAAGAATGTGGATAACCTGCCAAATTATTGCATTCCGGTGTTTCCAGTGAAGGGTACTGTTAATGCTACAGTATACAAAGATATTTTAGACAATTGTACTGTTCCAACCTTGTGGAAACAGTTTGGTGAAGGCTCTTCTCTGTTCCAGCCAGACTGTGCCCCTGTGTACAAAGCCAGCTACATAAAGACATGGTTTGATGAGTTTGGTGTGGAGGAACTCGAGTGTCCTGCACAGAGCCCTGACCTCAACCCTACTAAACACCTTTGGGCTGCATTGGAATGCCAACTGCAAGCCAGGTCTTCTCATCCAACATCAGTGCCTGACTTCACAAATGCTTTTTTCGGCTAAATGGGCACACATTCCAAAATTCTGTGAAAAGCATTCCCAGCAGAGTGAAGGCTGTTATAACCTCAAAGGGTGGGAACTCTTTATTAATGCTCTTGGCTTTGAAATGGAATGTCCAACAAGCTCATAGAGGTATGATGATTGACACCAGTGTGATTTCATGCCCACAGTACAGATGAACAGTGTGATCATTCCTGGTTGAATTGCATGTATACATTTACATATACATCCCTGACATTCAAATCCGATATATGACATTTACATTATACGATGCATGAGAGAGGCCGCTGTCAGATCTGTCAGATTGCAGGCACCGACATAAAAAATTGTAACATCAAACTGTCACAATAATGACATGGAACATTTTGCATAGTGATTCCTTTACATGGCATGTCAGATGTTCCTTGTATGTGGGAAGAATAAAAAGAACATTCTGTTCATCTCTGCAAGAAATTCTATTTTACGTGCACCTGTCACTGCAAAACAGAAGGGCAGATAACATGGGTGGCGCCCTAGATCTATCTATCTATCTAGTGGCGTCACAAGGGGGGTGCGGCCCACACCCAGGTGACATATTGGAGGGGTGACACCAAAATGACTGACAGTCATTTTGGTGTCACCCCCCTCAGTAAAGTCATGGAACGCGCGCCCAACAGTTTCGGGAGAGAGGAGGTGACCCAGAGGGATACCTTATCCCATCTGGTGACTGTCCCCTCTTCTCTCTGTCGGCAACCATCACCAAGATGGCCGCCGGCAAGTATCATCAAGATCGCCACGCATGCGCGATGACGTCACGGCGGGGTGTCACCCGGTAAACGCTCTGGGTGACACCCGGCCTGGGGATGCCCCTATCTATCTATCTATCTATCTATCTATCTATCTATCTATCTATCTATCTATTTATCTATCCTATCTATCAATTACCCCATCTCCTGCACTGCTTGATCTGAACATGTCCATTGCATGTATTTAACCTGTTATAAAAAATACAAGTGTTGTCATTGTAAATCCTGGCTGCTTAGCTGTTAGGCTGGTCCAATAGCTTTAAGTACTGGCCCAGAACAACTATACAGATCAAGACGTCAGAGAAAAGTCTGTAGTCTTTATCTACATACTTGTTCTGACCCAGTGACTCAAAGTATTGAAGCCATTGTATCAGCTTAAAAGTGGGCACCTATTTTTTTTAGGACAGGTCAGCAATTGCAGTCTCTCATGACAGGTTTCCTTTAAATATTTCATATTTACTGTTTCTATCCAGCAGGTGGAGCTCTGGCATCCATTTCACATGATTAACAGGCTATCCTTAACTGCTTTGCTTACCAAAAACATGTCTACAGACTGGAATAGTTTAAAGGTTAAATGACACACACAGCTGAATGAGTCAAAGTAATGACTCCCTCCAGCCTGCTCTGTTCAGAGAAAGCCATATGGAGAATCAGGTAAATACAGTCAGAAAGGGATAAGCTCTTGCATGCTCTCTCCTTACTAATGTCAGAAGGCTCTGCAAACCCAATATCATGGATACACCATATTCTTTTGTATATTTCCTTAATTATTCATGTTCAGTATTACAAAAAAATAAATATTCAGGTAAAGGTGAAATAATGTGTAGACATACCAGCTGACAGGTGATGAGGTCTATTTACACTCTCTACCGGCTCAATCTAATTACTGTTGTGCCATAACAGATCTGAAAGTGTTCAAGGATAAGAAGCCAGATGGGAAGGTCTTTAACCAACAGGCATGCAGACAGTACTGGGCTTTCTCATTAGAAAGACCAGCATCCACTGCATACTGTGTATCATTCATGGACCCTGTAATAAATGGAGCCTGGTGCCCTATGGCTGATGATGGATTTTGGTTTAAGGATCTGTCACTTATACCATCCTGACCAATCATAATCAACACTTGCTTCAGACGAGTGTAGGGATTGGAGATAGAAAACATTTGGTGGACTTCCGATATTGTTTCAAACTTTTGGAACCGAAGTCACAAGGTGAGAAGCTGCAGCAAGGGTCCTCAGTAAGGGGATCTCATGCCAGGCAATGTTGCTATTCTGTTTTCTGGCTCCATCATGTGTCCTTCTGTTTATAGTACAGAGAAAGTCAACCTCGGCACTCCAGCTGTTGTGAAACTTTAAGTCCTATGAGGCATTGCATGGTTCTGACAAATCACATGCATGACTACCAGTGGCAGAGGTATAATAGGATTTGAAGTTTAACCACAGCTGGAGTGCAGAGATTGCCTACTCCTGATCTAGTAAATTTGGTCTCTGTGATCAGGGCTCACATTGCCACCGACATGGAGACCAAGCCCAGAGCCCTGGTGCAGTTGGTGGACTGTCATCATACCGTACCAGCACAGAGACATCTCTTTCTCAGTATAAACAGGCAGAAGCACAGTACTCAAGCAGAAACACAATCGCGAAGGTTGCTCTTATTTCGCGGTTCACCTGAGTAACAAACAATACTCCACTTATGTAGGCACCAAGCTTCTAAATGGAAATAATGAGCTTATGCGTAACGCCACATGTTCTCTTAAACGTTATTTCCTTGTAACCTTGACACATTTCAATAGGAATGCTATCACTCAGGGTTGTTGCCTGGCAACTAAAACCAAGGGATGAAAATGTTTTCAAAGGTTTCATAAAGGCAAGCCGATTCCGCATTTACTAATAATTAACCTCTTGTGGCCAATGTGCGGTTGAGCAAAGAGTATCTTAGGTATGAATGTCACTACGATACTTAAAGACCATTTCCAGTCCAAACTCTTGTTTCAGACCTTGCCGAGAAGGGTTTACCCTCACTTCCTGTTATTACAGCAAGTGATGGGAAATCTCTCCAGTGGCTACACCAACTCCAACAAAGCACTCTCCAAATTCAGTTAAAGGGATAAAAACTCTGTTACATTGTTATTACTCATATCAAGTGAAATGATGAGAATGCCGAGCCATAGGGATTGGTCCAGATATGATTTTCTATTTGTCACAACAAAATGTTCTTATCAAGAGTTGGCAGCCAACATGTTTTGGGGGTTATGTACCAATCTCCCTTTATCAGAGTTTAGCATTATTGTTCAAATGGAATATGGACAGGTAGTCACTCCTGAGTTTGCCTGGGTGACAAATACCTCACTAAGTGAACTCACACACCACAGTTCACACAGAATAAAAACTCAGGAGTAGCCATTTGTCCAGATTACAGTAACACAGTAATACTAAGCCCTGATGAAGGGTTTTTTTTTTTTTACAACCCCCCAGACATGTTGGCTTTTGATAAGACCCTTTTTTGGTGACAAATAAAGATTTATATCTGGACCAATCCCTAAGGTTTGGCATTCTTAACCTGTCACTCCATACATGCTCAATTTCCCAGGGACACCATTGGGAGCTGCCACATTCCAGCAATCTTTTGATTTATTTGGAGCCTTTTCCAAGCTTAGTGTTCAGCTCTCCACCATCTTCATTCGGGTCAGTATTACTATCTGACTGTATCTTCTTGTCCCGAAAACCTGATCCCCTCTTTTTCTGTCCTGTAGTCACAGGGAGAGGAAGCAAGGTGAAATTGCCTCAGCAGGTCACAAAGATCAATAAAGCCTACAGAGAAGTACTTAAATCCATCCAAAACTGCTAAAAAAATGGTTTGAATTGAACTTTGAACCTAAACAGTCCTGTCTGGCAGGGCAGAAGACCCGATTTTTCTCTATTGCAGTTAAAAGAGAACTATGGGGTAACCTTTTTATCCCATAGTTCTCTTAAGGGTCATGGGAAGACATATACTAACCTCCTGACTCAAAGCTCGGTATATAGCGGGCTATTGCCAGGCTATTGCCCGCTATATGCTGAGAGTGCAGCAGCCGGGACAGATCCCGACAATACTGTCAAGATGCACCCAGCTGGCTGATTGACAGCGGGCTCTGCCTATCTAAAAGCAGAGCCAGCTGAGCCCACCCCCTCCCCTGTCCGTTCCTCCAGTCAGAGCTGGAGGAACGGACAGGGCAGCATTTGGGCAGCATAGTGGTGCTAACCACTACGCATAATGGCGTAGTGGTTAGCACTTCTGCCTTGCAGCACTGGGGGTCCCTGGCCAGGTCACTATCCGGCAAATGAGTTTGCATGTTCTCCCTGTGCATGTGTGGGTTTCCTCTGGGTACTCTGGTTTCCTCCTACACTGCAAAGACAAGCTGGTTGGTTAATTGGCTCCTATCTATGTTGGCCCTGTATTTGAGATGGGGCCCTTAGATTGTAAGCTCCTTGGGGGCAGGGACTGATGTGAATGTCCAACTATATAAAGCACTGTGTAAATTGTCGGTGCTATATAAATACCTGTAATAAATAAATACAAATACATTTCCTCTCCATTCCTATTCTGATGACAGCAATACCATTTTTGGATTTCCGATCGCTCTCTGTCTAGGTGGCAATGGTCACCAGGACAAACAAGAGAGAGTGATTTTCCACAACGGTGACAAAGACAGCAATAAGAAAGTTTAGGCTTTAGTTACATTTAAAAAAAAAAAATTAAATAAAGTAAATTAAAAGGCTTACAAATATTTTCCAATATCCGTGTTAAATAAAAGAACCTAAAATTGTTGTTCTACTTGCTTCCTTTATAACTGTTCAGAACACAGGCATGCTGTGCTTCCTATTCAGAAAACACAGCAGTGTGCGTATACTTGAAGGATTTCTCTGTTAGTGCTGAAACAATCCGGGACGTCTAGCCTCGCTGCATGTGACTGTGTGAATAGGGATGGAGATCTCAGCTGTATTATGAGACTCCACACGACATGTTTTTCTCATCAGGCTTGCCACTTTCTGCTAACAGTTGGTAAATAAGGAATATTAATACATCAAACGTCATATGAACAAGTGTAAGAAATCAAACTACGCACATTTTTAAACATTGTAAATATTCATTTTAAATGTGTTTTTATATCTTTTTAAATTCATTTTTGTTAGACTTTACTCAAATGTTAAAGCCCAAGGCAAAAACAAAATATCCATGAAGTGGGGTTAGCCCCAAACTGCAATGGTTAAGTGCTTGTTTTTGTCTAGGGGCTGGAGTAAAGCAGATTTACTTACATGATCCCCACTCCCGCTGGCTCCCTACGGGCTGCTGGAACTTGTCCCTGCAGTCTCTTCTCCCCTACGCTCTGGCAGTCTAAGGACGGCTGACATCATCACATCTAATGCAGGTTCCATAGACATGCACTAGATGTGAGGATGCCGAGGGACATTCCACCAGCTGGAGCAAAGGGAAGAGAGGTGGGTGCCAACTGCCATGGGAGCCCGGATCAGGTAAGTAAATGTGTTTTACTCCGGCCCCTGGACAAAATGGTCACCTAACCCTTTCATTGTGGGGGTAGCCCCACTGCAAGGTTCCTTTTTGTTTGTCTGGAGATGGACTTTAAAGGTTTATTCAGGGCTCATTCATACCTGTGCTTTTGGGAAAATGTAGTCCTAATGCATAGACAAGGCAAACTGCCTTACATTCCTCAACTCTTCAGTTCATACCTACAGGCTGTTTTGGTCTGCATTGAGAAGAGGTAGGACATGTTGCATCTTTGTGCAGCGCAGTGCTAAAATGCATCACAATGCGCTGACACACATGAAGTTACATAAACTTTCATGTAATAAAGTTTAAAGAAAAACGAACACTGTGATGCATTGTACAACGCATTGCAGTGCTTGCACAATGCACACCAGTGGGTGATCGTTAAGTGCACCCTAATACACTTCCTCCGGTGTGAATGGGCCCTCAAGCGTATGTCTGGGAAAAATAAAACCTAACATATGCAGTACAAATCTCCAATGCATGTATTGCAGAACTGAACTGTATGATGGTGTTTTTTAATTAATTTTGCCCCAAAGTACACTTTATCAGTGTTGCTGCGATTGATAAATAAAGAGAAGGGCTCAAATATTTATCTTTCCTAGAGTCAATTCTGCTCTTGGCTCCTTCCAGTGCTGGTCCCAGAACCCAAAAGCCTAGGCATTTCGTCACAGGATCTCAGTTGAGGAGGAGGATCAGAGTTCAGATTGGTTATTTGGTTGATTATGTGACAATCACTGGAAGGGGCCTTTTTAAGAAAGAATATATTTTTGTTCTACTATGAATCCTAACCTAAGCTTACCAGCAAGACTGTTATAGTGTTTTTAAATGCAAAACCTATTTTTTTTTAGTTTTTGATAGCGTGGTGAGATGTCCTGTTCTTTTTTTGCTGTTTATGTCTCTGATGGGGAGATTCGCCCTCTATTTGTACTGGTGACCAATGTCACTGGGTCTGAAGGTGATGGCAGAATCCAGAATTGCCATTAGGGCAAGAAGTGAAGGGAAATCCTTCAATGGGGACAGAGGTTCCAGTGACAATAGTCTATAGTGGGAATTTTCCTCACTTTGGAGAGATTTCCTCATATTTCCTGTTGCATCTCCTGGATGGGAAGTAAAGGGAAACTACTCCAGCAGGACATAGACTGTAAATAAAACCTTATAGAGGTTTTAAAATTTCCTTACATTAGCCAAAACTAAAGATAAAGGTTTCACTTTTACCTAAACTTCATTGTGGCTTTAGGCTAAGATTTGAGTGTAGATCTGCTTAAAGTTTTTTTTATATATATATTTTTTATATGTGTGACTCCACAGCGGCAATTTTCCCTGATTTCCTGTGACACCTGGGACCGATTGTCACAGGATGGGAAGGCAGGAGCAACTCTACAAACATTGTCACGGTTACTATGTCGCTCTGAAGAAGGATCCCTGCGTGGACCCGAAATGTCAGCACCTTATGACGCTATGTGACATTTTGCACTTTATTAAATACAGGTGAAACTCGAATAATTAGAATATCGTGCAAAAGTAATTGCAGTAAGTGCTGCAAAAGGGGCCCAAACCAAGTACTGAGTACATATGCATGCTTATACTTTTCAGAGGTCTGATATTGTTCTATGTACAATCCTTGTTTTATTGATTGCATGTAATAATCTACTTTTTTGAGGTTGTGGATTTGGGGTTCTTGGGGTTTTCATGAGCTGTAAGCCATAATCATCACAATCATGACAAATCACGGATTGAATTATCTTGCTTTGCATGTAATGAGTCTATCTCATATATTAGTTTCACCGCATAAGTTGTATTAGTGAAATAAATGAACTTTGCACAATATTCTAATTATTCGAGTTTTACCTGTATATCAGGATTTTGATATTCGATTCCATGAGGGTGTGCCGGTGAAATGTTTGAACTTTCTATAGATGTTATAACCCTTCTCCACTCTACTAAAATAGTTCCCATTAGGGACCCCTGAAGGGACAGAGATGGCAAAAAAGAACTTGGGAGAGGCTTTACCCTTTTTTATCCGAAACAAAGATTTTGACCAGAGTTGGGCTTTAAATTTACATAATACACAATATATAATCTCTAGGGATCAGTTCGGGTTTGGGCTGAACCTAGTCTGAATCTGAGCTCCTCTAAACACAGAAGAAAGCTCCTTCCGCTGCCGGAGAATTCCCCAGGGGGCGGGGTGCAGTGACGTTATTGACCTTATGTGGCCACATGACTATATTTGATAAATTACTTTGACCTAATGTGGCCATATAAGATCAATGACATCAGCACACGCACCCCGCTCCTTTGTTTATGTGCGGGGCGGGGAATTCCCCAGGCCACAGCCAATTGGGCGGGTGGCTCATAGCACTTCCGTGTTCGGAGGAGCTCCGGTTCAGACCAGGTTTGGTCCAAACCTGAGCTCATCCCTAATAATCTCAATATACAAGATAGTGCACCAATGAGTAGCACAGTGCAATAAATTGACAAGACATGAATAATTGCTAGTCAAGGTAAGCTTACCTGTAGGATCTTGTCCCCAGGCCGGAGTACCCCATACGCTGGTCCATCAGGCTGAACCCTAGTAACAAAGATACCCTATAAGTCAGAAACACAGGTTAGGCATCTATCGCGATTGCTCTACACTGAAGTTGTGCTAAGTGTGATGCCTCTGGGTGTCCACGGAAATAGATGGAGGCGACTCACTTCGGAAGGTGTGTTGGGAGCACGGCACTGATGACATACATCAACAGAATGGCGCATACAACATGATACGCATGCAGGCTTAATCTGCAAGGCAACCCATGGCAACCAATCATGCTAGCATGTGTCAGGTTGCATCCTGGCTTTTTTAATTAGACCTAGAGGACACTGTGCAGTTGCATGATGTGCATGTAACCCATAGTCACCCTGTGACATCATAGTCACTCTGTGACATCACATGCTGAATTGCCCCAGCCCAGTGCAGTCCTGCACAACTTGACTGATGCTTGAATGGTTTCAGTGGAGCCAAAGAGCTCCTGGGATATCTGTAACAGTACTGCATGCTCTTTTTTCCAGTCTATGACCTTTTCCTGAAGTATGTCCCCAGTCTCTCACCATCTCCTGTAGCATGGTTGCAGTCTCTGAGGCTCTCTCATAGCATGGCTATAGTCTCTGATCATCTTTTGTAGTATGACCATAGTCTCAGAACATCTCCACCTCTTCTAACAAGGCCATATTCTCTGACCATCACTTGTAACATCCCTATAGTCTCTGATCATCTCGTGTAGCATGCCCATGGTCTCTGACCAGCTCCTGTTACATATCTGCAGTCCCTGATAGCTTTCTGTAGCATTGCATTCAGTGAATATCCTTTGACGCCCTTTAGTTTTGTCTGGGCCAACACTTGAGGCTCCTACTTTAAGTCAGTCGACCACCACTGACATACACAGTTGTTTTTTTTTGCCAGGTATAGCTTTAATGAAAACGTGTAGTATAGGGACAGGGTCACTTTGAATATTATTCACATTTTAAGGAAATACTATGCCTCATATTACCTGTTCACCTTTCCATAATTCACAAAGAGGTTTTTAGGAACTATTTGTGCACTAGATGGAGAATATTAGAGTTAATAGCAGGTTGCAGTCCTGTAATTATATGCCTCTTTAATGACTAAGTGTATCAAATGATTGAAGTCCCACTGGTACAGTATGTGGGCTTGCGTATGACCTTTCCAGCCAGCACTTGAATCAATTAGCTAATGTGTTCCCCCCCACTGCTCCTACATTGCATACAAAACTTCCTTCAAGTTTTTCATGAACCAAAAAAATAAAGAAATTCATGTTTTAAAAATGGCAACTATGGAGATGTTCATGTGTGTGATGTCCATCAAATGGCACAAAATTCAAGGAAGCAATAGCACAGAATAACGATATTTGTACATTTGCGGGTACAGTATTTGGCTGGTCCTAGTTTCTTATAACAGATACAATTTAATATCACAATCAAAATCCTCATTTACGAGATACCACAACAGAAACCTAAATCACTCACATACAATATATTAAACAAAACATACCTTTATTTAATTCCCCACATTTATAGAAAACGGGGATCCGGTAAATAAAAGTCATTTACACAGCTCCCCTAGACATTAGTGAACAGTTAACCCTTGCAGTATGGAGGAAGAGATAGGCTTTAAGTCATCCGATGGAAAAAAAATATTCTTTATCTTCTAGGAAGGGACAAATTAACTATTTTTAGCACTGATTGGAGTTCCGCTTAAGAGTCCAGTACTCTCCCACCAAATGCCAAGCTTTTGGTCATGTGATCTCTACCTGAGCTTCAGTAGAGCTGCTAACTGGCTATTTAGGTAAATTTGCTTCCACCTAAAACTGGCCGCAGTGAATGTATAAATGTGGCAGGAGTATTAGGAGGGAGGCTCCCCTGGGGCGCGGAATTGATGTTGTCAATGTACTCCATAAGGCGCTATAGACTACGGTATGGTGGCGCCACAGAAGTAAATAAAAATGTTGATACAGTATATTCTATATGGGGAATTAATATTGCGTACTAGTAGAAAACAATAACACTGTATGTGTTTGCGTGTGGGCACAAAAGAAAACAAGACAGCACAAGACTCATCCACCCACCTTATCAGAAGGTTTGAATGGGTTCCCCTGACCGCTGAGTCCACCGCTGATACTGAATCCAAGGCCGGGATTCTTCTCTATCCTTACACAGTACTGGTATGAAGAGACGAAGGGGGCAATATATTACGCACAGCAATAGAAACTTCACACTAAAGCCTGTGACTTGCCATATAAAACACTTCAAGTTTAGCAGCTAGGAAACATTTTAAAACTAATTTGGAGCGTCAGTGCCAGGGATGAAGTGCAATACCCCATTCCAACCAATCAGATGTCAGTTTATAGCAGCCAGATCAGCGGAATAAACAATGCTGATTGGTTGATGTGCCATAAGGTGGTTTGCACATTGCTTGAAAAAGCTGTATAAAAGCTTATTTAGATCCATTCATGTGCGTAGAAGTACGCTATTTCATCGCGCTAGGCAGGTGCGTTGACCGGCGTCAAGATGGGTTTCTTTGTGTGTTGCAAAGCCTTTTGACATCCTTTTCTAATGCATTTTTGAACTCGATGAGGATAGGGTTTACAGCCATCGACCAAGGTTTGTTAATACCTGTTGCCAGCGCATCAAAACACACATTAGATACGTTTTAATGCACTGCCATTAACTTCTACAGACCCCCCTAATGTACTGAAACACATTGAGGAGCATTTATTAAAAATGGAGCCGACAAATTCTGGAGCAGTTGACAATGGCAACCAATCAGCTTCTCTCTTTCATTTTCCAATCTTAACTGAACAAACTGAAGAGAGAAGCTGATTGGTTGCCATGGGCAACTGCTCCAGAATTTGTCTGCTCCAGTTTTGATAAATCCTCCTATATTGTATTTTTTAAAATGCTCTGCAATGCTGAAATGGAAGCAGACACTAATTCTATTATGGGGAAATTGGACATATGCATTTTAACATGTTGCAACAGTGTAAATGGGCCCTAAATTATTTAAATACTATGGGGTTGGTTTACTAAAGGCAAAAAGGCTGTTTACCTTGCAAGGGAATTTTTCCTTAGCTTTGGGAATGAGCTGAAGCTCTGCAGACTCCCATCATCCAATCACATGCAAGCAAAAATACTGTTTTCTATTTTCCTTGCATGTGATTGGGTATTCTTAGTAAAGTGACTTTTCACCGCATTCACCTAGCTAAAGGGAAATTCCCCTGCAATGTGAACAGCCTATTTGCGTTTAGTAAATCAACCACTGTGTCTATGCGCTTCTCAAGTTAGCAATAGTGCTGCATTGTTAAACAGGTTAAACAATAATGATCATAGGAGAGCAAGGCCTCCACCCCGAAAAGCGGGCTCCCTGTCTCTTCCAGACATCCAGTTCATTAATATGAGGGATTCAATGGAAAGCTGTTCTTACTGCAGAGGGTGCAGGAGATATCAGGATGGGTTTGCCACCACTGTGATACAATATAGCTAATAAGGATGGATAATACCTTTAAAGGTGATGCCCTACTAAGGAAGTCTAGTACGTGGCACAGGAACAGGAAATCAGGCAAAAAGATTAGCGCAACATTAATTGTTTACATCAAAGTATATCTAAAACCTTTAAAAAAGAGTAGGGGAGGGGTAGGCAACCTTGGCACTCCAGCTGTGATGAAACTACATAATGAAACCCACCATGCTTCTGCCTTTGGGAATCATGCTTGTGGCTGTCAGAGCCTTGCATTATGTAGTTCCGCAACAGCTGGAGCGCCGGGCTTGCCTACCCCTGGAGTAGGGTATATTTAAGGCCCCCACCAGTTTCTTTTTTTATCCATCTGAGTCACATTGGGGAGATTTCCAATCATTTCCTGTACTGTAGACACAACACAGTTGTCACCAAAACCCATTGGAAGATTTCCCCTCTATTCTGGTGGTGGTCACAGGACAAACAGAGAAAGCAATAAAGACCTGGCAGGTGTTCCAACCCCTCACTGGTCATCACTGGTTGCCAGGAGCCCACGGGATGCCGGCAAGAGCGTCCTGGGCTGCTAAGAGCTGGGTGGAGAGAGAGAGACATCTCCCTACCCGGCTCTTAGCAACCTGCAAAGTGCTGGCCGGAAAGGAGATGGCAGACACACTGCAAACATTGTGCTGCAGAGCGACCATGCCGCTCTGCCTGCCACCCCACCGGGTGACCCAAAGAGATGCCACCTGAGGCAACTGCCCCAAGCTGTCTCATTATAGAGACAGCCATATCTGTAACTGCCTGCTTGGCAGCAATGCCAATATAGTTGGCATGCCGCTATCATCATGACTACAAGGCCGGCCGGAATGATGTTATTCTCTAATACTGATTATAATCTACAACAGAGGTAGGCAACTTCGGCACCCCAATCCCATGAGACATTGCAAGACTATGTCAGCCGCAGGCATGACTCCCAGAGGCAGAGGCATGATGGCACTTGTAGCTCCACCACAGCTGGAGTGCCGAGGTTGCAACAATAATAAAAATATTTGGACTGTGTGCTATTATTATTAGTATTATGTGCTACTCCCATTGTCATTTTTCACACTCATCTAAGGTAAATTTGCACCTAAAATTGAACGGCGTTTATTTAAAAGAAAACATCTGTATCTGAAAACAAAATAGTAACACACCCAACACTCACACCTCCGGGGTCCGAAACCCTGATGGATCATTTCAGTGAAATGAAAAATGATATGAAGGCATATATCCACATAAAGCTGTCAATTTTATTGCATTTTCTGTAATTTTATCAGCGCGCAATAAAGCAGAGATGGAGCTTGGCGCAGTCTCCTGTAACGTAAGTGTGTCCAGGGTCTGTCTGATTTATGGCTCTGATAAAATGTGTGATTACAACAGAGGGCTCTCTGCATTGGAGGAAGAGCCACTGGGCCTCCAGCATATAACTAGGCAGGGAAAGTCCTTAAAGCCCAACTGAACGTTCAATTTAAATCAGCTTAATACATTGCAGGTGCATCAAAACAAATGTGCAAACAATGACAGCTTGTAGAGCTACAACCTGAGTAGAAAAGCCTGCCCCCTGCCAGCATGCTGTAAAGAAAGACCCTTGCTCTCTGCAGAGGTCTGACACATCCCCAGCTGAGTCAGTGCTAGAGTTTTACCCAAAAAAGCGTCAAAAACGCATCAAAAACGCACCAAAAAGACTAGCGTGCGTGTGCAGAAACCTGACTGTATCTGATCTGCATTTGGTGTGAACAAGGCCTTACACAGCATGCATGCATTTGACATGAAAAAATCGGATGCTAGGCCCACTTTAAGGTCTAGTTTACACCATAAGCAGTGTGTTCCGGTTCGATTCTGGCCGGAACGCACTGACCCGCATTGCGGCCGGCTCATTTTTTTGCTGGGCTGGAGGGGGCGTGGTGGGCCATTGAAGTGAATGGCACCGCAGAAACGCCCTCTGGCCTGCAGTGCGGTCCGGTGCCGTGCGATCAAAAGGCTGCAAGCACTATTTTGATTGCACCGGATCGCACTGCAGGCACAATGTGCCTATGCGATTCCGTGCTGGCGATCGCATTGCAGCCGGAAGGCGTAGCTAACGTGCCATTCGCTTCAATGGCCCGCCACTGCCCAGAAAAAAAGTGAGCCGGCCGCAATTCAAGGCAGTGCGTTCCGGCCAGAATTGGACCGGAACGCACTGCTTATGGTGTGAACTAACCCTCAAGGACTTATGCTCACAGACACTTGGGGCCATACAATGTAAACCTCAGGCACCCGGGAGCTACAGATGTAGAAATCAATGACTGTATGGAGGTATGCACCAACACTTGTGTAAACACACGCATAAAGACGTATTCCCCTGGAGGGAGACTGGGGTTGCATGTCCTTATGCATGTGGTAGTTGTGCAAGTACCAGCGTATAACTGGTTACAGCCATTGATTTATATGTATGGCTATATGCAGCACCGTGGCCCCTGGGTAGGTAAATATGCCCAACATTTTATACTGAATGCCAGGCATCCATGTGCATGGGCCCTAAGCGATGAGGCAAGGATCACAGCTCTCCAGTTTGTACTTTAAATAAGCTCCATGTACCTGCTCCGGATATCCGTCCATGCTCCTCTGCCCTTTCGTTTGGATTAAGCAGCGTCCAGACTGGGGCCCTCTCTGCGCAGCTGGGATCTGGATAGGCAGCGGGGACTGGTACTGCTGGATTGTCACTTTGTTCATCCCGCCGTCATAGTGCGGCTGCTCCCTGGATCTGTGCTGCAAGCTCTGCGATCCCATCAGGGTCTGGATATGGCTACCTGCCTGTGGGTAACACAAGTCGTAAGGCAAAGGTTTAGGAAAAAAAGCCATGATTACTTTGCAGGGCCTTAAAAAGTAACATATGTAAATAAAGGGATTCAGTAAGGCCTCATTCTCAGCAGCTTCCTGCGTTCGTTTTATTAAACGCAGAAGTTGATGTGGGAAGTATAGTGTGTGCTTTGCGGTTACATATAAATCAGCTACATGCCTTTAGGAGTGGCCTCCTGCTTCTAACGCACACAGTCTTTCAGCTCCTGAGTGTGTATAACAATATCAAATAGCACATCCAGTTATTGTATACATTCCTCCCAACTATAGTGCCCTGTTGTTTAAAGCGGAACTCCAGGGCCAAACATTTTTTGGGGGGCCGTTTGTAATTTATTAATATCTTACCACCAATGATGGGTGTCCTATCTGTGGCTGCATGCTTCATTAGTTAAAATGGTAATTGTATTGAACCCCTCCAGCCTTCTGTAAGCTTTGAATGTCCATGAATGGACAGGGAGGTTAGTTGGTTTGTTCTCCCCCTGTGATCTCCCTTCACAAGAGTATATCACCTGGTCTTCCCTCATGAGAGTAAGCCACGTGGTCTAACTCCACAAGAGTAAACCACACTGTCTCCTTCACGAGAATAAAGAATGTTGTGTCCCTCTACAAGCGTAAATCATGCAGTCTCCCTTCACAAGGGTAAACCACGTGGTCTCCCTTCATGAGAGTAAACCATGTGATCTTTCATAAGAGTACACCACACATTCTCCCTTTATGAGAGTAAACCACATTGTCTCCCTTCATGAGAGTAAACCACATTGTCTCCCTTCATGAGAGTAAACCACATTGTCTCCGTTCATGAGAGTAAACATCGTGTTCTCCCTTTATGAGGGTAAACTACACAGTCTCCCTTCACAAGAGTAAACCATGCGGTCTCCCGGCATGACAGTAAAACAACCGGTTTCCCTTCACAAGAGTAAACCATGTAATCTTCTTTCACGAGAGTAAACCACACGGTCTCCCTTCATGAGAGTAAACCACCTGGTCTTCCTTCACGAGAGTAAACCAGGTGATCTTCCTTCACAAGAGTAAACCACGTTGTCTCCCTTCATTAGGATAAACCTTGTTGTCTCCCTTTAGGAGAGTAAACAACGTATTCTCCTTGCATGAGACTAAACCACACAATCTCCCTTCACAAGAGTAAACCACATGATCTCAATTCACGAAAGTCAACTATGCAGTCACCCTTCACGAGAGTAAACAATGTGATCTCCCTTCACAAAGAGTAAACCACACGGTCTCCCTTCACAAGAGAAAACCACATTCTCTCCCTTCACAACAGCAAACCATGTGATCTTCCTTCGCTAGAGTAAACCACATGATCTCCCTTCACAAGGGTAAACCTTAAAACCAGTTGATCCCCCTTCACGAGATTGAACAACACGATCTTCCTTGTCCATTCCCAGAACGCCTTGTATTCTGTGGCAGCAAATACAAGATGTTTTGTGAATGGCCAAAGTGTCGAGCGAACAACCCGCTATCTTCTCTGTGCTAGACTCGGAAATGTACATTTCGGCCATGAAAGAGCTGCATAAAAATGATCCTTTTAATGATTTGACCATCATTAGTGGCAAGATATTAATACATTTCAAACTGCCAGAAAACATTTTTTTCCAGGAATTCTGCTTTACCACGGTCATGTACACTCAGGAGACAGGATGTGTCATCAGCACAAGGTGTTTGCAATATAAACAGATCAAAAGAATGGGATGTAAATTTCCAAAAAAATAACAAAAACATAATCGATCGTAAAAATCGGGACAATTTCAGTGAGAAACATTTCCAAAATCCCCCAGGCTGTCCTTGGACAACAGGAAGTAGACTTTCCTCAAATCTGCATTGAATAGAGGCGCATAGGTCTGGGGTGCTCGGCATCAGGTGTGTGCTGTGGCCCTTTATATACCTTCTTGGCGACAGTTTCAGGAGGAACGTCACGTCGGCCCAGCGGGTAAGGATTCCATTGGTTGAGAGACAAATCCTCTTGCCCGTTATCCAGAATGTTACTCTGCTGAGACGGAGTCTGTGCATTGTAAAAGGACGACAAAAAGGTTGTTATTAGTTACTCTCAAAGCAAATGCAGTAAAGTATATCGCAATCTTTCTTCACAAGGTCACCCAATGTTGATATATGAAATATAGAACAAAGAGAGCGCCAAGGCCGATGGCAAAGTCCAAGCAATAAAGTCAGATTATTGAATAAAAATGTCCATTAACAAGCCAACGGGCTTCCACACTTTGGTTGCCACCAGCAATTCCACCATTTCATATTAGGTTTCTATATAGTCTGAGTATTCCCACCCCTGGAAGCTGGTCGCCCCCGAAACGCGTTGGCTTTTTAATAGACTGTGGATTAATTATGAGAATGGCTGCAATAAGGACTGTAAGCTCTTCTGGCTATTGTCAATACATTGTACATGCAGTCCAAGATATGTTGGCAATATATAAAACAAGTAATAAACAATAAAGTAGCCTGTAAGAAGTAGTAATAAGTAAACTGAAGCCAAAGATTTTTTTTAATTTTTGGATAGAGTAAGGGAACCTGTCAGCTTTTTTTTTAACTATAGTGCCCTGTTGGTTAAAGCGGAACTCCAGGGCCAAACATTTTTTGGGGGGCCGTTTGTAATTTATTAATATCTTACCACCAATGATGGGTGTCCTATCTGTGGCTGCATGCTTCATTAGTTAAAATGGTAATTGTATTGAACCCCTCCAGCCTTCTGTAAGCTTTGAATGTCCATGAATGGACAGGGAGGTTAGTTGGTTTGTTCTCCCCCTGTGATCTCCCTTCACAAGAGTATATCACCTGGTCTTCCCTCATGAGAGTAAGCCACGTGGTCTAACTCCACAAGAGTAAACCACACTGTCTCCTTCACGAGAATAAAGAATGTTGTGTCCCTCTACAAGCGTAAATCATGCAGTCTCCCTTCACAAGGGTAAACCACGTGGTCTCCCTTCATGAGAGTAAACCATGTGATCTTTCATAAGAGTACACCACACATTCTCCCTTTATGAGAGTAAACCACATTGTCTCCCTTCATGAGAGTAAACCACATTGTCTCCCTTCATGAGAGTAAACCACATTGTCTCCGTTCATGAGAGTAAACATCGTGTTCTCCCTTTATGAGGGTAAACTACACAGTCTCCCTTCACAAGAGTAAACCATGCGGTCTCCCGGCATGACAGTAAAACAACCGGTTTCCCTTCACAAGAGTAAACCATGTAATCTTCTTTCACGAGAGTAAACCACACGGTCTCCCTTCATGAGAGTAAACCACCTGGTCTTCCTTCACGAGAGTAAACCAGGTGATCTTCCTTCACAAGAGTAAACCACGTTGTCTCCCTTCATTAGGATAAACCTTGTTGTCTCCCTTTAGGAGAGTAAACAACGTATTCTCCTTGCATGAGACTAAACCACACAATCTCCCTTCACAAGAGTAAACCACATGATCTCAATTCACGAAAGTCAACTATGCAGTCACCCTTCACGAGAGTAAACAATGTGATCTCCCTTCACAAAGAGTAAACCACACGGTCTCCCTTCACAAGAGAAAACCACATTCTCTCCCTTCACAACAGCAAACCATGTGATCTTCCTTCGCTAGAGTAAACCACATGATCTCCCTTCACAAGGGTAAACCATATTGTCTTCCTTCAGGAGATTAAAACCATGTGATCTCCCTTCACGAGAGTGAACAACACGATCTTCCTTGTCCATTCCCAGAACGCCTTGTATTCTGTGGCAGCAAATACAAGATGTTTTGTGAATGGCCAAAGTGTCGAGCGAACAACCCGCTATCTTCTCTGTGCTAGACTCGGAAATGTACATTTCGGCCATGAAAGAGCTGCATAAAAATGATCCTTTTAATGATTTGACCATCATTAGTGGCAAGATATTAATACATTTCAAACTGCCAGAAAACATTTTTTTCCAGGAATTCTGCTTTACCACGGTCATGTACACTCAGGAGACAGGATGTGTCATCAGCACAAGGTGTTTGCAATATAAACAGATCAAAAGAATGGGATGTAAATTTCCAAAAAAATAACAAAAACATAATCGATCGTAAAAATCGGGACAATTTCAGTGAGAAACATTTCCAAAATCCCCCAGGCTGTCCTTGGACAACAGGAAGTAGACTTTCCTCAAATCTGCATTGAATAGAGGCGCATAGGTCTGGGGTGCTCGGCATCAGGTGTGTGCTGTGGCCCTTTATATACCTTCTTGGCGACAGTTTCAGGAGGAACGTCACGTCGGCCCAGCGGGTAAGGATTCCATTGGTTGAGAGACAAATCCTCTTGCCCGTTATCCAGAATGTTACTCTGCTGAGACGGAGTCTGTGCATTGTAAAAGGACGACAAAAAGGTTGTTATTAGTTACTCTCAAAGCAAATGCAGTAAAGTATATCGCAATCTTTCTTCACAAGGTCACCCAATGTTGATATATGAAATATAGAACAAAGAGAGCGCCAAGGCCGATGGCAAAGTCCAAGCAATAAAGTCAGATTATTGAATAAAAATGTCCATTAACAAGCCAACGGGCTTCCACACTTTGGTTGCCACCAGCAATTCCACCATTTCATATTAGGTTTCTATATAGTCTGAGTATTCCCACCCCTGGAAGCTGGTCGCCCCCGAAACGCGTTGGCTTTTTAATAGACTGTGGATTAATTATGAGAATGGCTGCAATAAGGACTGTAAGCTCTTCTGGCTATTGTCAATACATTGTACATGCAGTCCAAGATATGTTGGCAATATATAAAACAAGTAATAAACAATAAAGTAGCCTGTAAGAAGTAGTAATAAGTAAACTGAAGCCAAAGATTTTTTTTAATTTTTGGATAGAGTAAGGGAACCTGTCAGCTTTTTTTTTGTCCCATTGGGGAGATTTCTCTTCACTTTCTGTCCTATAGCCATAACAGGAAGTGAGAGCAAATCTCTTCAAAGTGAGGGAAATCCCTGTTGGTCAGTTGGGTCACTAGAACTAGTGTCCCCTTTGAAAGACTTCCCATCTATTCCTGTTCCAGTGACAACCCAAAATTTGGGATTTTCTTTCACTTTCAGCGATAGAAGTCACTAGGGCGAATAGGGAGGGTGAATCTCTTAGGGCTAGTTCACACCACAGTGCGTTCTGGCCCGATTGGGGCCGGAACACACTGGATTGCATTGCGGCTGGCTCAGTTTGTTGCAGGGTGGGAGGTGGCATGGCATTGCATTGGACTCAATGGCACCGCAGCCACGCCCTCCGGCCGCAGTGCGACCGGCCACACGGAAACATGTGGCACATCAATGCCTGCGTTCCGGTCCGGTCAGAAAAAATAGTGCTTGCACTGGGCCACTGAAAAACATTGATGCTGCCCATGGCAACAAGGGAGAACACATGGGGAGATTAAACCACGTGATCTTCCTTGTCCAATCACAGGACGCCTTGTATTCTTAATATATAACTTGCATTAGGGAGGTGGCAGATTGAATCTGACTGATTGCTATGACAACACATTCTCTGCTATGACAACATGTGTTCTGCTATGACAACACATGCTCTGCACTCCACTATGTACGGACCCCCCCATCATGCCATACAACACAATGATCTGAGGATACTTGTGCGTATATCGTTCCCACTGCCAAACACTAAACACGAAAAAACATTCCGCGACTAAAAACGCCTCTCTGCGACCTGCGATACATATAACTTCACCCAGCATAGGCCTAAATTTAGACACTTGGAATCACATTATCATTATTTTCTAAGAATTATCTATTAAAATGAACCCCGTGTCACTCTGAATCATTCCCTAGCCTCGGTTGGATTATTCGCACCGTCACGCAGAGCTTTTGCCAACACGGGGATTTTTGCGCTGTAATTTTTTTTTCTTCTGTTCTTCATTCTGCTTATTAGGCCACACACCTGGGTTAAATATTTTGACAGAGAAAGAGAATAAAGACGAGGTGAACCCCGTGTCTAGCTGTGATGCAATCATGACAACGTTGTTCGCAGCGCTGCAGATTTCTTGGTAGCCCAGCTCAGGCTATAGTGGCAGTTAGACCGCATTCACACTAGTTCAGTGTTTGCTCACCAAGCGCACCAAAAACAGCATCCCAAATGCGCCAAGGAAGACGCCTGTGTAGTGCATGACAAATGTACAAAAAAGGGGCAGTAAAAAAGCGTGCAAAGCTAGAAAAAGGTTCATGAGGTTCTTTGCCGCATTTGCAGCCTACTGAAATGAATAGGCTGCCCCATGCGCTATGCGCACATCACATGACACGTCTATGCACATTTTTTTCCACAAGTGTGGCGGTAAAAGTGGCACCCAAGGTGAAAAGGACAAAGTAACATGAGCTGTGAACTGCTTCCATGATAGGTTGCAGGTCCTGGCCTTTTTGCACCCCCTTTCCTGCTGAAGCACCCAAAGTGGCCGTCTCTTCTACCTACATCTTGGCCCATCAAAAAACTTTGATTCCAGTGTTCTACTAGACCCACTTCCAGGACAAGGCCAAAGTGTGCCCTTTCCCTTCTCCCATGAGTTGTGAACTACTTTAACCATGATTGGTTGCAGGTCCTGACCCTATTGCACCCCCTTCCTGCCGAACTGCCCAAATCTGCTGTCTCTTCTGCCTACCCCTCGTCCCCATCAAAAATGTTGATTCCAGTGTTTTACTAGACCCACTTCCAGGACAAGGCCAAAGTGTGCCCTTTCCCTTCTCCCATGAGTTGTGAACTACTTTAACCATGATTGGTTGCAGGTCCTGACACTATTGCACCCCCTTCCTGCTGAAGTGCCGAAGCAGCCGTCTCTTCTGCCTACCCTTGGCCCAATCAAAATATGCTGATTCCAGCGCTTTACTAAACCCACTTCAAGGACAAGGCCAAATGCACCCCCCTTCCATGAGCTGTGAACTGTTTCACCATGATAGGTTGCAGGTCCGGACCTTATTGCACCCCCTTCCTGCCGAAGTGCCCAAAGCGGCCATCTCTTCTGCCTACCCCTTGGCCCAATCAAAAAAATTTTGATTCCAGTGTTTTACTAAATCCACTTCAAGGACAAGGTAAAATGCACCCCCCTTCCATGACCTGTAAACTATTTCATCATGATAGGTTGCAGGTCCAGACCTTATTGCACCCTCTTCCTGCTGAAGCACCCAAAGCGGCTGCCTCTTCTATCTACCCCTCGGCCCTTGCTTTGTTCTGCGTTTTGGTACACTTGAAGGATGATCCTTGCTCTGACTATAAGAGCAAAGCTGACTACTGTGATAAAAGAGGACCTGTGAGGTTAGATATAGTTGCTGCCATTATAATCTCAGCTTTTCTACCTAGAGAGTCATTCACCTGGTGCAGCCAGGGCCGGCCTTAGGCCTTTAGGTGCCCTGTGCGGCCGCACGGCTCGCACACCCCTAAGGCCGGCCCTGGGTGCAGCCACCATTAAAGTGTTCTGCATGTTTGTATCTAAATGGCACAGCCAGGGTCAGAGTGACAACACTGTACCTCTGAATAGACATAAGCAATGGCAGCTCCTGAAATTATATCCTCATTGGTTAAAGTGGACCTACTGTGAAAAATCCCCAAACTGCAAACAGAAGTGAAATGCTGGCACACAGGAGAGCCCACGTGTACCTAGTTATAGTTCAACATCCCAGGAGTCCTGAGAGCAGGAATGTTCAATATGCAATCTTAGCTTTGGGTCCTGAAGTCAGCGTTTATCCCAACCACCCTCCACAATGCAACATCGAGCTTTGCTGATCTATGACGAGGCGCACACTGCAGGAGATGGGTCAGACCTCTGATAGATTTGCATATTGAGCTCCCTGGGTGTTCAGGACTTCCAGGAAGCTGTAAAAGATGGCTAAAAGCACATGCAGCTACTGCTGTCAATATAGAAACATTTCTGAAAAACATCCAATCCTGGCATTTGATGGGTGGCAGGATTAAAATTACTCCCACAAAATGTAATTATCCCATGCCAGTCAAGACGGCTGAAGATGCCATCGCCGGACGAAGACCAGGCAAATATACTGGCACTGGTCTGGGTGCTTGCATACATTGCATCACTGGAGCTGAGGTAATTGTAATGGACTTTAGTTCAGCTTTAAATCCAGAGCTTCAGTACTGCTTTTCAGCCACTAGATGTCCTCAGTCTTCCAGGGAAAATGACAGCCAGGATCATTCATTTCACTTCCTCTGAGACCAGGCTGTCATGGACCCATCCCCAGCCTGTGACTGGACAGTGAAGGGGAAGAAGCAAAGTGATATACTCATATGTTTATTAGTGATGGGCTCGGGCGTATTCGCAAGCGCCTCATGCCAAGCCCGCCAGCAAGCCGTCAGCGCCAATCACAGGCACTGAGACATGTTCCCAGTCCGCAGGTACTTACACTGCTTGCATTTAGAAAATAAATCTGATGATGCATTATAGATTACAAAGCTGCATTAAAATGTATCGTTTATATCTTCCTGGAGTTTAGTTTAACAATTACATTCAGAACAGCTGCAGGTAAAAAGTGAAAACAACTGCTATCCAGCAAACACTGCAACTATGCTGACATTATGCTTACTCACATCACCTCAGTCAGAGTTCTCTGTCTCCTCTAGCCTAAATTCAGAAAGCACCACACAGGGTGACTGGAAGTATACTTCCTGATTCCTGTGTTGTATATCGTAACTGCCTATGTCTCTCATTTCTGTTTCACCAATCATATTTATACTTCTAAGGGCAGATTTGGTGACGGAGGACTTTTATATAGGTGTGTGGTTGTCAAACAAAAATGTATATGTGTTAGCTGTCATTAGCTGTCAAGTGTTTCTGGAAATCAGAAGCAGTTTAAAAAAGGTACAACCTACCTTTAAACACTAACACATCAAAATACACTGCTCCTCCAGAGGTTTCTAAGGGTTACTTTAGCTGTGGCAGATTGACCTCCCATCTGATGGTGCCTGCATAGCTCCAGGGCCAGCGCCCCTTGGCAGAGCCAGCGGCATGACACCATTGACCTCCCATCTGATGGTGCCTGCATAGCTCCAGGGCCAGCGCCCCTTGGCAGAGCCAGCAGCATGACACCATTGACCTCCCATCTGATGTTGCCTGCATAGCTCCAGGGCCAGTGCCCCTTGGCAGAGCCAGCGGCATGACATCATTGATCTTTTTCACTATCTGTAAAGGTGGCAATATGACCAGCACTGCAAGGAGCATTCTTCCAACTGGCCACCAATATAAGGGGCATTCTTTCATTCCTCTGACCCCTGATGAATTAATTTTGAATTATTTAAAGTGCTCCTCTGGGGAAAAATATTTAGAAAGGCTGGTATACTCTTACCGTTCCTTCATCGCCCCTTGCCTCCTTCTTCCTTTTGGCTCTTCACTCGTTTTTGCCTTTCCTAGTTTCTCTCATTATTTCTCAAGACTCACCTATTGACTGTTAGCAGACCAATGATGGCCTTGTAGCTCGCCTTTATAAGTCGGCCTATAAGCAGGCCCATACTCGCTACCTTCAATACTACTCCAACATTATAGGGTTCATTTAGAAATGTTCCACCAACCATATACAGTAGTTGGGCGTATGGCACTACCCCCCCCTACATGGTGCTGATGAGTAAAGGAATCTCCTATACTCATCAGCGTCATTTGGAGCATCAGTGCAATGGAAATGGCATCTGTCCAGTGTTCATTTTAATAAATAAACCCCTAAGTGTATCTTGGTTATTTGAGCGGATGACCTCCTAATGCTCATATTGAATTACAATGCACATTCTATGTGCCAATGAATCTTACTTGCACTTAAAAATGTTCAAGACACAATCAAAACCATTGAATAGAGAAAGACTGGAATGACCACTGATTGCTAGACGGTACGGAGCGGCACACGGTACAGATTAAATACAGAGTTTGCTGAGTAATTGCATCTGTAGGCATCTCTATGACTAAGCCTGTGATTGGGTGATTGGAGGGGGTGGACTTTGGGCAGGATACCAGTGATGAGGTACAGGTTTTAGTGACCTGTCCCCATGGCATCCGGCATGCGGCCAGCTTTTCTTCTGTTTGCATGGGCTCATATTGGAGCGAGGACGTGCTCCCAATGGCAATCATCTGACTCATTCCTTTCCTGAGCCGTGGAGGAATGGTGCTTCTTTTGTGTGTTCTCCTTGCATCTCTGGGCAGTTTATTTTGATGAGTTAGTATGGCTGTCAAATGCTGCCTTTTGCATATGAACCCATCGCTGCTTAAACTCCTGTGCCAAACACAAAATGCAACTAAAGGCTGCATTTGGCCTGCAATGCAAACACATCTCAACAGGACCTGCTGCATCCAATGATATGTGATGCGAGACAAACTGCACCGTTTAAGTAAATGGTATCACGCTGACCTGCATTTGACGTGCACTTCATGTCCTTCTCATTTCTAATTCTGACTGGAGCGCCCCTTTATGCCGAGGGCTTCCTGGCTGATTTTTCATCTCAAACACACAACTAAATTCTTGCGAGATCCATCAGTTTCCTTGTAACAGTTTTCATAAGAGCCGCAACACAAGAGATTAGCAGTCATACGACTGACTGATCTCCCACAACAGTGCAGAAAGTCTTAGCCATTAATCTCCTCTCCTCTCTTGCATAGACCTCAATGGGAAAGGAGATTAATCTCTCAACAACTGCTCGTTTATAAGAATGCCTGGAAATTATTGCTATTTTGTGTACACACCTATGACATTAATCTCATGAGGACGGATTCCTTAAAGTAGATGTAAACCTAATTGCTAAAATCTCATATAAGCTTTAACGTAATGTAATGTAAAGTCCCTTTTAATATTTTAAAATCTGCAGCTTTCACTAAAATAATCCATGGGGACCCTGCCATGGAGGTCCTTCTTCAGATACCTTCCGTTATAGGATGACAACACTCTGACCTTGTCTCCCAGTTGTGGTTCTGCATTGTCACCCAGTCACATGAGCCTCTGATTGAGACTACTAGCAATGAGCTGAACTGGCCTGGCAGCGGTTCCCTTGACCATTCTCAAACCTATCCAGAAATCCTGGTTGGGTGAACATCCAAGAAAACCGAACCCATCGATGCCTCACACAGAGCTGTTGGCTGGGCTGCACAGAGTCACTGGTTGCTAGGACACAGGTCTGCGCATCATAGCAACCAATGATGCTGTGGAGCCATCTGTGTCCTAGCAACCAATGACCCTGTGTGGTCTGAAGAGCATCACTGGTTGCTAGGACACAAACGGAGGTTTAGAGGGCAGATCAATTGGCCAAACCATTCATCGAACTGTGAACAGCTTTGGTTCGGCTCAAACTCATGGTCAACCCAAACAGTAACCACCCAAAAATCTCTTATAGGAGCTTAGAGGGTGTCTATAGGCTGTAGAAAATGGACAGAAGGGCATTCAAAACCCCAATGCTGACCGATTGATCTTGTAAAGTGATGCAACCTATTTGTGCCTATGGAGAAAGGAAGGAGAAGCTCTGAAGGCACTGCAGGGAGAGAAAAGGGCCTTATCTGGGTATATCCATATTGGTCAATTAACTAGTTTCCTGAGCAGACCTGGGCAAGGGGGCATTCAGAAAAGCCTACAGTCATGTCCCTAGACCTAACCATACACAGCATAATTGGGCAAAGAGTCGCTCATATCTGAAGGCATCTTAAAGGGTCAGGTTAGCCAAAACTGATATTTCAGCTTTTGGTAGATGTTAAAGAGCTAAACTGCCTGCCAGTTTGTTTTTGAGTAGATCTCCTGGTGAGGTCCTAAGTCTGAACACTGCTGTACCCAGGAGGAACTGGAACACACAAAACTCCCAGATAAACATGAACAAATTTAGCATTATGGCAGGGAGATCTCATTGATCTGCATAGCTCCAGGGCCAGCGCCCCTTGGCAGAGCCAGCGGCATGACACCATTGACCTCCCATCTGATGGTGCCTGCATAGCTCCAGGGCCAGCGCCCTGGAGCTATGTCTCAATCCTGTCTCAGACAGGGAGGCAGGACACATATCCGCCTTAAACGCATCAGTCCCTCGCCAGTTTTGGCCCGCAAAGGAGCGACACATGCAAGCAGGTGAGTGATTTCACTTGCTGCAATGTCCTTCAAAGTGTTCCTGCTATTGGCAATTAGACATGTAAGCTGCGGAAAAATTCAGTTTGGTTCGGATATTTCGTTATTTTGGGATTTGGATCTAAAATTCGATTTGGTTTTGGTTTCAAACGAAATCCGAATTTTTGTTAGTTTCGGATGAGTTCACAAATATTCGTTGTGAAAACCACAGAAAAACATATACATATATTAATACAAAAGCTGAATTTCCTAGACCTCCTGGGAGCCTCAGCTTTTGTAATATATGTTTATGGCTCCTAGACCCAAATGGCATTCGGGATCCAAATTTCTGAATTGCATATGGGAGCTACCGAATGCCATTCTGGTCTAGGAGTCTCAGCTTTAGTACTATATGTATATACTGTATATGGCTCCCTTGTTGCCGTAACGAAAATTCGTGTTCAGACCCATTCGGATGCCTTAAACCCAAAAACACATCTGGTAGAAAAGTCACATGTCCGATTCAGTTTCATTTTTTGAACGAAATTTAGACGGGATCTGAAATTCAGAAACGTAAATTCTGGATTCGGACGCATTCGGATGCATTGGGATTTGGAAATTTGGATGTGTCCGAATGTCCGAATTTCGGAAAATTCGTATGAATTTTGATTCGGAACGAAACGAATGGCACATGTCTATTGGCAATTGCCTGGCAGTGACATGATTGCCAATGTGAAATGACCCTTAAGAAGGAAAGTGCTGGCTGAACCCTCCATTGTTTACTGATGCCTAAAATATCATATGGGTGGACGGACCCTTTAAGCAACCAAGGAATTTTTTTTTTCATTCCCTCAGATCAAATCTTTCTTGAGCTGCACAGAACCCTGCTAAGCTAATCCAGGATAACTCAAACGAGAATTTTTTTCTCTTACAGGGCACAAGACGACAAGTGGGAAATGTATCGGAGTTCAAAGAAGAAGGGTAAAAATAATGAATACCGTACAGCCTTCCTGGTGAAAATCGCAGCGAAGTTTTACTGCGTTTCATCGGCCAAAACTTGCTCAAAGACGGAGCCACGTATAAAATAATATACTGATTAATTAGGACAGAACGCTATTCCTGTACAGATGGCGAAACACATCCTGCAAGCCGCGGCGATTTAGCAGTAAGCTGACGCTGTGACCCGCTGCGCTTTAACACTTAAGCTCAGTTACAGTCTTTGAGCAGCACTGAATTACTCTCTGCTGATTCATCCGTTACCCAATTATAGGTGACAGCTTGCCGCTACCTTTACACAGTTATTTAAAGTCGCTTCTTCTTGCAGCCTCTCTTCTTCCGCTCCTTCTCTTCGCGCCTCGGCTGCGTCGGGTTATTTTTTATCCTGGTTTAATATGATGTCAGTCATATGTTTTGTAGCTCATTGCAAAACCTGACTCATTTCCACGGCAGTTCCCCTATAAATCGCAGAAAGGGGTTTTCGAGCAATAAAAGGACATTATATCTGCAGCCAATAAATAGGCTGCTCGAGCGCTAGGGCCTAACAGGGAGAAGGCTAATTAAAGCTACACATTTACCCCTTCCTGGCCAGGGGTAAGTGAACACTAGATGCCCAGAAGTTAGCAGCGTCTGTATGTGTTTGCTAACTTGACAGTAAGGCCTCATTCACACGAGAAAAGACGGGCACGTACAGCTCAGTGCTGCGTGCATAGCCATATCGGGCCGCTCCCAGGAAGGACAGGTGCTGCATGTAATTAGTACGCAGCCCCTGTTCTTCTCTATGGGAGTACACGGCCGTACGCCGCCCTACGCTCACCCCAAGTGCAGGTCCGTATGGGTGTGGGTGTCCCGACTCGGACGCAGACAGGATCCACCCAGATGCATGACTGACAGCTGGCTGTGCCTATCTAGAGGCAGAGCCAGCTGTGCCTGCCCAGTCCCGTTCGTTCCTCCACTCAGCACTGGAGGAATGAAGGGGAAGCGGTGACTGACAGTCAATTAGGAAGACAATCGGGAAGTGAGGGGATCGACTGCATGTTTCTGCTCACTTTCTGATCTATAGAGCCGACCAGTGACAGCTTCTTTGTCACAGGTCGGCTCTAACTATGAGGATGAGTGGAAATCACTCACCTCATAGTTCTCCTTTAAAGGAAGGCACCTAATTCTAGGTTTTTAAAGGATATCTATTAGGGATGCACCGATTTTCTGTATCGAGTACGAGTACTGATATTTTTTTTCCGGTACTCGCTGATACCGAATACCGATACCGGAAGTCCCATTAAGGAAGCCAAGCGGCATGTAATGACTTGCCACCTGGCTTCCTGATTAGCAGGGAAGCCATCTCCATGCTTTTCGTCACTAGGTGACGAGAAGGCATGGAGCCTGCTTTCCGGGCCAATCAGGAAGCCGGGCGCCGTGTAATGACACGGTGCCTGGCTTCCTGATTGGCCAGGAAGACGGCTCCATGCTCCCTCGTTACTTGTGATGAGGGAGCATGGAGCCGGCTTCCTGGCCAATCAGAAAGCCGGGCGTTGCGTCATTACACGGTGTAATGACGCGACGCCCAGCTTTCTGATACCGGAAGTTGCGGGTTAGGCATCATAGCATTTGGACGAGTATGAGTACTAGCCAAAATACTCGGGCATCGGCACCTATACTAGCATTGGTGCATCCCTAATATCTATAGGAACGCTGCTGTCCATGATCAAAATTTAGCATTCAAAGTGACTTGGTGAACCTCCCTCATTTTGGCATTCATCTTGCACCTGGTTTTCCCATTAGCTGAATCTCTACCATGGACTGTGTCTTCACCGGTTAAATGGGGCTCATTGACAAGTGTCTTCCACAGTTCAATGTCTGCCTTCTCTTTGAGCTCATTGCTACATCACCCCCACACACTGGTGCATTAAAGGTAACTAACATGGCAAAGAGTGGCAAGGGGGTGCAACCCTTTGCAAAAACATTGTTTCAGTCCTGCTGTATTTGACTTCCATGCACGATATAAATAAAGTTTCATAAAAAAAGTTAAAAAGTAACTTTTCCGACGCTCACAAATCTGCAGTGCTTGCTGGGTAGCTGTCCGCTGGTTGATTTTACATTGCTGCTTTGAGTTGGGTTTTTTTTTCAAGCTTATTAGTAAGGGATACGAGGACACAAGATACAGCGGCCTACAACATCCAGAACGGGGAACCTTGTTGGTGCGCAACGTCGATTTAATTATTAAAATCTTATTAGTTTTCTGGGAGCCATTTGTCACCGGGGGGATGGAAGAGAGAAGTAAGGAGATATATTTATTATGCGGAGAGGAGAAAATTGTAGCCGTTGAAATATACCAGTTGATGAATTGCGTAGTTTATCTGTGCAGGTTTTCCTGTTTGGAAGCTGATAAATAATAATGAGGCAGCAGTGCCAGGGAAATGTATGTATGAGCAAGCGTGCCACTGTGACTAAAATGAAATAACCTTTATGGTGTGTAAATAATGACACAGATGGCAGCATAATAGGCTTAGTCTGCTGAATCTACCGTCTGCTTTCAAAGGGCTTTTCTCTTTTACTTGGAGACTTTATTTTGGCCGTAGACAGGCTGGGAGACTTCTGCCCTTCTTCTGTAGTGCTGCGACCTGCCGCTGTTTCTTGTGCGACTTGCCCCATGGTTGGAAGTGGTGCACACTTGGGTTTTACTACTTTCCATGTGTGATAACGATCGCTTCTAGAAACAGTTGTAACTGACCCCTTAGCCCTAAAAATCCTATCGCTTACTTGAGAATTACATGGTGCTGCTGGATCAGGAGTGGAATTAGTTGATATGTCCATGTGATGGCACCAGCGTGGGTGTCACCCGGTGCGGCCGCCGCACATGCGTTATGATGTCCGTGGTGTGATGTTGTCCCCCATGCGTGGTGATGTACTTCACTGCCAGAGGCCATCTTGGTGATGGATGCAAGCAAAGAGAGGAGGAGATATTGACCTGGTGGGATCAGGTATGACATCGGGTCCTCCACTCTCTCTCTCGCTGTCGGGTTTTTTGGGTCATGACCGACTTTTAAGAGGGGGTGACACCAAAATGACTGCCAGTTTTTTTGCTGTCACCCCCTCTGGTGTCACCTGGCGCGGGCACACCCCTCTTGTGACACCACTGTGTCCGTCCCTATCTAATGAAATCAAAAATTCCTCCAATGGGTAAAACTAGGGATGCACCGATACCGATACTATTATCGGTATTGATGCTGATACTGAGTATTTAGGCGAGTACTCGTACCTGCCCAAATGCTCCGATGCCTAGCTCGATACCCGAACTTTCGGTATCAGGAAGCCAGGCAGCGAGTCATTACACACTGCCCGGCTTCCTGATTGGCCGGGAAGCTGGCTCCATACTCCCTCGTCACTTGGTGACGAGGGAGCATGGAGCCGGCTTCTTGGCCAATCAGGAAGCCGGGCGCCATGTAACGACTCGTTCCCCGGCATCCTGATTGGTCGAGAAGCTGGCCAAACAAGAAGCCAGGTGGCGAATCATTACCCGCCCCCGGCTTCCTGATTGGCCAGAAAGCCAGCTCCTGCTAATCGGGAAGCTGGGTGGCCAGTCTTTACATACCGCCCGGCTAATCAGGGACCCAGGTGGCGAGTGAATACACGCCGTCTGGGCCCTTATTCCGGTATCGGTATTTGGTATCGGTGAGTACCGTGAATTTTTTTTTCGGGACTCGTACCGAATACCGTTAAAACTTAACTGAACTGACTCTATATTATCAAAATACATGAAAAGCGCATCAAAACAAAAGATGTGCAAAGTCTTAGCAATCTATGAAATCGTTCAGTGTGAACAGGGCCTATGTCCCCCTGTCCTGGTGACAACTGCTTCCCACTTTTCTTGTCCTGCTGCCACATACTATCACAGGGACAGGAATTGAGAAAAAATCCCCCCAATGGAGCCACTAACAGAAATAAAAACTTGATAAAAGCAAAGTACCAACTCCTCCAAAATCCAAAGCCTAACTGCATTGGTTGGGGCGGTACTCTAAAAATTAGCTTCAACTATCTACAACAGCCTTATACAGTTTCCCTCCTGCTCCCTACGCAATCAGCTGATGAGATTACCTGTTTCTTGATTCTGTATATATCAATATTTGTTTATTTATAAATTGTCAGCAATATATAAATACTAATAATACAAATTTGTAATAATATTTAATGAATAAATAAATATCACTGTACCATATAGACCCTGATGAAGTGGGAATTTCTGTACATCCAAAATGCGTTGGCTTTTTTTTTTTAAACCAATTATTACATTAAAAACTTCCCTGGACTCTGTCTGCTTGCTACAGATTTATAACATGTTCCCAGCGCTGGTGAATTTAAAGGTGAACGATATGGTCAGCTTGCTCCGCAAGTGCAGCAATCCGTGAGCATTTCGGCATTCCATCATAAACGCCTCCTCATAGTCTAAGTTCAGCCAGCGATCAAAATGAAGCCCGTTTGTCAATATGAATCACAGTTTGGTATATGATTCATCCTGGAAAGGAATAACCTTTTCGGATGAAAAACAAACATTCAGTGGCTCTTGATCAACAAGCTAATTTTGGCCGCCTAAATCTCACGAAAAGAAGAAGAAAATTGTTTTTAAAGCCGAAAAAAGTCAGAATTTATGCAACTGTAACCTCCCATGTTTTATCTCATCTTATGTCATCGATTAGGGTGCGAGCAGGGTGCGAGGTTAGGGGACTGCTGCTTGGGATTACTTTCAATCTGTGTATCTATCAATTGAATATCTTTTTGATTTAAAGGAGAACTATGAGGTGAGTGCTTTCCACTCACTTCATAGTTCTAGCCGACCTGTGACAATGAGACTGTCACAGGTCGGCTCAGTAGATCGGGAGGTGAGCGAACACATACCAGGTTCGCTCACCTCTCGATCCTGTCACGGCTCCCTGCCGTGACAGGGGAGGGGCTGGATTCCCCCCTCCCCGCTCCGATCCGCCAGCGCTGACTGGCGGAACAGAAGGGGGCGGGTACAGCTGGCTCTGCCTCTAGATTGGCAGAGCCAGCTGTCAGTCACACAGCTGGGCGGATCCCGGCATAATTGTCGGGATCCGCTTCAGCTGCGGCGTCTCAGTATACCGTGAGCAGTAGCTCGCGGTATACTGCGGCATCTCAGTATACCGTGAGCTGCAGCTCGCGGTATACTGAGCCTGGGGTGACGGGAGGACGCTAGTTTGTGTCCTCCCGTTACCCTAAGGAGAACTATGTGGAAAAGCCTTAACCCCATAGTTCTCCTTTAAAGCTGAACTCCGGCCTTCCCTTCAGTCTTGCACAGTTGTACCGGCTCCTCTTCTGGACTGAAATGGCTTCCTCTGATGTCACTGCACACTGGGAGCTTCTCACAATGTGCATTAGAAGCTGCAGCAAGCCAGATAGAGCCTGCCCTATTTCCTGGCTGCAGGATGTCAAGCATCATCTAGCGTATTGATCCCCAGTCTGACTGCCCCTGGCCCCTCCCCTTCCATTCATTGGATACCAGTTCGTTCAATCATGGAGGCTCAGCATCACATGTGGACTTTCCCTACAGTGCTCTGTATGCAAATGCATCCTTCCTAAGAATGCCCGCTCCTCCAGACTGACATCCACCCATCAGGGCATGTTGATATTTGCACCACACGGCACAAAAACGCGAAAATTTTAACATACGCACTAGACATGTGCACTGCAAAAAAAATATTTTTCTGACTAAATAAATAAAAACGAAAAACGTTTCCATTCGTTTCATCAAAGAAAACACATTTTTCTGCTGTTTCGGATTTGGAGGTAGAAAGCCTCCGAAACCAAAACTGCACACTGAAAATGCAGAATGAGCGGCGGCCATGGTGGCCGTCGGTGCATTCTACGCTTGCGCGCCACCATGTTTGAGTGTACCTTGGTATGTTAAGGCGCATCTTGGTGTATCCCAAGATATACTCAAACATGCCGCGCCGCCAGAGCAGAACGTGCCAGTGGGCGACATGACCACCGCTTGTTCAGCAGGTGACATCACACTGAAAATGCAGAACGAACGGCGGCCCTATCGGCCGACGGCACATTCTGCACTTGCGCGCCACCGTCTTTGAGTGTATCTTGGTATATACCAAGATATATTCGAAGATGTCGGCGCACCTGTGCAGAAGAAGATGGCGGCCAATAGTACCGCCGCGTGTTCTGCAAACGAATTTATGTATGCCTGAATATAGTTTTCGTATATTCGGGCATATAATAAATTCGTTATTTCGGATTCGCAGGAACCGCAGAATCAACAGAATTTCGTTGATTTGCAGGTTCGTCCGAATACACATATCTACTGTAATAAGCACGGATTCCGCACCCTTCCTACCAGCCATAGTTTGCCAGCATAAAGAAGCACAGAGGCCCAGTGATGATATCACCGAGTCTGAATTAAGGTCCGTAATCAAAACAAAAAGTTTTTATTTAAAAATGTAATTAGCATGTTTAAAGGGGGAGGGGGGGAGAGGAACAAAGGAGACCGAAATATAAGCAGATTAAGCTTCAGATTTAAAGATGAACTCCAGCCGGATGTCAAAGACACACAAATGCAGCTCAGTAATCATTAATACATCATTGATATAAAAAAAAAAAAATGTTTTAAAAAAGTTTGTCTCAAAAAGATTTTGGGAATGAACAGTAGAGTGATATCATATACAGGACATAGACAGTAATTCACAAGTCAAAGTAAAGGGGTCAGTCGCAGACCCCCTTCTCTACATAACCAATAGCTTGTGACCATAAACCTTATCAATGGGTATCAGTTTCATGGAGCCCCCGAGGAGGATGACCTGCGGCTGGGGCAATGAAGTGAAAAGGTGCGCATGGGTTCTTGGATGTAGAGTGTACAAGGTTGATAAGGTTTGAGTTGTGAGGTTGAGTGCGTCCGTGGCTGACACTCCGTGCAGGAAAGTAGAAAGAGAGTGACAGAAAAGAACAATAGCGGCATGTTAAAGAAGATTATTGCTATTTGTAAATATTAATTGTCATACATGTCAGTAAAAAAGTAAATTTTTTAAATGCAAGCAGCATAAGTACCTGAATCTGACAAGGCATACGCCTCTTGCAGCCACCTGTACAGAGGAGCTCAGACTGGGGGGAAGAAGCAGCACAAGGAGCCATACAGTGTGCTGCAGTGTAAGGAGGATGATAATAGGAAAAGAAAGGAACTTTCTGTGTTGCCAGCAGCCACCAATCCGGGTGTTTCGTGACATCATCCCGCTGGCTGGGGGCACGGCAGACACGCTAAGAATTGAGGCAGAATGGCCGACAGATTTGTACTGTTTCTTAGAAGTTTTATCAGAATGTATCAAAGAGAAACAGACAAACCACAGGAACAGAGAGAAGCACAAATATGAGGAGACCATCAACTGAGGACATCCGGAACACCATATAGACCAGAGTATGGAAACCCGGAAGACAGAGAACACACAGGCTGTATATATTATATATACCATGAGTGCAGATCCTGCAGACACTATCACTTCTCTCACTGGGAAGGTAAAGTGATTGTAATTTCTGTTACTGTCAATGTTACTGTATCATATGGAGTCCTTCCACCATAGAGACATCAAAATACTTTTATTAGCGGCTGTCACTGGCCTGAAACTAATGAAGAAATATGTCTTGGGTCCAGCTAATGGAAGTCGTGGTTTGTCCTGATGGCCTGCAGGAACGGCTTCCAAGTGACTGGACACTAATTCTCATTGTGGAGTGAAGGAACACAGCACGCTAGAAATTGTCTTTGATTAACACGTGGCCACAGGCAAAGCTGACATTCTACATAATGATGCTGCTCTGAAAGGAAGTTATAAAACAATACATATAACACACAAGTACATTTATTGAAGGGTCAGTCCACCCAAAACACACAATTTCAGCGTTTGGCTGATCATTGGGAGTAACCGGCTTCTTGTATCTCTCAGGGAACCAGAGCATAGATGAAGTGAAGTTCCTGGCTTTGCACTTCTGTCAAACCAATTAGAAATTCAATCAATGGAGAGCTGAGTATTGAGGTGAAGGCTTGGCCATACACGTGTACTTGTCCACTTGGTTCCGCCATCCATACTAAGCAGCGTGGATGGGGGAATCTTCCCTGATGGCTATTGTACTCACCCACAAATACCCCACAATCTTCCCCCTGATTCCTTCCATTTGTGGAGCTGGGTGGTGCCCACAGGTCCTCCCATGGCTTGAATATTGACGGATTCTGCAGGAATTGGCCAAAATTCAAGCCATGTATGGCTAGCTTTAGAGCCTTGCATAATGGTCGTGGCAAATGGGCAGAGCTGGGAACTCAGGGGCAAATACCTTCCCAATGGAGTCCTGGGTCATATAAGAAGCCTGTGGCTGATTTAACTGGCTGCTTACCAGCTGACACTGAAATATTAGTTTTAATTAACCTAATCCTCCCCCAAAACGGTTGCCGGCAAGTTGATCACGTGTTGGCTTCCGATATTTCTCAGCAGTCCGTTGTGATATCTCCCACCATCACACAATGGTGTTACCCCAACTCAGATGGAGAATATATAAAAGAATTACAGCCTTGTGGGTGGGGATGGAGCCACAACCTACTGGAGGGGTATTCCAGCAGTGGAGCCTTTGAAAGTTATAAGAAGCAGCCACCAGCACCTACCAAAAAAATAGTGGACTGATCCTTTAAGTAAAGGGAAGACAGAAAACAACAGGAGTTATCTGAGTGTCCAGCGGCTTGGCCCGCATACTTACATTGTAGAGAGGTATGTCTTGGTAGTAAGCTGACGGATGCATAGTATAACTCATGCTTTTGCCACCATGCATGCCCGCGAGCGATCCTGAGTGCAGCATGCCAAGGTTAATAGTGTTGTGCTTATAAGCGGCATTCTGAATGGAGGAGACAATGCGATGACAAGGTATGAACATACATGCTGAACTGACGTGGGAAATATGATACAAACATAGCAAAGAAAGCCCACAGAGATACAGTGTGAAGCACATTCTGGGCCTCGGGCCAGCAGACAAAGCATATTGTACACAGATACATAATACAGAAAGACCAATACACTTACAGAACTGACATAGAGAGATCCATTCTGTTTAACTGCCTGCAAAAACCATGAGGCTGGGTTTAGTTTCTCTTTCTCTTATCGTACAGACAGGAAAAGTTGGAGCCAATGAATTCACTAGTATGACAGTTCAGGATAAACTGGATACTTTGTTACAAAATTAATTTTTAGAACTTTTTTCTTTTTGTTAAACGACTGTATAGTTTAAGTGACCGAAAAAGTGATGAACTCAAAAAGTTGGCGGTCATTGGAGTGGACCGGTGCATGCCAACCAGCACTTAGACAGACTTCCTCCCCAAATGACATCACAGGCACCCGGGTCAATCAAACTGCACGTTCACCAGCTCAATGGGTTAAAGTGTATCAAAGCCATTTGTTTTGGATAGAGTGGTGAGGGTTTAGAACCAATGTTACTTTTTCTGCCTGTGTCCCTGCTGGAGAGATTATCCCTCAGTATTAGTCCTGGTGACCACTGCCACCGGGACTGAATGTAATGGGAGAATCCAACATTTTCAATTGCCAAAGGGATGGGAATAGAGGATAAGTCTTCATCTTTCTCCAGTGACAGTTGTCCATGAGTGTATCTTCCATACTATGGAGCGATTTCTTCTCACTTCCTGTTGGTTCTATGCAGGGCTCTCCCAATTGTATATGCTGTCTGATTCAGTAGAGTAGTAGGGTGGGGGTGGGGATGGCTGCTGATGCTGAGGAGTGCGGCGGTTGTTGCCAATAGGTGCTTTACAGCAGATGCGGTGGGAAATGCAGAAACAGCTGTGTAGAGCCGCGCTGTAAGGGGCTCTCTCCGGTCCCGCCCAGCTCACCGGGACGCCAGAGCCAGGCCCGCTCTGCTCCCTGACAACCAATTACACTAGTGAGCTGGGCGGGAAGCCAGACAGAGTCACAGGTTGCTAAGAGCTCTTAGCAACCTGGGACACTGTGGTCGCCCTTCTGTCGTCCCTCTCCAACGCCTGCCGCCCCCCTAATGAGATGCCAACTGAGGTGACTGCCTCAGGCTGTCTTAATATAGGGATGGCCATGGTTGTATGGGACAGGAAGTGCAGGGAAATCTTAACAATGTGACACTGGCATGAAAAAAAATAAACCTGACAGGGTTTGTAAGCCTTCCCTACGCTATACAAAACAAAACCAGAAAAAGATAATTCTGGCTTTAGATACACACTTTAACCACAAAGCACAGCACTTTAACCCTGAGGAGGTGAGAAAACTGGCCAAGAGCTATCCTAGACCATCGTGTGTGGCCAGTATGGAAATGCAAACTTGTGCACCTTATGTTGAGTATTTAAAGCTGAACTCAGGGTGGAAAAAATGTAATTTAAATATATTCTTGAACAGCAAAAAAATAATATCAATCTGCTTTGTGTGCACCAAATACCTTTACAAACGTAGATATAACCCTGCAAAAAAGTGGTGACATCATCACTGTGCTGCACATAGCTTATGCAGAGAGCAAAGCTGTGGGAGGGACTAAGTAGGCCCCACCTGCTACAAGCTGTCGAAAAAAAAACTACAGGAGGGGGCAGAGACAAGACCTACTGATCCTGCACAAGGAGAGAGCAGCAGTGACCGGTCTTTATTACAGGAAGATCCTGCACAGAGGCAAAGTCTCTGCATGGATCAAAAGAAATACACAAAGGACATCAGGATAAAAGTAAGAATACATATGCCTTATGTATCTGCTTATCCCAAAGTTCAGCTTCCCAGATAGCAAGGATAACTTGCTACAAACTTGTGGCAGGGTGAAATTGTAATTTTTGTTAACTTGATGCACATATTCCTGGCAAGTTGTAGACTTGCAGAACACTCGCATCACAAGTTCTAGTTGACACTTTTTGAATTTGTAGCAAATTTGCTTGGCAAGTCTACAGCAAGAGTCCTGCAGGTCTTAGCAAGAGCTCTGCAAGTGTACAGCACTTTTGCAAAGCTCGATGATCTGGAGACTTGCTGTAATTGTGCAACAAAATTGTGAAGCTTGGCAAGTCTAGCAATAGTTTAGCAAGTCATTTTCAAACTTGCAGCTCAATTGCTTGCTATCTGGGTTTAAGTAGTTTTCTGTGTCACATCTTATGACTGGTTTTAGGAAACATGGTTACATTTTATTCAGTATGGACATTAAAATACAATTTACCTAATAAACCACTTGACAGAAACCTAAAGCCCATCACAATATTGTTAAGTACAGCACTGCAATATACAAATGGTAGGTATAAATGTCTTGGAGTTTTATTTCAAACCATGAAGTGCTGGTGAATCATCATTCCTTTAATCATCATCATGACTGCCTTAGTGACTGAACCAGCAGGCTGCTCCCTAAGCCCTATTGCATAGACATCATGGTGCTCATATCTTGTATGAATAAGGACTAAAACAGCTGGATTTGTGGTGGAATAAAATATTGCATGATTGATTGCAGGATGTAATCAAAGGAGCATATTTTTATTTGTGAGGGGGTCATGGCGGCATATGATGACACATACCTTCCATTTTAACATTGCAATGCTAAACTTCACATTAAACCCCTGAAACAAACGGAAATAATCTATGTCCCCCATGACTGTATAATAAAGCATTCACTAACCATCTAAATCTCAAAGCACTGCAAATAAAAATATCACAAATCCATCAGATGATTGACAATCAGTAAACATTTGCCACCAAATTCACCAGAGCCAGATTGTGGGTATCTTTGTGTCCCTCAAAGGCAGCAAAGAAAACAGAAACCCCTCATGAGCATCAGGATAACCACTCATCTAATGAAGGTTGATATTTCAAACATCTGAAGATTCCTCTTTCCTTTTGCTAAGATATTTTCTTGAAACAAGCAGAGGTTGTCCCATGGATGCTGCTTTCATGGTGCAGTTGAGAAGCTCCTAGCCTTCTTGCTGACAGACAACTTAAAGGCTAAGTTCACCTTTTGGAAAAATTAAAGAAATGCATATTTAATAATATTAAAACAAATATGCATTTCTTTCATTTTTGCATTCAAGCCTGGAAAGCATTGCAACGGTGATCACTCGATCAGGCTGGACTTCAAACTGCATTAAAGCACCTCATACAGCGTCCAGCCGTCCTCGCTCTGGTTAGATGCGGTAGAGCTGTCCTTATTCCCGTTCAGCCATCCTTCCCCATCTCTCCTAACTTAAACTGCGTACCTCACCACGAGCTCTGTGTGGGAGAGAATGTGCAGAAGCCTGAGCTCTGCAGCCCTGATCGAGTGATCACCACTGCAATGCTTTCCAGGCTTCAATGCAAAAATTAAAGAAATGCATTTTTTTTTTTTATATGATCAAATTTGTGCAAAAGGTGAACTTAGCCTTTAAAGATCCAGATGCAAGCAAACCTTACCCAAGATCCAGATGCAAGCAAACAGGAAACAATAGTCAGCAGAGACGGTGTGTCATTTGCACCATCAAAACAGAGATCAAAGGTTGACATGCCAAAGTACCTTCTCTAAGCAATAGAAATTAGCACATGGATTGTAGGGCACTGATGCATGGATCAGCCAAAGTGTCTATTAATATTAGATAACAATCTCCTGGGGCACCTTGAAATCAATCCATTGCTGGACCTAATTGGGAAGGGAAGGGGGAGGGGAGCCTGGACAGCTTACATCCAATAAATCCACATATGGCATGAATTGATTGGCTATATTGTTCACAAACTGCATTCCCAAGGCCAAGATCACACATGAGCCTCTAATGCAAACTTCCCACTAAACTGGTCACTGCTATATAACCTCAGGTAGATGATGCTTCAAAAAAACTCTTGCTTAACAGCACTTTAGGTATAAAAAGTATTTGGGTGACCTTACTAATCCAAATATATTTCAACACTGAATCATCAGATCAAGATTCAACTATCAAGACCTACTTTTGGGGACAACAATGATTTGACTATGCAGTCAGTGAACAGTGAAAGAAAAGTGACACAGAAAGTCAGAAGATCTCACATTTTTCATCAGATGGGTCAACTACGGTCAACTAGGATCAACAAAATCTAGATACATCATTTTGCATGTCCTGAGGGCTGATGGATCTCATTAAAGCAACATTATAAATCCTTGAACTTCTACTATTGCAAGATATGGAAACAAAATATAATCATATAAGAGCTTGTAAACATACCCTGTCCAATCTTCTAGCTTCTATGTGTCTAAGCAGCTGTTGTCTCCAGTCCGGTGGCATTTTGTTAATGCTCTCGTCTAACTTCGCCTGGTTCTGCCGTGCCTTGATTTCACTGTCTGCTGACTTTTCACCATAGTTCACCAAATTGTAATCAGATGGTATCTTTTCTAGAAGCGCTGCCATTGTTGGCCTTGCAGAAACAGGTCGCGTTTGAGCAGTTCCATAAGTCTCTGTGCTGTAACTTCTGGCAGACAATGGCCTCCGCTGCGTCAAGGTTTTCACTTGATAACTGCCTGCTTGAGGTTTCATGTCTGGATAGGAAGTATGGTCATCATCGTACCGACCGTTCCTTTTTAGGAACTGGGATTCAGCCACTGACATGCTGCTTTGCCGTTCAATAGCCCCGAGGAAGGGTGCCCTACCGTACCGGTCCGTCTGTGGAATTTCATGAGGTTCACTCACTCTCCTATACATAGACATCTCGGTGGCACTTGCCAATGAATCTGCTCTTTTCAAAAACCCTGGCCTTGAACTTTGATTTGTAAACTGAGGTGGAATGGTATTTTCATTGACTGAGGGTTGAGAAAAGGAGAACATCTGTTCCATTGGTGGGTATCCCCTATAGGCTCTCGGGCTGATTAAATCTTTTGCCATGGATTTTGTTTGCTGCAGTGAGTAGTCAGGATTATATGAGAAAGGAGGAGGAACTCTCTTTTCCGGTTTCACCTCAACTGCACCCTGCGGGTTAAAACTTTGGTCAAACTGATACACTTTTTTTGCAACAGGTTTCTGTGGCTGTCCTCTGCTGGTTCCGTAACATAATAATTCATCATCAAGCATTGGTACCGATTGACTTCTAGACATACTGTGCTCCTGCATCATCCCCAAATCTGGTCTGTCATGGCTTCCTTGCATGATATTTCTTGGATCATAGTTTTGCAAAGGTATATTGTAGACTTTGAATGCACCAATGTCGATTTCATCTATACTCTGAGACTTCTTAAACCTGCCTGTCTTCAAGTCTTTCATTAAAGGCGAGAGCCTTTCTGTACTCTTGCTCACCGAGATGGTATTTTTGGCGGATTCGGGACGACAGTGGCCATGCGAAAATACATTCCCAATGTTCCGATTGGGGCCCGTATCATGAAATTCCCATGGTGGAGTTGAAGAGAATGTGCTTGGGTTCTCTAAGGACTGTGGCTTATGCTCTTTCCTTTCTGGCAATGGGCTGTTTACAGGGGTGGCTTCAAGTTTAGATGGAAAAGCTGTTCTGTCTTCAAAAGGACTGGGAGTCCGGGTCCAATTTTGCCAAGGGTTACTCGGAGATACATCAGGTTCTTGAGGGTTCCTTTGCGTCGACTGCTCCAGCTCCAAAGGAATGCCAATAATCCGATCTTGCCTGATTAACGGCCGCCTCCCGTGAGCGGACGTACTCCTCGATTTTGAATTCAGCATCGGATTGCCTCCCGAACTGTCCACCGTGTTTTCCTCAGCTACAAATCCGGTGTTATCGTAATGCGAACTGTTGTTCCAGTTTTCGGTGAACGAGTCATTTAGGTTCTGCCGGTCATTGCGTTGCTGTAGATTGCCCATGGGCGCCGTCTCCCGCTGGCTTAATAATGGCTTAGATTCAATCTGCTGCGGGAAGGACTGAGTTAGCCTATGGGACAGGAAAAACAATGTTAACAACGTTAATGTTGGTGGTCACAAAAATATGCTTTGTTTTTTTAGGGGGCATGAACAAAAGTATAAAAGTGCAAATCAAACAAAAATCTATTCTTGCAGTTGTGTTTTGAAACTTGGTGGGGTTGAGCTCCTATGACCTAAACCATTTGGGCATCTCTAGAGGATATCTTCCACCAAGATCCTGACCAAGAACCTCTAGACAGGCAGAGCCAGCTGTCAATCTGGTGGCGGGGTGGATCCTGAAAATATTGTTGAGATCTTTCCCAGTCGCAGCGTTGCTCTGCGTTGTCGGCATATAGCAGGCTATGCTGAGTTTTGGGTTACAGGAGGACTTAGTAAATGTCCTTCTATGACCCTGAAGAGAACTATGGCCAAAAAAAGGTTGGCCCATAGGTCTCTTTTAACTTCCACTGATCAGAGTTAACATTATAACCCAAGTTCCTGGTGGCTCAGTGTACGACACGTTATCGTTTCTATCCTTAGCAAGCCTGATTTTTGTCCATAGAGTATTATGTTTACCTTATATGTTCCATACGCATTGGGGCAATGTGTCTTATATTTCTATGGAAAATAGAAAGATTTGTGTAGTTCTATCATTGCATTCTGTAAATAAAGGACATTTAAAAAAAAAAAAACATTATAACCCAAGTTGGCTATTTGTTTAGAGTTGAACTCCATTCAGCAGTCAGATATTACTATATATAGTCCCATAACCCCCCCCCCAAGTATTAAGGTAAGTATTTTTATTCCTCCAGACTATAAAGCTTTTTCTAAATTCTGCCTGAGACAGTCAGTCTATTTCACATGTAAGCCTATTTCACTTTTGTGCATATAAAAACATCAAACAAGTTTAGTAAAAAAAATAGGTATTCTTTGCACTTCATAAAAAAAAAAAAACCTGACATTTACAATGCATCCCTGTGTCAGGTTCCAGTGGTGCTTGTGACAAGTATAAATGGTGGAATAAGAATGATAATCATCAGGTAAAACTATTAATCACCTCAGCAGTTTCATTATCGACGGCCGCAGAAATAAGTCCACGTTATCCTCTCGGCATGCCATACTGGCTGCACACTGATTGGTGCAGCACAAGGCAGTCAATGCCCACCCCTGAATTCCAATAAGTCAACCAGCAGGGGGGGGGGGCAACTGCTGAAACCTGCATGGACCAGGATGGTGAGGGAATAGCAAAGGCATGGTGGACAGTGTAGGGCCTATGGGCACTGAATCTCATTGCTGAAACCATTAAAATATGTGTAAGCGCTAGCATACAAAACCTATGACAGTGTAGTGCATGCCGAGCGCTACACTGGCACTCAAGCAATGCTGCTTAAAACATTTTAGAAACACCTCTACTACTATTCTTAACACTACTCCTTGAGTCCCAGTCAAAAAGTTGCTCCATATAGATTGTTAACTCCTGGGCTACAGCGTTCTCAAATAATTGGGAGAGGGTGACAGTGCTGTTCGAATTTCAGCAGCAATCTATTAGTATTGCCAACCTTCTCCCAGAAATGGCCCAAGGTGCTTAAAACTGGACGCATCACTGACTGAGTCAAGTAAAAGTATGAAGACAATAATAAACTTTTAACTAAAATCTTTACTCTCTTCAAGAGCTTTGGGCACTACTGTTATCTGATACTTCTGGGTGTGTCGGATTGCATGTCCCTTGCTGGGCGCTGTGAGTTGTTTGTATAGCGACAGGGTCACTTTAAGCAAATAGTAAAGGTTTGATCTGCAAAGTAAAGATTTGATACAATAATTCCTACAAAGAGCTCCACCTAGCACTGAACCGTGGACTGGTTACAATTATCCTTTCAATTATTTTGTACAAGTAGGGTGACTCTCCACCAAGGTGGATACAGAGATAAAAAAAGTCGTAGAGGTTAAGTTTTCTTAGAGGATAAAGATATTGGTGACACAGAGGAATGTCTTGTTTCCCTCAGTCTTTCCCCTCTTCCTTTTATTTTTTTTATTATTTGTTTTTTTTGGGGGGGGGGCTGGTATAGGTAAAAGGGTGGCGGGGTGGGTTTTGTGGCATTTGTTTATTTCGTTTTTGTCTTTTTTTTTGTATTTTGTGTGTTTATTTTTTATTTGTATGGTATTTGTAGTGAATTGTATTTTATTATTAAAATATATAATAAAAATCATATGATTGAAAAAAAAAGCAGTAAGGGCACCGGAAAAAGAGAGCCAACATATTTTAAGGGTTCTGATACTCCCCCTTCATCAGGACTTATATGGGATTTTGATCATAGTTGTATATATGAAAAAGGTGTACAACTTGCTAGTTGGCAAAATCCCACTAATTCCAGTTAGGTTTGCGGTCATATGATATATGATATAGAATGTTGAATCCCCCGAAACACACTGGCTCTCTTTTTCCATGAAATATTTAATAGAAAAACAATTCTGGACTCTATGACCATTGGTGTGGTGGCCTTACTGCTTTTTACATATGTGGACTTATCATTGGACCCTTCTTTTGTTGGGAATACTCTGGTACATGCGAGCAGCCTCACCAAAGCGAGTCAACTTAATCACTGAAATAGTCATTTGTAACACTGGTTATTAACAAGAGTTTGTAACCCTCCCTATTCTATCCCAAAAAAACTTTTTGCTTGAGCTACACTTTAAATTGAAGTGCTTGTTTATACGTTCCCTGCGTACACATGCACAAGTCAGAATGGAATATATGAAAGGTTAACAGACCTGTTACCCCACAATGAGCTATTTACTGCCTCTTTAGCAGATATCTGCACTTTGATGCGTGCGTTAGAAGATCCTGATGACGCCTGTGAAGGGGAGTAGTCGGAATAGGTCCCCGAAGACACGCTGTTGTGATGGTGTTTATCCATCTCTGAGTCGTCTGTAGACTCTGTGGGGTTTAAACGCACCATTAGGAGGACTCATCGGTTGATCAAGTTTACATTTCTCTCCACTATCAATGGTGCTTTTGAGGACATTTTGACTTATTGAGAACCATACGATCAAACATAATGATGAATTAAATACGACACACCTACCTTTTTTATCTTTTCCAAGAAGAACCAGTTTGGGAGGGTACAACGGAGTCTCGATTAATGAGGGACGGAGTTCAGCCATCCGCATTTCTGGTGGGCGATGTCCAAAAGGCTCCTGAAGGGACAAAGATCTGTTTTGGAGGTCCTTGCTTGCACAGCTATGCTCGTTCATCTAAAAACAGGGGTCATATCTAAAGGGTCATAAGCTGCTCACACTGCAGTTCAACCCTTCCAGTGAAACAACTACACTAAGGGCTTGTTCACACGATGTCCAGATTCTGTCCAGACCAGAACAGTTAGCTCCTGGACCAAAAACGCATTCCCAATGTATCCCTATGTGATTTCTGGGCTACAGTTCACACCTTTGCAGTGCTTTCCGTTCCAGACCGAAAAAATACTGCACGTCTTATTTTTTCTGGTCTGGAACGCACCGGAACGTGAAAAAAAAATGCACAGAACGCGCTGGAAAGCTGATTTTAAGCTAAAAAGAAAATCCCTCATAGACAGTTGTCTCCAGAACTGGTGTTTCTATTAGCATATCTTCCCTCAACTTCCAAGGCAACTGCAAATTTTGGTTTTCCTGTCATGTTCAGTCTTGGTAATACCAGAAGAAATTGAGAGGGTGAATGTCTTTTACTGGGACACACACAGCAATAAAAACCTGACATGGGGTTAAAACATTTCCCCCACTCCATTTAACAAAATTGGCTTTAGCCATACCCTTAGTCCAGCACAATCTGCCAACCTACGCACTGGGACCTGCAGTTCTTCAAGGACAGAGTCCAGCTTCTTCCTTTTCAGAGCAACATTAACATGGTAACATGGTGGCAAAGCTATTAACATTCAAAAAGTTACATATTCCTAGCAAGTAGTAAACAAGCTTTTAAACAAGTAGTAAACAAGTCCACACCGACATCGATAGCTATAGGCACTGTGGAGTAATTCATCAATAAAGGTTTACAACTGCTTCCCCTCCCGGCAGTGACTTGGCAGCTCAGATCCCCCCTCAGCAATGATTTAGCAGCTCCGCTTACCCTGTTCCCCCTCCCAGCAATGACTCAGGAGCTAAGCCCACGCGTCTCCCTCTTCTGGCAAGGACCCAATGACTCAACTCACCCTACTCCACCCTCCTAGAAGTGACCAAGCAGCCCTCAAATCTTAAATATAACCACAGAGCAGAAGATTTGGGGGGAGAGGATCAGAAGGAGCCAAGTTGCTGAAACAAGATCTTGAAGGACATCAGTGCTTCTAATATGAACTTTGCAAATTAATTGCTCCACAGTTCCTGCAGTTAGAGAGGTCAGTGGGGCCTTGATATAGAGCTCATTAAGGGCAGGTTCACACCATTTTCCGGACCAGATCTGATCTAGTTCTGGTCCGGAAAATGGTGTGAACCTGCCCTAGTTCCAGTGCATTCCAGACCAGACAAAATGAGACATGCAGTATTTTTGTGGTCTGGTCTGGTCAGGAACAGACTGCACTGGTGTGAACAGAGGCCAGAAATAGCATAGGGATACATTAGAATGCATTTTGGGACTGGAAACAATCTGGCCTGGTCTGGAGATGATCCGGACATGATGTGAATGGGCCCATTCACACCATGTCCGGATCATCTCCAGACCAGACAAGACTGTTTCTGGACCCAAAATGCATTCTCATGTATCCCTATGCTATTTCTGGCTTCTGTTGACACTAGCGCAGCCCGTTACAGACCAGAAAAATACTGCTTGTCCTATTTTGTCTTGTCTGGAATGCACTGGAATGCATAAAAACGCATCAAAAACACGTACAAACACACTGGAACGCACCTGTAAGATCATTTTAAGCCACCTCCCAAAAATCCAAATGCGGCAAAATCACGATAAAAATGCTGCAACAACGCGGCAAAAACGCAATGCACTGCGTTCCGGATCTGGTCCAGAAAATGGGGTGTACCTGCCCTTAATGCTTGCAAAGAATGTAAATACTTGAACGTTTGTGGCCTGGCCACAGGTTTTTAGTCAAATATTCCTGGTGAACAAAAAGTTGCCATTGCAATCATTATTTTTGGCCTCTTGTGTTCTTTCTCAAAGTGAAAATATAAGTGGAGGTGTAGTAATTACAATGACTTATTACCCGTACCCTATTTACTTCACTGATAACAGCAAACGATTGAAGGCACACTTTATACATTATTTACACAACGGTCATATTAGGTGTTAAGTAAAACAAACACAATGCATAATTATCATTTCAATGGTAACAGTGCACACTATGAACTTATTCTGTTCTACAGATAATATGATTTCAGTCAATACAAGCACAAAAGAAAAATTCTACTTTGCACAAACATCTCCATTCAGGTGGCACATAAATCTGGTCTTAATGAACCACAACAAATAAATGACCCACTAAATTAAATTACCAGCTGACAGCAGCTGCATCTGTCAGTTAGTGCTTAGCGAATTATCCTGTATGCACTTGTCTAATGTTTGGAGTCAAGTTTATATCAAATAAGTGTAAATTTATGCTAAGGCAACATTCATACAAAGGCTGTGGCATTGCGTGGCAATACCACAGTGTTAGATGGCCTCAAAGTCACCCAGGGTTCTCAGCCAGGGGGGCTGAGTGGCTCCAGGAAGAAATTGCACTGCTTGAACCAGTAAAGAACTGGCTTTTCAGTCCTTTCCAGGTTTTCTGGATCATAGTTGAGATCCTGGAGCCAGGAGATTTCTTAGAGCTCTGGGCGGGACGAAATCTCCATTCCTGGGTCCATGTGTTAGTAGCAACCAGCACCTAATTGTGCACCTGTGTACAACCCTCATGAAGAGGGGGCTGGGATGTGTTGAGGACCCCACCTGGAAGACAGGAGAACTTCACCCAGGAGTCAGAGTGGAGGCCAGAGCAGCAGGGAGCTGCGGGTTTGTGGAGCGTATTATGCGGGTTGACACATTATTGAGGTTGTCTGGAGGAACCAGATAGTGGCCCTGAGGATTGAGGCCGGAGCAGCAGGGTTGCAACAGACAACTGTTAAAGGACTGGGACACTGAGTGTGTGGGACAACTCAAGGATTGGTGAGCCAACAGATGTTATATGCTGAAAACAAGTTATTTTATGTTGGACTTCCTTTATTGTCTGCCTTTTGAAATAATAATAAAGACTTATGGTTAGTGGAAAAACCCTGTGTGAGTGCTCTGTGAGCTCCCCAATATCACAAGGCCCCTGAAAAAACATATCTGATAGATATAATTTTATTGAGCATGCTGGTACAGATTTTTAATTTCTTTAAAGCAAACCTGTCATAAGTTCAACCAGTTATGGACCTTAAAGTTGCAGGTCATCCTTCCTTGCCATGGCTCCAGAGCTATCATTAATTGCCATGATCGTGTCACTATAGCCACAGTAGACCAAAATGGCTGATATGGTGGCATGGTGACAGGGGGGACATGTTGGAGTCTGTAAAGGGTTTAAAGAAAAATAGATAGGTACCTCAGTTCTTTCTGAATGCTCCTCTTTTTCCTTCCTCTTAGGAACGTCCAAAGAATAACTGCGGATATTACTCGATTCTGACATTTGGCTCTTCTGGAACTCTTTGTGTTCCCGATTTGACACCTGAATGTGAAATATTATGTTAGGACAGAAGAGAAGATTGTGAAATGAAAACTTTTTATTCTTACATAGTATTTGTCTCCAACGAAACCTGATCTGAAATTGTTCTAAAGTACCATCAGTGAAGGTAACTGCAACTTCATAGGACCAGACTGTACCTGTGGCCTTCACCATTCTTCATTTGAGATTACAGTGACACTAAACTCAGGATTTAAATCTTAAAAATGCATTAATGCGCCTTAACTATTAACAAAAATGTTTCTTATTTGTGTATCACTTAGATTCTCAAATCATCTCTGAATTGGTGCTGATGTGTGTGTTGTGAAGTGGCCACTGATCCAAGCTCCAAGTTCCTGTGATAAACTACCATTTCAATGCAAATTAGTAAACTAAACGTGAGGCTGTAGGCTATCAAGGGAGTGAGCTTGGAGCGGTGGCTACTTTACAACACACAAGGACCATGGTGTAGCCCCAATCCCTCTTGGTCTTTGCCCCATTTTGTCATTCAACTGTCCTATGCCAACTGGAAGCAGAGACTTTGAAATGAAAATCATAGATGGTAGGACTTATAAACACAAGGGAAAAGCTTATTTTAAACTTGGAAAACGGTTGAGAATCCATCATCTTGGGTCTAGTTTCCAAGGGAGCTCAGTAGGGACAGAGGGACTGCTTTGAAGACTAGCACCAGGACCAGGAGCCTACATGTCATCTTTGTTGAAACTTTACTAATGTTTAAGTCCAAATCAGGTTCACTATATTGAAAAAGCCTAGTGAGTTTTAAAAGCAATTGTCCATTCACCTCAGATTTCATCTCCTTGGTGGGCATCGGCCACTTATGTTCATATTTTTCCTTGAGGTTTTGCTCAGCGCTTGGTGTAGGAGTTGGAATAGAGTTCTCCAGAGAGGAGCTATGACTTTTCCCCACCATGTTCTGGACTGACTTCACCATGTTCTTCAGATCTTCTGGATATGGCGTCGGGTATCTCTTCAAATTGATCTCAACCTGAATTGTGAGAAGTTCAGCATAAAAAATATTATTTAGCTTTAAAATGAACCTGTATAAAGGATCTAGACAGGTACCATGACATGACAGAATAAGCAGTCAAAAGGGAGCACATCAGTCTTAGTGCTACATGGAGCCCTCCCTATGTTAATATGCAAGCAGAATCTTTCTGATGGTTGTTATTTGCATAAGCATATTCAAGCCGCCCACGTGAAGACATCTGGGCCTGCAGAGAAGGCAGTCAGGCCTGTGGCATTGCATTCTGAGATGGGGGCGCAGGGGGGTATCCCATATACTAACTGGTACTGGAGGGACGAATGTGCAGGTAAGTATTTGACAGCTTATACTGCCAACTGTCACCTCCTATTACCTAATTAGTACTCGGCCACCTGCCCCTGGTGTAAACCACTCATAAGAGAAGCATGGAGATTGCATTTCTGAGCTTTCCTCCAGAAGATGCTGGCTGCCTGGCTGACCCTCTTATATTAGTACTTTGAACCACTCATCCGGAATATGCATTCCAATAAGGACTTCTCTAATTAGGCTGATCAGCATGCCTTTTGGATCAGCAACCTATGCGGTCAGCATAACAGCTGTGCAAATAGCATTTTCAGTAGGAGATCAGCCATGGCGACCCTCATATTGCTCACCTGAATGTTAATTTTAGGTAGCAGCATGGTGCATTTTCAGTGGCTAATCTTTAAAGGATAAAGAAACCTTGGAAAAAGCACAGAAAAAACATGTATTTTAAATGCTTACTTGCAGCTTTTTCCTTCCCTTAAATTATTTTAATTCACTTACAATGTGCCATTAAACTTGCTAGAAAATGTGACTACTACAGGACGAGTCAATTCCCTATCACAGCCCCCTCTCTCTTTGTACATCAAAGTGCTCTCCTCTTCTGGAAGAATCCAATTACTAGCTAGGCTGACCCAGCTCCTCTCCCCTTCACCTCCCTACATAACCCTTTGTAGCTGCCAGGGAAGTAGTGAAGGGGAATGCTATTGAGTGTCAGCTCTGAGTTTGCTGGGTCTACTGACATCACATTCAAGATGGCGGCACCCAGAACCAGTCTCAGGCCTCTTCGATGTCTTACAAGGGAGGCTTTAATAAGTAAATAACATGCATAACATACGGTATGCATAAATATGTTTAACATTCATATAATCTTATGGGAATATTTTTGTTGCAGTGAATGGTCTGGTGACAGGATCTATCTATCTATCTATCTATCTATCTATCTATCTATCTATCTATCTATCTATCTATCTATCTATCTATCTATCTATCTATCTCTCTATCTATCTATCCATGCTGCAGCTTTTCCACTATTCCCTATGCTGGCAGTACACTGGAGATCCAGAATGCTGCTCAACAAAGTAATCCAGATCTCCAGCAATTAGGGATGCACTGATACCGATACTAGTATTGGTATCGGTGCTGATACCGAGTACCCATACTTACCCAAATGCTCTGATACCTTCCTCAATGCTGGAACGTCCGGTCAGAGGAAGATTTCCTCTGACCGGCAGTGCCGTAGGGGAACATGGAGCTGGCTTCTCGGGCAATCAGGAAGTCGGGCGGTGAGTAATGACCCGCCTCCTGGCTTCCTGATTGGTGTGGAACCCAGCTCCACGCTGACTGGCTGGGAAGCCGGCTTCCTGGCCAATCAGCATCGAGCCAGCCTCATGCTGATTGGCTGGGAAGCCAGCTTTCCGGCCAATCAGCATCGAGCCGGCCGAACAGCCAGCTTGATGTTGATTGGCTGGGAAGGCGGCTTACCAGCCAATCAGCATTGAGCCGGCTTTGCCAATCAGGAATCCAGGAGGCGGGTCAATACTCGCTGCCCGGCTTCCTGATTGCCGGGAAGTTGGCTCCATGCTGATTGGCTGGGAAGATGGTTCACTGCACTGTATCTATCTATGAAGGAGCAGTGTTGCCACTTGAGGACAGGAAGTGTGTTAGGACTAGAGAACGCCTCACCCTCTCCTCTTTTCCATTTTTCTTTTTGAGGGGAGGTGTCTATTAGTGCGCATAGACAGTTGGAAACAATGCAAACTGATAACAGCGCATCAGTGGCACAGCACAGTACAGTGCACACGATTTCTGGCAGGATAAACAGCTTTTACTTTGCAATTATTCAACAGATCTAACAAAACACTCTTAATTGTATACAGTATATCACAGAACAGATGGAAAAAAATAAGAGAAATTCGTTGTTAGGGTTTACATACACTTAAAAAAAAAAAAGGACTTTGGTTTCCCGATAAGGGCCCATTCGCACTGTTCTGCCACTTGCAGTGCAGGTGCGATATTTTTTACATCAATGTTCACTGCGATAAGGCATTCATTTTGACACGCCAGAACACAGATTTTACGGGCCTGCAGTATTTTGCTCAAAGCATTACACCACTACACACAGATTGTGGTTCACGAAATGCACCTCCATTATTGTGTGCTTGCTAGGTGTATTTAGGTGCATAGGTTAACATGCCCTTGTTTGATTAAAATGTGCATTTAAAATGCATCACTGCAATGCACCAGTGTCAATGGGCCCTCGAGGTATATGGAATTGTGAGATTAGCATTCCTTTAAGAATGAACTCTCAGGGAGGAGTGATGCAACAGTTGCGATCTTGTAAAGTCCCAGTGTACAGGGCTAATTTTTCAGGCAGAAACATTTTTTGTCCTTATAACTACTGTACTTAACACTAACGCAGATTCTGTTCATTCTAAAATTTACATATGCTCTCGCTTTCCCCCGCTACATAAAAGACTTATCTGATTATTTATATCACGGAACGTTTCCATAAACAGCGAGGTTTTAGCGGGTCGGTGTAATTTGTTAAGTCTCGTTAGGAGTGAAAAAATTAAAGTATTTAACTTGAAGTGTTCAATTAGATATCTCAATGTTCCAAAATTAATTCTATATTTAAATAAAGCCGGCGTCGTTGAAGATTCAGGCAGGATGGCGTTGCCTAGGAAACCCGAGAAGAATTAAAGGACGACTCTACCCAAAAACTGATACTGCAGGTTTGCTTGGCTGGCTGCAAGCATGTGAAGGCATTTATTTTTCAGGGTAACACCAATGGCAAGGTATCACCAGAAGACTTCATACTTCCTGGCTGCCCATGGCCATTGCAAAATCAAATAATGGTGTCATGCTTTCTAGACGGATTGCGCATAAGGAAGGAATAAAAACAAGTCAAGCTGCAAAAGTGATACAATTATTGTGGACTTATGGGAATGAGTGTAGCCAAGCCAAAACAGTAGCAGAAGTTGCAGATGGGGTTGACCTTTACAATATAAAAAGGTACCTTGGCCTTCCTTGTTGGCAGTTACATTCAAATTATTTAATATAACGGCATCAAAATCAGCTAGCTCTTTGGGGGTGGGGTTATTTCTAAAAGAAGATCCTGTCAATCAAGTTCACTCAAAAGACAACAAGAAATAAATTAAAGACAAGCATCCTCAGAACCATAAACCAGCCTCTCTCAACCAGGTGCTGCAGCACAATGAGGTGTCTTCTGGCTTCCTCAGGAGTGCCTCAAAATGTTTGCATAGCATCGTGCCTCTGATGTAAAGGGAAGACTGATGTGAAGAAGGAGGGCTCCTGTTGTGAAGAGAGGGCTTCTGATTTGAAGGGGAGCTTCTGATGTGAAGAAGAGACTTGTGATGTGAAGTGAGGACTGTGTTGTGAGGGGGGCGGG
>NW_017306347.1:243996-292695 GCF_000935625.1 Nanorana parkeri | reverse complement strand
AAGAAATAAATTAAAGACAAGCATCCTCAGAACCATAAACCAGCCTCTCTCAACCAGGTGCTGCAGCACAATGAGGTGTCTTCTGGCTTCCTCAGGAGTGCCTCAAAATGTTTGCATAGCATCGTGCCTCTGATGTAAAGGGAAGACTGATGTGAAGAAGGGGGGCTCCTGTTGTGAAGAGAGGGCTTCTGATGTGAAGAGGGGGCTCCTGATGTAAAAGAGGACTTTTGAAGGGAAGCTGGGACTGTGTTGTGAAGGCGGAGGGGATCCTGATGTGAAAGATGGGGATCCTGGATGTGAAGATGGCTTCTGATGTGAATGAGGGGGACTCTGATGTGAAGGGGTGCTCCTGATTAGAAGGGGGGACTTAGACTAGAGAGCCTTGAGATTATGCATACTTTAAAAGGATGCCGTGACTGACAGTCAGTAGGTTGAGCAATGTTGCCCTACAGTTAATCCAGAGGAAGGCAATAAACCCGTATAAGGCATGGTCCACTTTGCTCCAACAGGGAAGAAGTTCTTTTCTGATTCCCTAAGACAATTGAATATTCCCTGGATCAACAGCCTACAGCGTTATTACAATGTCGATGTTTCAACAGAGCTCAGTCCTTCTTCATCAATAAGATAAGGATGGACTAAGCTCCATCAAAACACTGAAAAGAAATACTGTTGCTTTGACTTATTTCCACTGCAAGACCCTTGAATGCCTCTATACCTACTTTGTGTATATTTACAGTATATATACATATACACACACACTGATCAACCATAACCTTATGATCACCTGCCTAATATTGAGTAGGTCCCCCAAAACAGCCTTGACTTGTCGAGGCATGGACTCCACTAGACCTCTGAAGGTATGCTGTGGTATCTGCCTCCCAGCCATTAGTAGCAGATCCTTTAGGTCCCGTAGGGTGTGAGGTGGGGCGTCAATGGATCAGAATTATTTTTCCAGCACATACCACAGATGCTGGATTGGATTGAGATCTGGAAAATTTGAAGCCCAAATCAATGCCTCAAACTCATTGCTGTGTTCCTCAAATCCTTAGTGAACCATTTTTGTACTGTGGCAGGGAGCATAATCCTGCTGAAAGAGGCTACTGCCATCAGGGAATAATGTTTTCATGAAGGGTTGTACTTGGTCAGCAACAATGTTTAGGTCGGTGATACTTTACTTATCAAAATCCCAGAATCCCAGTTGCCAACGCATAACAATGCCTCCACCCGCTTGCCTTCTTCACATAGTGTATCCTGGTGCCATCTCTTCCCCAGGTAAGCGACACACGCGCACCCGCCATCCACATGATGTAAAAGAAAATATGATTCATCAGACCAGACCACCTTCTTCCATTGCTCTGTGGTTCAGTTCTGATGCTCATGTGCCCACTGTAGGCAATCTTGCCGGTGGACACGGGTCATCATGGGCACCCTGCCCAGTTGTGAGGCTAGGCAGCCTCATACACAACAAACTGCGATGCTCTGTGTGACTAGAGACCTTTCTATCAGAACCAGCATAAACTTTTTCAGCAATTTAGGCTACAGTAGCTATTCTATTGGATCAGACTATACAGGCCAGCCTTCGCTCCCCACGTGCATCAATGAACCTTGGCCGCCCATAACCCAGTCAACATGAGCACCTGGATCCTCGCTCTGCAGCATGTCAGCAAGTGCAGATCGAGTGCTGGGCATTCTTACTAGAAAGTCAAGGCACTGTAGGCAAACATCGTACTATGGAAGCACCTTGTGCTAAATATGTATTTGCACAATAAAGAATGGTTTAAATAAAGTATTGTATTAAAATAGAAGAAAGACCAAAATAAAGTTATAACGGTAAGGTGGAGAAACATACTATTTCAAGACACCTACATACTTTATGAATGCATGCATGGCAAAATTTAAGAACAATTAAGACCAATTTAGCTGGGATTCCTTGCTTGCTAACAGGAAATATTTCACACACACACAATCTAAAAATACGGTGCAGATCCCCATTAACGAGTGTTTGCAAAGGCATAACTCAGGTTCGGTAGCAGAAATGGATTCTTCATTAGCAAGTTAACATTGTACCAACCTTGACTTTTCCTGGGCCCTCTTCCTCCTCCTTCTTGTCCTCAAACTCGAACGCCACCGTCATCCTTTGCTGGCGCTGCTCCTCCCAGAGCGCGGGGTTAAAGCTATCACTATCCGACTGGAAATCTGAAATGTACCAGCCACACTGTCACTTACACATGTAGCCCAATGGTCAACGTATTCACTGCTGTCAAAAACATATTTTCTTCACATGTCTTCTGTCACACTGCAAATACAGATAAGATTTCTAAAATAGAAAAATCCCCTCCCCCCCAATCCTTTCACACTATTAGAGTTTATAGCTTACTAAGACATATGTTTACTCCTTAGCTGAAGATTACAATTTTCGCCAACTCTGTTTCTTAAAGGGGTTAGGGCTTTTCCCCATAGTTCTCCTAAGGGTAACGGGAGGACACAAACTAGCGTCCTCCCGTCACTCTAAGCTCAGTATACCGCAAGCTACAGCTCGCGGTATACTGAGACGCCGCAGCTGAAACGGATCCCGACAATTATGTCTGGATCCACCCAGCTGCGTGATTGACAGCTGGCTCTGCCTATCTAGAGGCATAGCCAGCTGTACCCGCCCCCTCCCCCGTCCGTTCCGCCAGTCAGCGCTGGAGGATCAGACAGGGGAGGGGGGAATCCAGTCACTCCCCTGTCACGGCTCTCTGCAGTGACAGGATCGAGAAGAGAGCGAACGCCGGTATGTGTTCGCTCACTTCCCGATCTACTGAGCCGACCTGTGACAGTTTAATTGTCACAGGTCGGCTAGAACTATGAGGTGAGTGAAAAGCACTCACCTCATAGTTCTCCTTTAATGGTGTTCAACTGTCCATAGAACCAGTAAAGTATACTGTATGACCAAGGTGGCCAACCTGCAGGCCAGAATTCACGCATGGTGCTATGCATCCATCAAGGTACATGTGTTATATGGCTGTTTAATGCACATTGGGTAATTCTAGCGTGAACTTCCACTTTAATGCTTTGTACAGAGCTCCTGTGTATAGACGCTTGCTGCGGTGCATAATGGAAAGCAGCACGCATTCTCTTCAGAACAGAATATTCCACTGACACATTGTAAAGCTGAATAGACTTTTTTTTTTGAAAACCACCAGTAGAGCAGAAAGTCCAGGAAAAATCAATAAGCCAATTAATATATTCTCCCTCCCTCTTGTGCACGCAGCCCCGTGCTAGGCTGCGTTCCAAAAGCCATCAGGGGTGAGTGCCACATTAAAAACCTCAGCACTATGTTTAACGTATCTGGAAAGAATTTAGAGGCAGCTGTCATGTTGGTTCTGCAACTTCATCCTTCTGCAGAACAATCATGATTGTGTAATATAATTGAGGAAAGTGACGGCAAAGGACAGCCGAGAGGAAATCTCATGACTTTATGTAGAACCTAACCCGTACTATTCAAATTATTAGTTTCATACCGCATGCCCCCATCAGCTGAATCGCTCGCCACCGTTATCAAACATCCTTTTACAATTTTTTATTCATTAAAAACATATCTCCTTGCGGAGTTTTTTGATACACGGTCAAGGATGAGACACCTACCTGCTCTAAGATCTCTTATTCATTTACTACGTTGTTGCATTTGATATGTTGCTATTGTTTTCCTGATAATCTGCTGTATTGGAGCAACGTGATCCACTTTTCTATATATATTTACTGCAACACTTTAATAAACATATTGAGGCAGAAAAACATATCTCCTTGCAAGGTTCTTCTGCCACTTAAGTTTATGTGCACTTGTGCTCCGGACATGGGGGCACAGTCACTAGGGCTACAGTTCCCAGTATGCAAGAGCCAGGGTGGAGGCTGTGCTCTAAAGCCTTGGTTCTCAACTGGTGGGTCGCGACCCAAAAGTGGGTCGCCACATGCCTTCCACTGCACTAGGTGTGAGGCTCCTCAGCCTCCCCCATAACGCAGCACTGCCAGTTCTCATGCCGAGTAGCCTTTCAAAATATGCTGTCCGACGCCGAGTCTCTGTTTGAGGTGGGGTGGGCTGGGTGTATGGCATGCGAAGGAAATCCATCCATACGTGCATTGCTTACAACTCTCTCTGTGACCACAGTGACATCACATTCTGGCTCCCGGCACCGCTACAGGGAGTGCAAGGGAGCTGTACAAGGCATGCACATATGGATGGAGCTTCGTCACCGCACAGCAGCCCACACTGAATCCCTAAAAAATAATTTTGGGGTGTGTATGTGTGTGTGTGTGTCTGTGAGTGTGTGAGATTGTGTCTGTGTGTGTCTGTGTGTGTCTGTCAGTGTTTTTTTTTTTTGAAACTACCATGCAATCGCACCTACTGTTCGTTCTGGTGCAGGAGGTGCGTTGCAATTCATTTGAATGGCACCCCGAACACACCTCCCGCCCACAGTTTGATCGCTGGTACCGGAACATGCAGTACCGCAATGCCATGCATTCCAGTGTGGTGCGACTTGGGTCGCGACTTAATGACCAAGGACAAATGTGGTTATAGAGGTTGAGAACCACTGCTCTAAAGCATCCTGCTGCTCACCTAATGAAGATCTCTGGGAAAATGTTTTCTTAATCCTTGCAGTGGGGCTACCCTGCACTGCAAGGGTTAAGTGCTCGTTTTAGGTGCTAAAACAAAAAAGTTATATTCACTGCCCTCAGGGGCAGGGCCCTCCTTACCATCTTGTCTTGAATTGTATTGTGATTGTAATCTCTTCCCTATATTGTAAAGCGCTGCGCAAACTGTTGGCGCTATATAAATCTTGTATAATAATAATAATTTTTACATCAAATGCATTTTAGTAGGAATTGAACCCGTAATCCCAGAGCTGCAATGCCGAAGCACAAAATGCTTTAGCATTGAACTCCCTCATTGGTGGAACAGCATTATACCGTTTATCTGACCGGGTACAGGAAGTCTTCACAAAGAAGATAAGAATTAATTGAAGGTTAGTTATTCTCTTAGATCAATGCTTGAGTGCATTTCATTAAAGGAGAACTATGGGTTTAAGGCTTTTCCCCATAGCTCTCCTTAGGGTAACGGGATTTATTTAGCTACAATGTGAACTTATTAGAGCAAAGGGAAAAGAAAATGTTTTTTTAAATCATAAAATGACAGAAATATTCACCCTCGTCACCACGCGGCTGCTGGGGGAACATGTAGTTGGTTAATACCCTCTGCTTTGTGTCGGGGTGAGCCTCCGTCTGTAGCGGGATGAGCGCTTTGGACTGAAACAAACAGTTAAACACAAATTAATCTGGCAGACAATAAGGAGGTCAGCAATACCAAATCACATTGGGCAAAATGTACCTTTCTCTTGCCATAAATAAAAAAATCTGCTGCTTCTAGGATCTCTTCTAAAGTCTGGGCAAATATCACACGAGGTTGTATTTATAAACAATTCGTACAGCCATTCGTCCGGTGAAACTCTGTGAACGCTGGTCCCATGCGGATGGAGGAGACCTTTTTTAGTATATTTTCTTTCCAAGTCGAATGTAATATTAGAAAACGACCTCATTGTGGCCACTAGATAGAGCTGAGGAGCATGGGAAGTGAATACTTCTTTCTTATGCTCTTCAGCTCTATCTAGTGGTCGTAATGTGGTATTTTTCTGATATTTTCTTCGACTTGGAAAGAAAATATACCCTGGGCAAAAAAAAAAAAAGTCACCACCTGGATTTATCTAAGCAATTAGGTCAGAGCCTTCCACTGGATAAGTGTTATGATCTGGGGTTGTTTCAGCTGGTTAGATCTCTAGTTTCAGAAAATGTGCCCAAAAAATTAGGTCAGCTGCCTTCCTGAATATACTGAATGATCAGGTTTTTCCATCAATGTATTTTTTATTCTCTGATTGGACGGGCATATTCCAAGATGACAATGCCAGGATTCATTCGGCTCAGATTGTGAAAGAGTGGCTCAGGGAGCATGAGACATCATTGTCACACATGGATTGGCCACCACAGAGTCCAGACCTTAACCCCATTGAGAATCTTTAGGATTTGCTGGAGAAGACTTAACACAATGTGCCGACTCTCCCATCATCACCACAAGATCTTGGGGAAAAATGAATGGAACTCTCGATAGAAATAAAGGTTGTGACATTGCATAAGCTTATCAAAGCAATGCCATGGCGAATGCGTACCGTAATGACAACTAAAGGTGGTCCAACGAAATATTAGAGTGTGTGACTTTTTTTGGGTCCAGGCAGGGTACTAAGAACATTTGTATTTGCCTTCATTTGAACGGAACGTTCATGGAGTTTCACAGGACGAATGGCCATGTGAATTGTTTATAGCTACACCATATGGTGTCTGGCTGCAAAAAAAGTACTGTGGTGGAGATGGCTGGCACAACCAATGTGGACTACTAAGCAGGAAGTAGAACCTACATATGTAAGAAGCAAATAAAGCTTTCACAATGTACATACAAAATCCCAAATTATATATATAAACATATCTGTGAAGGTTCTCATATATGGTGATCATGGTATAGCTAGTTGTAGTTGGTTACATTCCCCTGTAATGTTGAAGATGTTTCATAGATTGTAAGCCCTCACGGGCAGGGCCCTCCTTGCCATCTTGTCTTGATTTGTATTGTGATATTAATTGTTTGTAATGTCTTCCCTATATTGTAAAGCACTGCGTAAACTGTTAGCGCTATATAAATCCTGTAATAATAATATAAATAATAAATAATAGCGTCACCAAAGCACTTCTTCAGTTCTAGTTAGTGTCAGGAACATACCTCTGAATTAAAGGATTGATACCTATGCAGACTCACTGACACCAAGGGTGGGATTTTGTAGCCAGAACAGGGGGGGTTCCACAACTTTCACTCCTCCCATCCTGTTCTTAGACAATCAACATCTACCTTGGAACATTCCATGGTGATCGGATTAAGGTGTCTGTGCTACCTGTGTGGATATAAATGTTGAGGGATGTTCCTGACACTCACTGGACCTGGAGAAGTGTAAAACGAGAAGAACAAAACGTAGGGATGTACAGACACCAGTATCTGTATCGGTGCCCATACTTGGGGATACCTTGTTAAATTAACCTGATAAAGACAGTGATAGTTGACAGGGGCCTCCTGAGGCAAGATGTCACCCGGGGACCCGTGACATCATCGCGCAATACGCTGTGTTCTTTTTTATGCCTGCTGGCGGCCATCTTGGTGATGGACCCCGGCAGAGAGAGGAGGGGACGTTCACCCGGCGGGATAAGGTATGCTGCCCGGTCCCCTCCTCTCTCCTGACACTGTCGGACTCTCGGTCCTTGACCGAGTGCCCGACATTTCATAGGGGGTGACACTAAAATGACTGTCAGTCATTTTGGTGTCACCCCTCCAATGGTGGCACCAGCCAGCACCTGCATAGGACCATGGAGATGTATCGCGGATCTGTGAGTGATAAAATCTTAATACCTGATTGTCAGAAAGCCACAGAGCAGCAAGCTCTTTAAGTTTCGTAAAGCTGAACGGCAGATTTTTTAACCTGGAACAAAAAAAAAGGGCAGATGCACACTTACACACGCAGAAATCATATTCATTTACATACATTTTGTGCTGACTTAAAGAAGAACTCCAGACATTTAAAAAAGATTGTACACTTGCAGTGTGGGTACCCACTCGTTTTATCTAGGGGAGTCAAATAATGCAGATATACTCATTTGATTTTTGGTCCGCACTTACCTCTCTCCCCCTCCACTCCAGCTATGTAATGTTCCTTGGCGTCCTCCTCACATCTAATTCAAGTCAATGTATCTGCATTAAATGTGATGACATCATTGGTCCTTAGCCCAGGGGGGAAGAGGCTGCGGGAGGCTAGCAGCCCGGCGGGACTGAGCACCAGGTGAGTATATCTGCTTTATTTGACTCCCCTAGACAAAACGAGCACCTGACCCTTGCAGCAGAGGGGTAGCCCCACTGCAAGGGTAAGTTTTTAAAATTCCAGGAGTTCTTCTTTAAAATGGGCCAATTTCTGAATTTTACAAATTTTTTTTAACCAGTTGACATCCGCGGTGTTAAACCCCCTTCCCATCCAGGCCATTTTTCAGTATTCAGCGCTGCAGTACTTTGACTGACATTTATTCCGTCATGCAGCGCTGTACTGAAATAAATTTTATACCCTTTTTTGAGGACAGATAGAGCTTTCTTTTGGTGGTATTTATTATGAGTATACATTTTGATGTGATTATGTATAAAGGTGACCATACACTGCACGATTCTCGTACGAGAATCGCGGGAAATCCCGCGATCGTACGATAATCGTGCAGTGTATGGAAGGTACTTTTATATTTCGAGCATGTTGGAAAACCAGCCGAGAATCATACAATTTTCGGCTGGTTTTTAACATGATCGAGAGACAACTGCCGAACGGGCCGGTATGCGCACGCACACACTTTCCGTTCAGCATTGCAGTCATCGGAAGCCCTCAGGGGGGCGGGCATGCGATGATCACAAGTGCGATCTGCCTGTCCAAGATGGGCAGATCATACGTTTTTTTAAATTACTTTACAACCCTTGCAGGACAAAAGTCTTGCGAGGGTTGTAAAGTGTATGGGCACCTTAACACAGCTCTGAACTTTTTACTATTTCGGGGACCAAATAATTAGGAAAATTGTTTATTCTTTGTCTGGAAATAAGCCTGCATGAGATGTATAAAATAGGTATTACTGGGGACGCACTGGGGGACCCAACTTCAGTCTTCATTTTGTATTGCTGGGCCTCCAGTGCGTCCCTGCACCTTTTGAGTGGGCTACCTCCAGGCACACCTGCATTTAATTTATCAACTGCTTTAATATCCTCCAACATGGAGACTCATAAATAGAGTTAGGACCACGCTTCACAGAGGGGCCTTGACGGGGCAATGTGGCTTCTACATATTTTTGGCCAAAGGTTTGTGCAACTAAAACCTCTGCTTTTAACGCATACTGTTAGACAGGGTCATTTGTTTTGTTGCAGGCTAGCTGGCAAGTGTGCTGGGAATTCTTTTTGTGTTTTGTAGTATTACTGCAACACACCTGTCCTACTGTGGTACACTGCGGTGCCATATGTCACCAACGGCACCCCCAACACTTTATACAGTGGTGGCCAATGCACCACATTGCTCCACAACACACATACTGGTGGTGCAGTAGAAAAAAGGGTCATGTGCCTTTTGAGTTTGCTGTGTGTTGGCATCGTTACTGCCGACACACAACAAACAACAGCAACATGATGCACGTTAACGCTACGCAACAGATGTTATTAGCCTGGGTGGACCCATACATAATACGAGTCATAAGCCTGTTTAATTTTTAACCTGCACAAGAACAATTAAAGCAGCAAACTCAGTTCATGCTGAGGGCATAACACACTGTCCTCCATGAGGCCTGCTGGTGCTGAATTTACCACCCTGGTGCTGAATTTACCCCATTTGGCCAACCTTTTGCCTAAAAAGCACGTTGGCTTCCGATGTTATTACCGGCAAAAGGGAGGCCTGTGTTTTTTCCTGGAAGATATAGAATCCCGGCATGCATACAGTCAGTAAATGACACACAGGTGTTGTGGGTTAATAAAATATTCCTGACATCCCTCGTTAAACTAAGCTCTAGACTGAGTTGGTTTGTTAAATGCTAATTGCATGAACATAATTAGCGCACATGTGCAACGTATGCTCCAACTGATTGCCTCTTGTGCTGGATACCTGCCTAACAGATGATGCTCCACATTAAGAGTCTTCAAGGTGGCAACGATCTCATTTCTCCACCACAAGTGGGCCGTGAGGATGTATCCATTATGATAAGATGGATGTAAGAGCCTCCGCTCATGAAGCATTGTGTGCAACAGAAAAGGCTTCTCACATCACATGACAGGCAAATGTGAACAGAAATCCATCTTTGATGCTAATGACTCCTACCATTACTGATACACTGAAGTGTATTTTCAATGAGTTTTGATTTAGGTTATTACTGCAAAATTATGGTAAAGGAAGATTTAACATTTTTTCATTGAACATGCCCGACCAGGTGGGGTTGAAATTGCATTGAGTCAGTATAGGATCCAAAATGTTCAGGGGAGAAAGTCATACTTGGCCTTGATCTTGGTCTTGAGGAACCATCAACTTCAACAAGTGTATAACTAAATTACTTCTCTTGGACCACCCTTTTACAGATGCGCCTTGAAGCGGCAGGGTAGAGTCACATGTATCTGCAAATATAGGCAACAAAAACCCTGAATTAGGGGATCTAGGGTGGAGAATTTCATATGAGGAGTTTACGGCACCATATGTCACCAATGGCACCCCCAATGGCAGCCAATGCACCACAGTGCTCCACAGGAACAAACATAAAGTTGCCTTGCCGCACTCCTTCCCGGTAACCCCAATTCAACGCGCGGGAGTGCTTGTAATGACCGAGGATGGTGCCACCATCCTCTGTGTATGGCTAACTTACTTCTCTTGGAGAAGAAGGTGAATACTCAGCAAACTGGAGGGGGTAAAGTAGGGGCTTTTTTTGAGTTAGGGACCACTCTTTTACATATGTGCCTTTACATAGCAGGGTGGATTCACATGTATCTGCAAATGTATGCAACAAAAACCTGAGTGGGCCCTCACATGATACAACCCAATCATATGCCTGTTTTCATTTAAGGCTAAATTACTTTCTTGGAGGAGGAGGTGCATAGTCTGCAAGCTGGTGGGAGTCATAAAAGTTAGGGGGTTTAAGGGTGGAGAATGGGATATGAGAACTTTTGCTGGATTTGTTGCAGACACAACTGTCCTTAAGCTATGTTGGGCTTCTGGAATGTTCCTTTAAGGAAGAGACGGCTGCCTCCAGGTAATCTACTTTCAATTTAATAACTACTCTAGATATTCCGTAGCTGGGAACTCAGTTTAGTTTTTCACTTGGGGACTGTCCTATACTGTCCTATACAGAGGTGCCTTAACGCGTCAGGGTGGATTCACTTGTATTTGCAAATGTATGCAGCAAAATCTTAAGTGGGCCTTTATATGATACAAACCAATCATTTGCCTGTTTTAATTTTGTAATAGTTAAATTTCTTCTCTTGATGACGAAACTGCATAGGCTGCAAGCTGCAGGAGGTCATAAGCTCTAGGGGGTTTAAGGGTGGACAATCAGATATGAGGACTTTTCTGGATTTGTTGCAGGCACACAAGTGTCTTTATGCTATATTGGGCTTCTGGTTCCTTTAAGGAAAAGAAAGCTGCCTCTGGACAGCCTACCTTAAATGTAAGAATTGTTTTATAGTTCCATAGTTATGAACTCAGTTTTTGAGTTAGGGGGACGCACTTTACAGAGGTGCTCTGACATGGCAGGGAGGATTTATATGTATTTGCATATGTGTGCAACAAAAGCCTCTGTTTTTAGCTTGAGTAGCTAAAGCAGAACTGTGGCCTCCCATTAAAAAGAACTTACACTGAAAGCGCCTCTACACTTGCAGTTTTCTCTTAGCCTCCAGCAAATTCCTACAAAAACCTGTTGATCCTGCCAATGAAGTCCACCTAATGCAGCTTCCTGAGATGGTGTGGCAACAATGCTGCACTGCACCTTAATTCAGAGAAGAGTTGTTACTCTCACGTATGTGCTACCTGCTTGCATTAGAGTAGAATGAAAAATGATTGGATGAGACATTGCAATCAGAACTGCCACTGTAGCTTGTCAATCAGTCCCGGGCCACACCTAGCCCCGCCCATTGCTTTCTGGATTGACCACACTGTTTTTGTTCCTGTAACCCACCCACTGTGAGCTGCAATGCTTGGGAGGGGAAATGTGTAAGACACAAATGGAGGATTTGGCTCACTCAGGGAAGGTGAGGCTTGTGCATAATAGAGTGGGTAGATTTGAGGGTACCTGAAGATTCACTAATACTGTCCAGTCAGTGGCTCCCCCATCTCAACTGTAAACTGGTAAAGGGGTTCCCTAAATACCTTGACAGTCCTGGGTCTGACTTGCTACAGTGTGAATTAAGACTTCAAACACATGCTCCTTGCCAGCACACGGCTCCTTGTGCTGCTTCTTCCTCTCACACTCCAGCCCTGCAGTACATGGAGAGCAAGAGGCTGATTCCAGGTCATATTTAGGTACTTACACTGCTTGCATTAAAAATACATATGAATAATTTCAGATCTGTATAATTTATGTCTTTTATATCTGCCTAGAGTTCAGCTTACTATCTCCTGATGAAAAATGTATCAGTGTTCGTGTCATACCTGTTGTCACTTAAGTTTAATACTCTCAGCTTTGTCATCTGGCCGATCTCTTCAGGTAGAAATTCCAGCTTGTTTGATCGCAGTGACATCACGGTGACATTTTTGCAGTTTCCAATCTAAAAATGAGAAAGTGAGGATATCTGTAACCAATATTATTCCAGATTAACCGCATAAGTCATTAGTAAACACCATTTACCTATTTTCGTCCAATTTATTTGTCTAATTGTATGCAGATTAAGTTGGATACCGGTCCAACAATAAACAGGCAATCATCTCAAACAGTGAAGCCATATTACTTTAGGAGTATGTCAGCCAAAACGTTTTTTAAGTCTTGGATAGAGAGGAGCAGAGTTAATCCTTCATCATATTTAACTGCTCTCTGTGGTCCCTGATGGGGTACATTCCCCTCATTGTTCCGGTGGCTCATTGTCATCAGGACAGGTAGTGAGGGGAATTTAGCCCATCAGGAAATTAGGGTAAATCTCCCCATCAAGGCCTCAGACAGCAATACAAACTTGAGAGACATTATTCCCCTACCCAAACCTAAAAAAGTGTCTGGAGTTACGCTTTAACACCGAGACTACTGCTGTACATAGAGCTGATAAAAAATGCTTTTCCTTGCCTTCTGCCTAAGTAAAATCTTGGTATTAGTTTCTCACCCTAATGGGCAGTCAAATGCCACATTTGAAGCCAAATCAAACACGTTGCCATTCACTGCACAATCTGCTGGTGCTTTATAAATGATGACACCTTATTATGGAGAAAGGGGAAGGAACACTTTAAAAGGTGTAAGTAAAGGTAGAACTTGGAGGCAGGACTCTAAGGCACCCCTTTTGGGCTGTCCAACACCAACCCTTTAGACAATGACTATAGGACAAAACCTCAAGGCCCCATTCAAACCAGGGTGCCAGCGTTTCAGTGCTGTTATCACGCTTCTTTTGTAGCGCGTTTTTGCAGTGTTTTCTGTTCATACTGTATGTAAGATCGTTTTAAGGCTCATTTTCAGCTTGTTTTCAGTTGTCCAATAAAAAGCAGTCTCAGCTGCAGAAACACGCTAAAAAAACGTGAAAAGGCGCAAAAACATGCTAATCGGCTTCCATTGATGTCTATAGAGCAAAACGAGCTGATAAGCGACTCAAAAGAAGCTCATGGACTATTTTAAACAACCGGCGTATTGTTGCGCACGATTCAGCGCGTTTGCGTGAACGTCCCCCATAGGAATACATGGGATTTTGATTTGCATGTGTTTCCGCGCTGAAAAAAACGCACTATGAAATACCCTGGTGTGAACGGGGCCTGAAACTCACGAAAGAGAAACTACCTAGGATCAAATAAGATTAATTGATCAAATGTAGCCAATTCCCAGGATGGTAATTATTACATGGGGTTCATTTTGTTTCATCTGAAATTAAATTCTCTTCTTCTCTCTCTTTACACCTTGACATCCATATCCCCCAACAGTCCCAATTTTAGCAAGACTGTCCTGGGATTTGACCCAAATTCTGTGGTTTCATAGATTTACCCCATGTCCTGGTGCTGGGTGCTGGAATGGTCACTCCAGCATACCAATGCCGGTATCAGACCCCTGACCAGCACAGCGTCCATACAGGAGAGTTAGGAAATCTACCCCCACTTCCTGTTTCTGGCCTTGTAACAAAAATGCCACAAGACACAGGGCCACAAGGGAAATCTAGGACAGACACAATCACTTGGCTTTATGGTTAAATAGTTAGTGTGCACCTTTCCTTTACTGCTCCCCTCTCCCAGTGGTTTAGTTTTATTTCATGCTGACCAGTAGCCACCTTGGGAGATCTTCACTGTGTAGCCTGCCTGGTACCATGCAGCCTTTCTCCTAAACCTTTTGTAACTGCACAGCTCCACCTGAGCAATCATACTGCAGATTACATTCTTTTCAAGAAAACCTAACTGCAGCCCGTCAGTTTTCTGAAGTTGCCACAAACATGAATTAGCACGACCTTGCACTATTTATTGAACAAGGCCACCTAAGCGACTGCTCCTACCAATTGCTTCCACCGGCTCTACCGACTCACCTCCCGCGGCAACTCAGTGAGAAAGTTCTCATCCACGGCCATTGTGCGGAGACTGTGCAGGTACCCGATGGTGGGAGGCAGGCTCTCCAGCTCATTACAACTGCAATCAAACTCTTCTAACAAAGATAAACTGAAATTTTAGAAGAAGATTTATTGAGCAAATCCCAGGGTAATGATAACATCTACTTCAATATATTTCACCAGGCAGAAACAGGACAGACACTAAACAAACACAAACACCAGCAGCAATTCATCTTCTCGCAGTCAGGGAAGGAGAGGTGATGGTCAGTAAGACAATGAGGACCGAATCGCAGTTGATGGATGCAGCTATAACCAATTGAAGTGACGAAACCACCAACCTACCAACTTTTGGCCATTCAGGTTCGGCCTGCAGGCAAACAGGGTAAAATAATATTCATAGGGGGAAACACTTCAACCATAGGAAGGGCTAAAAGACTAATAGAACTAAACCAGTTTGTAAGTAGATTTTTTTTAACTTTTACAGTGTTAGCGCAGCCGATGTCTAACTATACCATCAGGATGAAAGCAGGATGATTAAAGTGCATGTCTGGCCAAAAAAACATGCGGTACAACTCTGCAACACATACACATTTCTTTATGTTTTATTTCTTTAATAACAATGCAAGCACTGAAAAATACCAGCTGATCTACCAGAAATCCAGTAACCTACTAACTTTCTGTTGCAGGCTGACAGCTCTGAGTTCTCCGACTACAGAACACTTCCACCTCTCCTCATCTCCATGACACAGAGGAGACGTGTTCTTTAGTCCAGCAAGGGTGAACTCAGGACAGGCTGACAATGCTGCTGGCAGCATTGTAAGCCCACAACAGGAAATTAGGATTAACGGGTATTTTTCTATACAATGCAGCATTTTTTAAAGCGACAAAGCATGGGAAAATGCACTGCAAAGATGTACTGATTTTTTACCCTGATATATACTGTATACTTTAAGTCCAATCACAGCCGAAGAATGGACTACCAATGGCCAGTTAGCCCAATAAAACACATATACTTGTGCAAATGCTGTTGCACAATTCAAATGGATCTGATTTTGTTTGAGTTTGTCAGTATGAATGTATGCACGGTGTAGAAGACAAGCACCAACCATCAAGATGTCAGTCAAGTAATTTGAAAAACCTGTTTGACATTTCCCATTCTGTCCTGCTACTTTAGCACAACCTGATGGCGAGCAATGGACAACTCACCTAACATGCTTTGTCCAATTGACATTTACCTTGGTTCGATGTTGGGCATTCACAGTCTGTTGGGGAGGACCCCAAGGGAGTCAGTTGTTGATGGGCACACAAAGACTGGAGAAGTGAGGAACATTTTATTCCCTGACATTACCCTAGTCACTACGAAAGGAAAGCAGTTCGACATCTGACCTCCTATTGAGGGGCGGCTCCTGACTCTAATGATCTGAATTCTACATACCTAGGTGATTGTTTGGAAGTGACCATTCACAGAATAGATAATAGTTTGATGAATTGGGCAATGCTAAGATGAGGATGTCGTTTCCTCTCCCCCTCTTCTAGACCCTTTATGTTCAATAAAGAGAAGCTTCAAGAGATGTTTAGGGTATCTGCTAATTCAAGTTAGAAACAATGCATTTTAAGAGATGATGTTTTACGACTATCTGAGGGTCTCCTGAGGAAGGGGACTAGGAAGGTCTTGCAAAACATGTTGAGATATAGCCTTGCCACACGAGGAATACTGGCATACATAATACTTCTCTATGATGAGTATGAGATGGATATGACACAATGGCTGATGAAATGTAAAGAGAAAATACTGTAGAAGCTGGCCCAGTATGTGTGTGGGTTATCCCTCAGTACTTGGGAATATGGTGACCCAACTTTGTGTCTTTAATAAATTGTATGTAAAAGGTTTTTAATGGAGTTACAATTTTTTAATAATAAAATGTATTAGAATATTACATATGTCACATGAGGCACCATTAAAGCCCAGTATTATATTCCTATCTATTTTGTAAATCATTTGGATGTGGTACTTTACCCACACACATTACTAATATATTTTGGATGTCTAGTGTTTGTCTTACGGCACTGTACAAAGCAAAAGCTAAAATGCTTCTCTAGAGGGTTACAAGAGGCTATTATAAAGAGTTTTAGGTACACATGTAACTCATTTGTAACTAAATGTATATTTTTAATGAACAAATCAGGGGTGGGTGGACAAATTATTATGGAATTCAGGAGCCAGTCTGTCCGATCCAGGAGCCAGGAGGATTTTAGTAGTCTCCCTAGACAGCAACTAGAGAAAATCTCAAACTTTAGGTGCCAGCTGTAATTTCTAAGGAGCATTGGCTACCTGGCTTCTAGGATTTGTCAAGCCCTGGAATAGATAACTGAACTGTGTTTTTTATATCTCGCTTTAGTTTTAAAACCAACCTGTAACCAGTCACCAGGACTGGCCAACCATGGCTACCAAAAGCCTTAGCACTTCTGGGGTACTACAGTAGATCAACCAGTAGCCAACAAGAGCATTGAAATCAGAAGTAAGCTTCACCGATGCAAATCTCCAACCTCAATAAAGTGAAATGTTACATTTCATTTCCTATCTATGCAGTAAAGTATAACTGCAATCAGCTCGACGCCAGTAGGCGTTCCGTAGCCTGCGTCGTCATATAGAAAAAGGTGTCCTGGGCTCGTCTGGGATCAGAACTCATAGAAATTCTCCTCATAAACCGAGTATCCGTGAAGATTACTTATTATACTCTGTCAGATTGTACTGCGTCTGCCAGCATTCAAAATGAATAGTGAATATCACGAGGTAAATCGAAGCATGCTTCAGAGAGTAACCTGCTGAGCTATTAATATGTCACTGTACACCCACATCTTCAGATTTATGAGACCGTGCCGTGATGGAAGAAAAAAAGAGGGCCTGTAAGGAACACGCCCGTGGATTTATGACATACGTACACGTCTTCATTAATGACATTTCCGCAGTATTTCTCATCGTGGCTCATTCACAGACTGTTTAAAAAGCAAATGATAACATTTTAATGAGGCCGCACACTATGTTTTGGAGGGTTTTGTTTACTAGTCTCTATTACCAGGGTACAGACATCGTTCGTAACACTATTGATGGATACTGTCTTTTCATGAAAAGGAACCATCTGAGGACACGGAAAACTCTGAGATAGGCTGCTATAATTTAACATGGTTGCTATCGTCCTCTGAATGTTCTAATGCTCTGACTGGCTAAAGGCCTTTGAATACTCCAATGCTGTGATTGGCTACTGGATGGTTTAATTTAGAGAATGTTCCAATGATTTGTCTGGCTACAGAATAATTGAATCCTTTCAATATTTGCTCTGACTGGATACAGGTTACTGTGACCTTGAAATGTTTCTACTCCTTCTGCTATCATACCGGTATCCTTTTGACTTTTTGCTTTGTTCACAGATAAAAAAAATGTGAATAATAGAAGCTAATGTGCCAAAGAAGCGCGTGCGCCCTACGTGGTAAATCTTTCCCTTAGGTTAACGCATCTCATTGGGTCAGGTGGGGGGAGCCTACCCGGCCAGAGCAGTGATGTCAGCATGCTGGGTGGACCGTGCACCACCACTGACAGCAACCCCCTTGGGCCATGCATCACCAGATACACATTCAGTTCCTTAGCCAAGCACTGAGTAGCTGTTCTTCAGAACTTCAGTTTGCTGCAGCAGTGTCACTGGACGCTTCGGCTGCACAGTGCTAAGAAAAATGGCGGAGGAAAATATTTTTGTCTAAAAAACACTAGGGATGCACAGATAGCGATATTGGTATTGGTGCCCATACCGAGTATTTGGGATTGTCCGGGAAGCCAATTAGCATCGAGCTGGCCAAACAGCCGGCTCGATTATAATTGGCTAGGAAGCTGTATTCCCAGCCAATCAGCATGGAGCCGGCTAAACAGCATTGAGCCAGCTTCCCGGGCAATCAAGAATTCGGGCAGCAAGTCATTGCCCGCCGCCCGGCTTCCTGATTGCCCAGGAAGCAAACTCCATGCTAGCAGAACTACAGATATCGGTACTTGGTATAGGCAAGTACCGAAATATAAATATCGGTACTCGTACTTGATAACGAAAAAACGGCATTGGTGCATCCCTAATAAATACCATTTTCCAACGAATATTTGATAAACTCGTCCACCAAAACATTAAATTGCAGGTTCTCACACTGAATTGATTTCCTCCATCGGTGTTCGGGCACCTTTCTCCAGCGCTGCTAGGTGTGCCCACAGTTAAAATGGCTGCTGGTGCTCTGTCCCCAACTTCTCACTCAGCACTCTGCATCCACATACACTTCCACTGCGAGTGCTAAGTTAGCACTGACTTGCAGCACAGCATTCAACAACAACTCAGCACTCGCAGCAGATGAGCAACTGAACACGCCTCAGGACCAACACCATTCCCCTGCCCCACCCCGTGGACCGTGCATCACTAACAGTACCAACCCCCACAGGACAATGCACCGCCAGGTGGGGAAAACAGTAGGGACAGTCCTGCACAGTGCAGAACTTTGCTGCTATAAAAAAAAGAATTATTAAAACTATATTAAAAAATGAAAATGTCAAATCATGAACAAAATACACAAATAAAGAATATATGAGGAATGACACTACACATCCCATTAAAAATACATCTGCAAAAAAAAGAGTCTTGGCAGTCTATGTCTACATTTGTTTCTTCCCAAAATAACCCAATGGGTGGCTGTAATGGGACAGCTATCCCAACGATTGCCATGAGCCGACAATGACTCATTAGTATCAGACAAACAGAATCCTCCCACACAGTGTGCTAATGGTTTGCAAAACACCTGAGGCCAATGACACTGCCAGAAATGACAGCCAAAAAAAGTGTAAGTAAAGCCAAAAACTTTTTTTGTTTTTAGTTTTGGATAGAGTAGGATATGGTTAAAGTTGAATTCCAGCCTCGGTTTTGCACAGTGTTACCGGCTCCTCTCCTACTTTGATTTCACTGGACACTGCAAGCTTCTCACAATGTGCATTAGAAGCTGCAGCATGTTAGATGGACAGGCAGGATAGATTTCCCGGCTAGTGGACATCCAGCACCATCTAGCTCTTTCCTTGCCAGCCTGACTGTCCCTGCACCCCTTCTCCCCCTTCCTTTCATTTATTGAATACAATTGTTTTTTAATCATGGAGGCTCAGCATCACATGTGGGAGTTACCTAGGGTGGTCTGCATGTATACAGCCTGCCTAGAAATGGCCACCCCTCCAGACTGACATACACCCATCCAGGCATTTTTGCACAACTCCTACCAGCCCACTGCTTGCATTGGGGTCAATAGAAATAGTGGATCCCCCCCACATCCCAGCTAATACACAGATGGAGGTTCTAACCCTTCCACGTTATATTCCAAATAAAAAAAGGGCTGTTTTAAGCTTGTTGACCATGGCTTCTATGGAGTAGGGTTTGGGAAGCTGTATGCAGTTTGGAATAAATAATAATATTATTAAGTTTTATCATTGTAGAGTTGGTGCAAAGCTAGCCGACAGACATAACAAAATATCCGCTCATCAATCTCCTCCCCACTGAATGGAGCAGGAAGCGATGGGCTCCTCAGCTGTCATTTCCTGGTTAGAGAAGTCGGGGAAGTAGCTATTCAAATGCAATCTGTGCTTGAATGGCTTCCTCGATTTGGAAAGGTGACGCTAGGGGTCTAATAGACCCCTAGTGTCACCCTAAAAGAGAACATTTAACCACTAATATGCTATCACACAGGGGACTTGTGAGTCCCCCTATGTGATAGCAATGAAGTTACATACAAAACAAGTTTACAAACAGTAAAGTAATATAAAATAAATAAAAAAATAGCAACAAAATGTTTTAAATCGCCACCCAGCGAACGCACGCATAATAAAGTAAACATGCAGCGATGCCCCTATCTATGAAAACTATGATTGTGCTACACATGTTGGGTATCTCCACGTGCGCCAAAGCGAGAACAATAATTCCAGGGCCAATATACATGGTTAATTCTAAACTGGTGATTAGTACAGGCTTTTAAATCGTCACCTATGGGCAATGTAGGGTACCGTATTTTGTCACCGTTTCACGGGCGTGCGCAATTTTTAAGCTTGGCATACCGGGTATTTATTTACTTGGCACAACCTCATCTTTTGGGTTGTGTATTATATTTTTTTTATCATGTACTAAAATCAACTTAAGTTTAATTTTTACTGACATGTTGGGTTTGATAAAGAATTGTGCTAATATCATGCAACGTCACTTTATTCTACAGAGTCTGTGCTTTCAGGAAATACATATTTTTAATAGGGATGCACCGATACTGATACTAGTATTGGTATCGGTGCCGATGCAGAGTATTTGAGCAAGTATTCCTACTAGCCCAAACACTCCGATGCCTAGCCTGATACTTCCCTGCTAATCAGGAAGCCAGGTGGCGAGTCATTACACGCCACCTGGCTTCCTTAATGGGACTTCAGGTATTGGTAATCGGTATCGGCAAGTATCGGAAAAAAATATCAATACTCGTACTCAATACCGAAATACCGGTATTGGTGCATCCCTAAAATGTAATATATAACTCGGGGGGGTGAAGTAATTTTCAGGCCTAAAATGTGGATGAAAACATGTGTGCAAAAAATATAAAACGCAAAATACGTCCAGGCAGCAAAAGAGTTATTTTGTATCACATTCCTGTAGAAGCGAACATCCCAACAATGAGGCTGGTAAGTAAAAAGAAAATATCAGATTTGCCATGCAATCATTGAAATATATTCACACTTTATCCAGCGTGTAACAACCTCAATCAATAAGTTAGTAAGATCAGCACAGAATCCATATTAACACTGACACGTAGATATAATAAACTCGTCAACAGCAGTCAGAAATAAATATATGGAAGCAGCATATTTGTGCAGGACGTATATTCACATTCGGAATTTCCATATGAATTCCCTGTGAATCAATTCCCCGACTTTACATAAACAACACAATAAGAGACGGTTTAAGTCAGACTGACGGCGGCGAATGTATCCAGCGTGCTATTACTGTATACAGAATTGTCCGCTGCTTATTGTGAATCGCCAGCGCTGAATGCGAATGGAATAAAAAAGACGAGTTCTGGCCACAATGACTCCGGCCGTGGCGGGCTGTATAGAGCAGTGCATTGTGTACACATCATCCTTTCTCTCTTTTATAACATATCCAGACACAAACTGCTCTAGGTATCTGGCAGAGACTTTGGTCCACCAACAAGTCCTCCTCTTTGTGCGGGGCTTTTATCTTCCGTGTGTGGTCAGTGGGTTTTGAGAACTGAGCGCTGATGCCAGCAAACAGAAAGAACATTTGCAACAGCATGTTGTTAGGCAGAAATAAAGGAAAGCGTGCATGACCAGATGATGGAAAGGAAAATGGACAGAGGACAAAGGGAGCCGCTCCATTATTGCAGCACTCCAGGCAAATAGCTAAACACACAGAGGGAATTCATATATATTAGCTGTTTCACCCGCCAGAGGATTTGTATTTCTGTGCATCCAGTTCTGACATCTATACAGCTCTGCCACATGTCACAGCCCTGTCTGGCATTCCCCAGTGCTTTCTGAGACTCTGCTACTGTGTAGACATGTAAGCTGCAGAAAAAATCCGGTTTGGTTCGAATATTTCGTTATTTTGGGATTCGGATCTGTAATTCAATTCGGTTCGGGTTTCGGACTAAACCATAAACTGATATTAATACTAAAGCTGAATCTCCTAGACCCGAATGGCATTTGAGATCCGAATTTCCGAATTACATTTGGAAGCTCCTGAATGCCATTCGGGTCTGGGAGCCATATACATATAATACTAAAGCTAAGCCTCCCAAACCCGAATGGCATTCGGGAGCTCCCTAATGCAATTTGGAAATTCGGATGCTGAATGCCATTCTGGTCTGGGAGCCTCAGCTTTGGTATTATATGTACCGTGTTTCCCCGAAAATAAGACCTACCCCGAAAATAAGACCTAGCGCTATCTTCGGGGATTTCTAATATAAGACCTACCCCGAAAATAAGACCTAGCGCTATCTTCGGGGATTTCTAATATAAGACCTACCCCGAAAATAAGACCTAGCGCTATCTTCGGGGATTTCTAATATAAGACCTACCCCGAAAATAAGACCTAGCGCTATCTTCGGGGATTTCTAATATAAGACCTACCCCGAAAATAAGACCTAGCGCTATCTTCGGGGATTTCTAATATAAGACCTACCCCGAAAATAAGACCTAGCGCTATCTTCGGGGATTTCTAATATAAGACCTACCCCGAAAATAAGACCTAGCGCTATCTTCGGGGATTTCTAATATAAGACCTACCCCGAAAATAAGACCTAGCGCTATCTTCGGGGATTTCTAATATAAGACCTACCCCGAAAATAAGACCTAGCGCTATCTTCGGGGATTTCTAATATAAGACCTACCCCGAAAATAAGACCTAGCGCTATCTTCGGGGATTTCTAATATAAGACCTACCCCGAAAATAAGACCTAGCGCTATCTTCGGGGATTTCTAATATAAGACCTACCCCGAAAATAAGACCTAGCGCTATCTTCGGGGATTTCTAATATAAGACCTACCCCGAAAATAAGACCTAGTGTCTTTTTTCGTGAAAAATAAATAAATAAGACACTGTCTTATTTTCGGGGAAACACGGTATATACTGTATATGGCTCCTATGTTGCCGTAACGAAAATTCATGTTCAGATCCATTAAACCGAAAAACACATCTCAAAGCCAGAAAACTCACATGTCCCATTCAGTTTCGTTTTTTAACGAAATTCGGAGGGGATCCAAAATGCGGAAACAGAAATTCGGATTTGGACACATTCGGATGCATTTTGATTCGTAAATTTGGATGTTTACAAATGTCGGAAAATTTGTACGAATTTTGATTTGGAACGAAACGAATCGCACATGTCTACTACTGTGTCCTCATTGTGCCCAGTACCCCAGTTATTTTAGGCCCCATTCGCACCAGATCCGCTGGCGTCTGTTTTTCAAAGGATGCCAACGCAAGGACATCCGAAAAAAAAATGGCTCTGGATGGGAGCATTTCACAGCAGTCCGTTGCATTCAGGCCCGGATTTCCCACAAGGCCACCGAGGCCCGGCCTCGGGGCGGCAGAGCGCAGATTTCGGATACACTCCACTGAGAAAACAGTAGCGCACCACTTTGCCTACTCTTTTCAACACAACGCATCTCAAAGGACTGGCATAAACTGCTAATTCATGTAAATGCAAGGCAGAGCCAATACCCTATATAGCTTAGTGTAAAAATCAAACCAAACCCCCCTCCAAAAAAACACAGCTGAATGCTACATAACAAAAATCAACATAGTGCAACCTAACGCAACGGATGTCAACACTCTATGCAAACTAAAGTCAACGTACCTCTGTTGACTTGCATTTTTGGCTCTGATTCAGGTGTGAATGCACCTTCAAAGGCTCTTATTTCCTTGTTCCACTGTGTGTCCAGCACCCCAACTGTGCTACAGTGCAATCAGATCCAACAGTGTTGCTGTTACTCTCTTGTTCTATATGTGATACCCGTGCCGTCATTGCTGTCAGTTTTACCTCTACTACACACTACACTTTCTACACAACCATCTCTTCTGCTCTACAGGCATCTACCCTCCTCCGCGTCCAAGAGTATCTGTTGACCTGGGAATAGCATACAGCCAAGTCCATACTTCCGTGAGGGGGCCATTGGCAGAACACCCGCTATCCCTTAGACTTTACATTCAGGGAAAGGGATTATATGACGGAAAGGGTCTACAGCCATAGTCCATGGTTGCAAACTCCACAGAAACAATGTATAGCTGACGTTTGAGATCTATTCAGGTTCATACTGTATCTTGGAATCCAATTGAGGTATTAAGCATGCCCAAATTAGAGCTGAAAGGTGCTTTTGAGTCTTCAAGAAAGCTGCTGAAGCTGGCTGATAACTTGAGAAATGCATTGTAAAAGCTTGCTGTACACATAGTTCTAGTGTTAACAAGCTAAAGTCTATGTGTACAAGACCTTATAATGGTCACGATTATGAGGGACTATGTAACAAGATAACACAGAAGGGGTACAGAATCACAAGCGTACTTTACAAATCATTAGACAGGTATACAGTTCCTATACACGTGTCTCAATCATGTATTTAGCTCTTTGTCTGGTTGAAGATTCGCTCACATACAGTACACTCACTCCAGGGTCACAAATATGTGTAAATACATCCAAACATTTAGTTTACATACACATAAAGTGTATGTAAAGCCCCAACCTTTTGTTTGCATCTAATGTAGAAGGGTTATTATTACTGTCCATGTCTTTGCTGTGTAGATTAACTCTCACTATTGGTCATGGTCAGGGCCGTAACTACTGGTCATGGGGGCCACATACCGAAAATGTGATGGGGCCCCCCGACCTCTCTTTGAGCTGTGACTAATGATGCCAAGATCACAAAGACTCCTCAACAACCTAATGGGGCCCCCTTCCTTCCCCAGGCTGCCTGGGCTGCTATGGCTATAGTTACTCCACTGGTCCTGGTGACCTTTGTCTCTGGTTCAGAAAGTAATGATGAGTCCAGAACATAAATCATATACAAACTGGTATCCAGATTTAGTGCTTGCAGCTGTGGAGGAGTGGTGAGCACAAAAGCTTTTTCTTTAATATACGAGTCCCTAACTTGTTGTCACCAGAACAGAATGTGAGGGGAAATCCTCTAATTGGGAAACCTGTTCTTGTGACAGCTCTCTAGGAGGTGATAGCCCCTCACTCTGGAATGCTCTTCTCTTATTTCCTACTGTGTCTCAGACATAGGATGAAGGGAAATCTCCCCAATGGGACACAAACAGCAAAAAAAAAAGTTTATGCTTTACATACATTGAACATGTATAACGAAAATAAGGATACTCACTTTCCAATCGTATTTGGTAGTGCTACAAGTTGATTGTCATCTATTTTCAAAGTTGTAAGTTTTTTCAGGAGACCTGGCAGAATACAAGAGTTTTCCTATGGTGAGATGTAGACATGAGTAAAAAGAGAGGCAGCACTTAGACAGCCAGGGTTGGAAATCCACTGGTAAACTAACCTTGGGCAATTTTCAGTCTCGAGCTGCAGTATAATATTGCAAACTAAGATTTAGCTTTAAGACTTCAGTGTATTGATCCTTTAAATTCATTAGACATATACTACTTTAACCACACTTAAAACCACACCCTGCTCTAAGCTACTCTGATTAATTAAGAAGTGTCCCAGTACTGGCATAGTGTACATGCCAAAAAAATCATCTGCACTATTTCTCCACACCTGCCTTTCTCAACCAGGGTTCTGTGGAACCCGAGGGTTCCTCCAGCAGTTGCTTGGGGTGCCTTTAGCAATGGGCAATTTCTCATTTTCAGATAAGTAACCACTGACACCAATGATCTTTTTAAGATCTGTAATGACATCAATGATCTTTTTAAGATCTGTAAACGCTGCATTTTTGTTTCCATTGACCACCAATGTAAGGAGCATTCTTCCTAATGACCACCAATGTAAGGAGCAGTCTTCCCAATGACCACCAATGTAAGGAGCATTCTTCCCAAAGACCACCATTGTAAGGAGCTTTCTTCCCAAGGACTACCAATTCTTTCCAATGACCACCAATGTAAGGAGCATTCTTCCCAATGACCACCAATGTAAGGAACACTCTTCCCAATGACCACCAATGTAAGGAGCTTTCTTCCCAATGACCACCAGTGTAATAGGACACTTCTCTCATTGGCTCTCGCAATGACCACCAATGCAAGGAGGTCCTTCTTCTACTGATCACCAACCTAGGAGGGCCCTTTTCAAGTTACCACTATGTAAGGAAGCATTTAACCTAGCACCAGTGTAAGGTGCCACTATACTGACCACTCATGTAAGGGGCCACTTCACTGACCACAAATGTAACGGAGTGGCTTTTACATTGACCATCATAGTAAGAAGGCATTTCTCCACTGACCACCAGTGTAAGGGGACACTACAATTGTACCTGTTTACATATATCTACTATCCATTACTATTACTTTTTCCATTATTATGATTGAAATTAGTTTTGTTGTATAGAACAGCCCTGAGCATCAAACATGCTAAGTACGCCTCATACCCTTTTCTCCTATTTATTCTTTATTCTCAACTTACTCTTCATTCTAATGTACCACAAGCTCTAGATATAGTAATTAATAGCAAGGGTTCCTTAAGATTTTTATGTTAAGAAGGGTTGAGAAAGTCTGCTCTGCACCCTTAGAAAGAAACTGTGGTTTTCAAGGAATATACACCAAAACTTTTAAGGTATATCTAAAGCCAAAATTATTATTTTTTGTATTAGCAAGGAAGGGTTAGAGCTGTGTCCCTGCTAGGGAAATATATGGTCTCTATTTGTCCTGGTGGCCATGTCATTGCAACAGAAATGGATGAATATCCCAACACCGGAAAAGGAATTAAGGGTAAAACTTCTAGTGGGAGCACATGCTCTGTCTAAGCAGGAAATTCCCTTCACTTTGGAGAAATGTAATCTCACTTCCTGTTTCTGGGAAAAGAGATGAAGGGAAATCTACCCAATGCGACTGACAGGGGCTTTAACTATTACCTACTCTCATCTTTAACTGATAATGAGATACATTTTGGCTTTAGATACTTTAATAACGTATGATTTTATTTTTAATTTATGTTCATTTTGTTTAACGGGTGAATGGAATACAAAGCTGATCTAGAAAGGATTGTCACCAGCACACCAAAGGTTTTGAAGCAAAAAGTCCTTTATTGACAAATCGCCATCCAATACTTTATTTATTTATTTATTGACAAATCGCCATCCAATACTATCGTATTGGATGGCGATTTGTCAATAAAGGACTTTTTGCTTCAAAACCTTTGGTGTGCTATCGTATTGGATGGCGATTTGTCAATAAAGGACTTTTTGCTTCAAAACCTTTGGTGTGCTGGTGACAATCCTTTCTAGATATGCATTGTTCACGGGGCCGTCCGAGGTCACTACAAGCACCCACCTGCTTGGCAGGTTTACTACTATTCCGGTAAGGAGTGCAGCTGGTTCTTGACTACATGGAATACAAAGCTGTCTCTGTCTGAGCAGCCCAAAGACAAAGACCTATAGTGGCAAATGGTCAGATGCTCTTTAACTGCTTGCCGCCCAGCCATTGTATTTAAATGGCCATTTAAACAGCCAGACAGCTTGCACTGTAAAGGGCTTCTCCCACTCCCGTTTGTGCATGCCTCCTGCACACAAGCGGGAGACTTTGAACATCTTTACAGCTGGCGATGGCTGTTACATATAAGCGGTTGGGTGGCCTGATCGCTTGTATGATGCTGGGGAAGTGTGAGTCCCCTCCGGCACCAGCTATTCTTGGCTCTGCTGTCCCCCATGTGGGCCCAGGACCAACACGGCAGGTTTCTGCATTTCGATCGGAGGGAATCAGCACACTTCCAGAGGCCGATCTCCCCTCCGATCCCTGAACCTGGAAGTGATATAATACACATCGCTTTCGGGTTCAGTCTGTCATTTCTCTGGCTGCAGTAGCCAGAGAAAAAGCTGGTGAAGCACGATCCCTGCTTCATCAGCTCCTTTGGGGTCCCTAGGTGACATTAGGGGTCTAATAGACTTGGCTCTTGTATTTGAAGCACATGAGTTACACATGTGTTGAAGATTCTGTAAGGCTCACAGCAACAAATGGCAATAGGTCAATTAACATTTTCTTACCTAAGGAGTCAGGCAAGTGCTGCAAGAGATTGGAGGACAGTAATAGGTCTTCGAGGCACTCACATCCAGACACTTCCATTTCTATAGCCTCGATCCGATTCTTGGACATGTCCAGGTAGATGAGGTGTTTCAATTTTCCTATAGACTTGTTACAGACAGACAACTTTTTTAGCTAGGCACATGTGATTATTAACAACAATTATCTCTGTCTGTGTACCAGAAAGTAACAACATTGTTGAGTACTGTACTTTATGTTTATTTGCAATAACAGTTCCTTTTTCAGGACTTGCTTTGAGGTCCTCTTCACCCAAGCAGTACTGATATACAAAGGTATAGCGAAACCAATCTGCATTAAAAGCCAAAATCCTTGCTCCATCCTCTACCTTCTAGTCCTCTCTTGCAGGTTAGCCTGCCAAGTAACCAACAATAAAGACCTAAGAGAAAGTCTTTAAAGTGAACCTGTTCACAAACAGAAAACCATAATGCTGAAGAATTAGCCTTTAAAAACAGGCACCACAAGCACAATGGCGCGCCTCCAATTCTCAGCAAAGATTCTATGGTGAGTTCAGGGAGCCCCCAATCCCGGGTATACACTGCATTCCCTGGCCTGAGCTTTAAGTCTGGACTTCTGGTATCCCAGAGTGTAATGTGGGCACCACAAAAGAGCAGAACGTGTAGAAATATGAATGACGATTCTTGCTTTTAGAAGAGTACTATTCACACCTTTTAACAAAACCATATAATTTATTATTACTATTGTTGTTGGCTTACATTGCACCATTATCTATAGTGTTCAAAAAACTATTTCTGCATTAAAGGACAACTAGATAGATAGATAGATAGATAGATAGATAGATAGATAGATAGATATCAAGAAAGGGACAGATCAATAAAAAGATAGATATATACCGTGTTTCCCCGAAAATAAGACACTGTCTTATATTTTTTGGGGCCCAAAAAAACACACTAGGTCTTATTTTCGGGGTAGGTCTTATTTTTTTATTTATTTTTTAATGTATAACAATCTAAAGTTAATGCAAATCCTAATTAAATAATCCAAAATGGCTAAGTTAAGAATAGGGTGATCAGGGCAATCAGGGGTGCCATACCTTTCCATTCATTGGCACCGCTGATTCTCTCCCGCGGCTCTTCAGGTTCCGCCTTATGCCACCACCAGCCCTGGCAATGGTCACAACTAGGTCTTATTTTCGGGGTAGGTCTTATATTTTAGCAATTCCCAAAAATAGTACTAGGTCTTATTTTCGGGGTAGGTCTTATTTTCAGGGAAACAGGGTAGATAGAGAGAGAGAGAGAGAGACAGACAGACAGATAGAAAGATAGATAGATTCAGATACACAGAACAAGAAAGAGAGAGAGAGTGTGTGAGATAGATAGATAGATAGATAGATAGATAGATAGATAGATAGATAGATAGATAGATAGATAGATAGATAGATAAAGAAATAGATAGATAGATAGATAGATAGATAGATAGATAGATAGATTCATAGACAGATTTAGATACATAGAACATGAAAGAGAGAGGAGAAAGATAGATAGATAGATAGATAGATAGATAGATAGATCAAGAAACAGATAGATAGATCAATAAATAGATAAAGATAGATAGATAGATAGATAGATAGATAGATAGATAGATAGATAGATAGAACATGAAAGAAAGAGAGAGAGAGAGAGAGAGAGAGAGATAGATATAAAGAAAGAGATAGATAGATAGATAGATAGATAGATAGATAGATAGATAGATAGATAGATCAATAAAAAGATAGAGATAAATAGATAGATAGATAGATAGATAGATAGATAGATAGATAGATAGATAGATACAGACAGATTAGATAGATATTGAATGGATAGATATATGATAGATAGAGATAGATAGATGGTTAGATAGATAGATAGATAGATAGATAGATAGATAGATAGATAGATAGATAGATAGATAGATAGATAGATAGATAGATACAGACAGACAGATTAGATAGATATTGAATGGATAGATATATGATAGATAGAGAGATAATAGATAGATAGACTGATAGGTAAATCTAGCTACATCAACAAGCCTATGCCCCAATGCACAGACCCGGCAGATCACTGGTACACCAGATCTGCTTTCACACACTTCAAAAGACAAGTCTCTGGTTTTCTGACCCCAAGTACATTTGCAGCGCTGAAGCCGCTTTCTAGTGGCCCGGCTACTTGTTTGAAGTAGAAAAGCGATGGCTCATCCGCGGAGCAGACTCGACATAATAACACCGAGGAGAGAGCCTCTAATAACCGTGAACCTTCCCTATTCAGCAAGAGCCATTTCACTTCCACAATGTGGAAATTAGGTCAAAAAGTTAATCCGCAGGCCCACTGAAGATGCAGCAGAAGATTACACTGTGTCAGCTGCTTACAGCGTCGGGTTTGTCCTGAGCTGGCCAAGCGAGGATTTTGTATTTATATTGTAGACACGGATTTTAAACAAAATATTGAGTGGCAAATATGTGTAGCATGGAAAAGAAAGAAAAAAAAACTCAAGCGCGGTGTAAAATGATTACCCCAGGCAGCTTCTGGAGTGAGTTATTGTCCATCCACAGCTCCTTCAGATGCTGTATCTGCTCCAGACCCTCCGGCTGCAAGAGATGACAAAGCTGGCTTATTTCCTCCGTTATTACAGCACCGTCTAATAAACACATCACACACTTGCCTGCCCCGCAGTAGCAACCAGATCTGTTTATTCACTGAGCGTGCGTTGGGAAATGAACGCAATATGGAATGTGGGGGGAACGGCTCCGCCGAGCTCGGTTTATGTCTGCGGCGGCACCCGTAATATAAACTATCTCTTTTAAATCTGCTAAACTTTCTATGGTAACAGCCTGACTCTTTATGGGTTTCCTTGTGCCTTTAACCACTTAAAGGCCATAGTGTTTCACCCCCTTCCTGGCCAGGCCATTTTTCAGTATTCAGTGCTGCGGTACTTTGACTGATGTTTATTCTGTCATGCAACACTTTACTCAAACGATTTTCATACCATTTTTTGGGGACAGATAGAGCTTTCTTTTGGTGGCTTTTATTCACCACTGGGGTTTTTATTTTTTACTATATAACAAAAAAAGTACCATAAATTTTGAAAAAAAACATGTTTCCCTATAAAATTTTATTAAACATTTATTTTTACCCCAATTTTTTGGTACAATATAAAAGACGGGGTCACGTTTCGCTGGAGAATCGGACAGGGGAGGGGGGAATCCCCTGTCACGGCTCTCTGCAGTCACAGGATCGAGATCGCTCACTTCCCGATCTACTGAGCCGACTAATGACAATTTCATTGGTTGGCTAGAACTATGAGGATGAGTGAAAAGCACTCACCTCATAGTTCTCTTTTAAACTCTCCAACTTTTTTCAATAATAAATCCAGATCAAACAACTCTACATCGCCTAGCAAAGTATTTCTTTACAGTTTTGCCCAAGCACTTACAGTCATCATATTTCCAAACAGCTCCAACACTCTAAGCTTGGCTTCCATGAACTTCCTGTCCCGTACTCAGGGCCAGATTTACTCTCTCTTCTGCCCCAAGGACAGGTTCCTCAATGCTCCCCCCTGTATGCAGGCTGAATACAAGTGTTCTCTGCAACATCGCCAAGATCACTTGTACAAAACAAGTGGCGGCTTCCTTGCTGTACATTTAGCTCTGCTTGCCCAAAGCAGGGCTAAATGTAGAAAACAACTACCCGCCTGACGCCTGGAACTGTATGTCCCGGCCGTCGGGAGATAGGAATGCCACACACCTGCTGCTCCTTTACTCCCTGCTCCCCCGAGGCCGGGCCTCGGTTGGCCTTGTGGGAAATCCGGCCCTGCCCGTGCAGAATCACAAGGGACAGAGCAGTCTCCAGCAACTGCATTCAGAGTTGTGCGTTGTGGTGTGCACCCATTATACACACTGCAGTGCTACCGGTAGAAAGGAATTGTTCTAATAAGCCTCTTATATGTGGACACATTTGTCTCCTTACCAGCTCACTGAATTCGTTATTGCCCAGGTCAAGTCTCTCCAGCTGGGTTAGCTTGTTCATTGACCTGTAAGGACAAAGACATAACATTTAATAAAGCTTCACTGTATAGTGAACAAGGGTATCTCCTTCGTTTGGGAGGAATTTCCATTCACTTCCTGTCCTGGAGACACACAATAGAAAATGAGAGGATATCTCTCCAAAGTTAGAGGAAATACTCTTAGGCAGAACAAATATTCCCATGGGAAGATTCTGCTCTATTCCTTTTCTGGTGGCAACTGTAAAATTTGGATTTTCCATAAGTGACAATGGTCACCAGGCCAAATAGAGCGGGCAAAGCTCCCTATCAAACTGAAAAGGATTGTAACACTGGCGGAACTACCAGGGTTGCAATTGTGACAGGGCCCTGGTGTTCCGCCTGTTGGGGGGGCCCAGAGAGGAAGAAGAGGGCCCGCAGCTCCCTCATGCTACAACCCCCCCCCCCCTTCATAGTGCCGCTCAAATACTGGGCATTTCAGTTGTACTCCTACTTGTGAAAATGCACCCCGATACTAAGAGCAGATACCGGTGTTCTGCCGAGAAGGCCGACCTAGTCGAATTTGCCAACCTCAGCATCTGCGCGTGCACACCAGTATTATTGAAGAAACAGGGATTTATTGACAAAGTATTTTGTTTAAATTGTTACTTGTGACCGTTAAAAATATTCCATCCATCATTTACTGCCATCCATCATTTACTGCCATGGATGGCATATTATTAACGGTCACAAATAACAATTACAAACTAACAGTTTGTAAATAAATGCCGGTTTCCTCGTTATTCCTGTCTGTGCGTCAACCGCAGATACTGGGCCGGCGTTCTCGACAGAACACCGGCACTAAATTTTTAAACTGAAGCGGCTGCCTGAGGTCCCGCGCTTGCTGGGGACCTCGGCAGCCTTCCTGTTGACCACACGGTGCCTGTTTATAGTGCCTTTCCATGGCGGTGGGAGTTTGGGGGGGCCCTTTCGTGGTTTCTTGCACCGGGGCCTTGAAGTTTCTAGTTACGCCTCTGGGTTTTAACACTTGTTTACTCCATGCAGAACTGAGACCAACTTAGTTTGGGCTTTATAAACATGTTAACATTAGCAATTAGCAACCAAGCATAGCATTAGCAATGGAAATTCTGGATTCAACCTCAAATCTCTAGTAAGGGGGTGAGAGGGTAAGAGGTCCGCCCTAACGTAAACCTTATCAACCTGAGACGTAGAGAACCTCTGCATTGCCAGGAAGTCCAGAGCATGGATAATCAATGATCAATAATTCATAACAAGTCCGTCTTGTTTTTCAGCCTCTGCATACCAATGATGGAGAAAAGTCTACTTGAAACAGATCAAACTCTTCCATGATCAAAAGGAGAAAAAAAAAAAGTTGAAACGTTCACAAAAGCCATCTTCCCGACTGTGGCAGTAACTTTTTGCGGTGCGAAGAGTGTCTGAGTCATAAAGGTCATCTTATTATTTAACAAAGAGGAATGAAATGTTACAAGCAACATGGGGAGATTTTGCCTAAATCACAGTTCAACAGCACTGCAAAGAAGATGTTTGTCAACTTTCATAGCATCAAAATACAGTAAACTCCCCGTTATCCGGCATCCACGGGGATTGGTAGATTCCGGAGAAATGTAGTTTCTGGTTGCTTGAGAATTACTTTTAAAAATAGGTCTAACTAATGCCATACCCCATACTATACCATACCCCATACTATACCATACCCCATACTATACCATACCCCATACTATATCCATACCCCATACTATATCACACCCCGTACTATACCTTACCCTATACTATACCATGCCTCATACTATACCTTACCCCATACTATACCACACCCCATACTATACCACACCCCATACTATACCATACCCCGTACTATACCACACCCCGTACTATACCATACCACACCCCATACTATACCATACCCTGTAGTATACCATACCCCGTACTATACCATACCCCATACTATACGATACCCCATACTATACTATACGATACCCCATACTTTATCCATACCCCATACTATACCATACCCCATACTATACCATACCCCATACTATACTATACCTTACCCCATACTATATCCATACCCCATACTATACCATACCCCATACTATACTATACGATACCCCATACTGTATCCATACCCCATACTATACCATACCCCATACTATACCTTACCCTATACTATATCCATACCCCATACTATACCATACCTCATACTATAGCATACCCCATACTATATCATACCCCATACTATACCCATACCCCATACTATACCATACCCCATACTATACCATACGATACCCCATACTATACCATACCCCATACTATATCCATACCCCATACTATACCATACCTCATACTATAGCATACCCCATACTATATCATACCCCATACTATATCCATACCCCATACTATACGATACCCCATACTATACCATACGATACCCCATACTATACCATACCCCATACTATATCCATACCCCATACTATACCATACCCCATACTATACCATACCATACCCCATACTATACCATACCCCATACTATATCCATACCACATACTATACCATACGCCGTACTATTCCATACCCCATACTATACCATACCCGTACTATACCATATCCCGTACTATACCATACCCCGTACTATACCACACCCCGTACTATACCATACCACACCCCATACTATACCATACCCTGTAGTATACCATACCCCGTACTATACCATACCCCATACTATACGATACCCCATACTATACTATACGATACCCCATACTTTATCCATACCCCATACTATACCATACCCCATACTATACCATACCCCATACTATACTATACCTTACCCCATACTATATCCATACCCCATACTATACCATACCCCATACTATACTATACGATACCCCATACTGTATCCATACCCCATACTATACCATACCCCATACTATACCTTACCCTATACTATATCCATACCCCATACTATACCATACCTCATACTATAGCATACCCCATACTATATCATACCCCATACTATACCCATACCCCATACTATACCATACCCCATACTATACCATACGATACCCCATACTATACCATACCCCATACTATATCCATACCCCATACTATACCATACCTCATACTATAGCATACCCCATACTATATCATACCCCATACTATATCCATACCCCATACTATACGATACCCCATACTATACCATACGATACCCCATACTATACCATACCCCATACTATATCCATACCCCATACTATACCATACCCCATACTATACCATACCATACCCCATACTATACCATACCCCATACTATATCCATACCACATACTATACCATACGCCGTACTATTCCATACCCCATACTATACCATACCCGTACTATACCATATCCCGTACTATACCATACCCCGTACTATACCACACCCCATACTATACCATACCCCATACTATACCATACCCCTTACTATACCATACCCCATACTTTACCATACCCCGTACTATACCATATCCCGTACTATACCATACCCCATACTATACCATACCCCATACTATACCATACCCCATACTATACCATACCCCATACTATATCCATACCCCATACTATACCATACCCCATACTATACCATACCCCATACTATACCATATCCCATACTATACCATAATGACGCAGCTTTTTCCTCTGATGATACTTTATTATAAATGCATGTGATATACAAGATAAAACACTGATTGGGGGGGTTTATCAAAACTGGAGCAGACAAAATCTAGAGCAGTTGCCTATGGCAATCAATCAGCTTCTCTCTACAGTTTGTTCACTTAAGCTTTGAAAATAAGATTTGGATGCTGATTGGTTGTAATGCACAGCTGATCCAGATTTTGCCTGCTCCAGTTTTGATAAACTCACTTCAGATGTGCTTCAGCCTATACGGCCTCAGTTATGACTAAGGCTGTGTAGGCTGAAACGCAAAGCTGTTTTATCCTGTGTGTCAGGTGCATTTATAATATTGTGTCAATGGAGGAAGAAGCTGTGTGCTGACATTTGTTCTTGCGCATAAATTATGGTCTGAGGAGCGTTGGAGCCATGCACCACAAGCAGGAGTTATGGGACGAGATAGGACCTTGAGAGGTATCTCATTTGTGTGATTCTGCCTCAAATGGTACCAAGTTAAAAAAATATGCCTTGGTGGTGGAACCCTCCAGTGATATCAAGCTTCTCCAGCTTTGTCCTATAGAGCCATAGTACCTTCCTTTGTCATGTGACTACATCACATGCTAACAGCTGGAGCAATCCCGTTTCCTAGGCTGCTTCTTTTGGGATAGAAAGCAGGACCGCGGGATCACATGACTTAAATTTAAAAACCAATTTCTGGAGAAAAATGCTGAGTGCTCCGAAACATTGTGTTGCAAAAAAAAGAGTTGGGGTAAAATGTGATATTACGAAGGCTTTGCTGGTCTGAAGATGGATATAGAAGAAGATTTTATTGTATTTTTACCATTTATGTTAATAAATTAAGGTTTTGAATGCATGTAGTATGGATTTCTTCATTGAGCGATGTCTAGCACCTTGACCTCTGTTTCCATTTGCCTGATCTTTATACTGACCTTAAATCTCTTTATACACATTAAAGTATAATTAAACCCTCTTATGCAAATCTATGTGTCAAAATATATTTGAAAACGATGATGGATCTCTTAAATGTTCTTACAGTGGACTTTTTTCTTATTTGCTCACAGCGTCCTTTCTCAGTGCTTCTCAGTGATGGCAATTAGGCTGTATGTGCCAGTGGAATATGCATGAGGCCTAGGATGACAACACTGCACCTCCATAGACAAACAGTAAGCCAGTGTTGTCACACAATCCAGTAAGATCACCAGGCGCAAATAAAAGAAAAAGAAGCCTCCAGTGCAAAACCATGACGCCCACAGGATAAAACAGGTTTTTTTAGGGTTTACATACACATTACATCATCTCTAAGTCAGTACCCCTCCAAGCTAAGCAAGCCCAGTTTTTAACTGTAAGTGAAATTACCTATGTCTTTTTTCCATTCAGGTGAACCCTAAAACCAGTACGGCTTTGACTCTCAGAACTTTGGCTCTCATTGTAGTAGTGCTTCCCAATGCAATATGTGGATTTGTACAATGGCTGAAGTAGTGGCCCGCAGTGATCTTGCTGGTCTTCTAACTGACTTCCCCTATTGGAACTTACTTTATGGAATAGCAACTCCATACCAATGGATGTCCCTGTTGCTTAAAGTGGAAATAAACCTTCCTATCCACCAAGGATTGGGCCATCTTGCCCTCTATTTAGATATGAAGTGGCCATGGTGCTGCACATGGCTATGGCACCAGCCTTTTCAGGGCTTACATTTTGGTTGAGAGTGGATATAAGCACACCTTCAACTGTGTCATCCCTATAATGAAGCAGCCTGAGACTGTTACTTCAGGCAGCATCCCTTTGGGTCACGTGGGTAGGTGGCAGTTAGAGTGACATGGCCGCTCTGCTGCTGCACAATGTTTGCAGTGAGCCTGCCACCCCCTTTCCAGCCAGTGTCCCAGGTTGCTAAGAACCGGGGACATGCCGGGGCCATGTAAGGGCCGTACACATCTCCCCACCTAGCTCTTAGCAACCTGAGACAATCTGACGTCCAATCCAGCTCCTGGCAACCAGTTAGGTCACTGATCAGGAAGGGTTGCTAAAAGCCGGGCGTGGAGATGTGAAAGGGCCAAACAATTTTCTAGACCAGCTATTCCCAACCTGGGATCCTCTAGCCGGCATCCCATCCAGTTCCTGGCAACTAGTGACTTCACTGGTTGCCAGGGCCAGGGCGAGACGCCGGCCAGAGAGACCCAGGTTGGTAAGAGCTGGGCTAGGAAATTGTTGGGCCCTTTCACATCTCACCGCCCGAGAGGCAAGTAGTTGCAAAGCCTGGGCACGGCGATGCAACTTCCCTTCCTACTTATTGCGTGCAACATCAGCATCCCCTCAATTCCCCCCCAACTCAGGTGCCAAAAAGTCTAGGCACACCCCTGCCTGTTATCACCAGAGGCATGCCTTAAATGTAGCATACACTGTGCATGCACAAGTAGGCAGAATGTAAATAAAACACTGCAGAAAACAAGATTGGTATGTTTGATTAAGGATTTCCAATTTGAGCTTTCTTTCAGGGAAACAGTTAAATCAGTGGGTTTAACACGGATGCAAGAAAAGGGGTTAGAAGATCCATTCGAGGGGCAGGCTTATTTTATTTGCCAAGAATAGTGTGTAATTAGTCAGGGACCCCCCAAGGCCAATTCACAAAGACTAAGCAGAATACATTCATAATAAAGGTAAAGGAAGACAATGGTCTATAGAAGTATGTTATTCCAAGATTTCTGCAAGTAGCCTGATTTTTCTGTAAGACCTGTTGCTATGGATACTTTCCACTTCATAAAACGCGAGGACCTGAAAGCCGGGATTTGTCACAATACAAAAGCAATCCAAATACTGCAGTTGCAAACCTGTGTAGGTCAATACTACACTTTTCACTGCAGTGAGAGAAATAACCTGCATTGTTCATGGATTGCTTCTCCATTAGCCGGAGTATGTCTCCTTAAAGGAGATGGAAAGTCTCCAGCACCCCAGATGTATGTTTCCCATTAATTGTGGAAACAATGTCACATAAGTCAGACATATCTTGTGACCTCGTCCCTTCCTCAGTTTTACTATGTCGTCTAAAGCCGTGGTTCTCAACTGGTGGGTCGCGACCTGAAAGTGGGTCCCAACCCCATGTTCAGCGGGTCGCCGTGTGCCTTCCACTGTGCTAGGTGAGAGGCTCCTCATCCTCTCCCTAGCACAGCACTATCAGTTCTTGAGCTGAGCATCCATTTAAAATATGATTCCTGATGCCATGTGTCAGCTTGAGGTGGGGTGGGCTGGGGGTATGACCGTGAGGAAGCTCCATCAATACATGCATTGCTTACAGCTTCCTCACTTCCGCTGTAGAGGTGCCTGGACCACAGTGACATCACATTCTGGCTCCTAGCACCTCTACAAGGCATCTAAGGGAGCTGTACAAACAATGCAGATATGGATGGAGCTCAATCACAGTACAGCAGCCCCCAGGCTGAGGATCCACTCTAGTTCTTGTAAGGTCGTGCATTCCAGTGCAGTGCTCCTTGGGTCACGACTTAATGACCATGGACAAATGTGGATCCTGAGGTTACACAGGTTTAAAATCACTAGTCTAGAGGAAGGGACTCTGCAAGGTCATTGAACGTTGGCCATTTCTGACTTATATGACCATGTTTCCCCAATAAATAATGGTGACTTTACATATCCTTGTTCAGTATATTGTATGGCATTATGAATCGGGTCCACTACGAGTACCTGCAAATTATACTGGTCACATGCTGTGGAGAGTGCAGCAAGACTTTGGAGTGTGTCTGCAAAAATGTTTACCCGTCTTTGATCCTTTGTGAGGTCAGGTACTGATGTTACATGAGAAGACCTGGCTCGCAATCAGCATTCCAAATCATCCCAAAGGTGTTTAAAATGGACACTTTGGTATGGAGGAATGTGTTTGGTATGGAGGAATCTGTGAAGGCCACTCGAGTTCCTGAATACCAAGCACAACAAACCAGGTCTTTATTGAGTTGGCTTTGTGTGCAGTGGTACAGTCATGCTGGAACAGGAAATGGTCTTCACCAAACTGTTAGCACAAGGTTGGGAGCGCACAATTGTCTAAAATGCCTTTGTATGCTGTAGCATTAACAGTGCCCTTCACTGCAAACACAAGAACCTAACAATATGGAGGGCTGTCCACCTATTTTATCCATATAGTGTGGTTTGTTGCCTGTTAACAGTTAAACCTTCCCTGTTTCTAGAGCTGCTGGCTTCCCTTCAATGTAACCTTTCATGAGAGAAATATATAGTCTACCTTACTAATGCTGATCCCTACTATTTTCTGAATTACTTTTCAATACTCAGGGGGTTCTGAGTTTACTCTTACGTTATTGACTGTGTAATTGTGTTAGGTAGTGCCATCCCGGATGAACCTCAACCTGTAATGCTCTTATGGGCATTTTGCCTTTCCACAACTCATTTCTTGAAAAATAGCAGCTCCCATAATGCCTTGGGTGACAGCAAAGGCAACACGTGATTTAAGAAGAAAACACATACTCTCAAATTAACATAGTAAGCGAACCCTGCCAAGAAACAAACCAGAAATGAATGTATACTAGTAAATTTACCTTTGGGCAATTTCTAATGCATTTTACTTTGAACAGAAGGTTGGAGTTCTACTGCAAAGTAAACCTGTCATGACAGCAGTATTGCAGATCTCCTTCTGCAAATGCTAGCTGCCTGGTTGTTAGGTTGAGCCACTGGCTCTAGTACTTTCTTAGTTACTGACTCAGATCAACTATGTAGACCAAGAAAGTCCTAGAATGGCAGAGCAAACAGTGAATGTCTCAACATTTCTTATCCTCAAGTCAATTTATTATTGTGTGCACAGTCTGGGCCAAAGTACAAGACTAAGTATAAACCCTGAAGAGGAGAGACCACATACCCGAAACACCTTTGTTTATTATTGTTGATTTATTGATTGTAAATTGTTGATTTAGTACTCAATTTATTAGGGGTACATCAAAATTTTGGCAGCTAAAACATTTCGGCTGAAAATGTTACTATGGGCAAAATGCCAATAGTACCAAAACGGCTGAAAATGCGGCCGAAAATAAAGTACATTACTAGCTTCGCTTCTCCACGATGGGCGCTGGTCTGTGTCCCCTCTGATCCCCGTTTCTCTTCCCTGTCTGTGGTGGTGGTGGCAGAGAATCGGAGGGGCCACAGACCGGTGCTCAGCGGGGAGGAGAGAAACTGTCATAAGTAAATAATAATAATTTTAAAATAATGTTTACATTTTTAAAAAGGTTGGACAAAAAAAGTAATTTTCTGTTTCGGTTTGACAAATTTTTTATCTCAGTTTCAGTCTAAAAATGTCATTTCGGTGCAGCAATACAATTTCTTGTGTGCACAGTCTGGACCTGTCAGTAATTGGATGTGCAGAGCCCAATAGCAGGGGCACACACCTTGGGATAGCGTACACAGATCGGACACAGATTCCAAATACGTGGTACAAAAGGGTAAATCCAATAATCATAGTCAAACGAAGCATAAGGTCAGGGCAGGCAGCAAAGGATCAAACTTGATAAACAAAGCAAAGGTCAGGTAACGGAATCACAAGGCTAGTAACTGGAACACACTGTGGATAGCTCTGAAACAATTGAGCACTCTCTCTCTGGAACATTGCAGCTTTATAGTTATCAAACAGGAAGTGATGTCAGGAGGTGTGGCAGAAGGGATGCAATTCCTGTCTATAACAGGAAGCACTCCAGTGCTGCCATTTTGATGTAAGAATGCCATTAAACATGTGCAAGAGGCCTCACTATTTTCATGCGGGGAAGTTATAGGACAGAAGTCACTGACAAGAGTGCCAAGCACCGACATGCTGCGAGTGCGAGGACCCCGCGTTTGATACAGGTAAGTTGAGAATTGTAACCGGACCAAAGCAAGAGACTAAGCCGAGGCGCTGGAGAAGAGAGACCAAACCCCCGAAACACGTTGACTCTATACTGAGATCCTAAGAGTAATGAGTAACCTAATCATGGGACTGTTTGTACTCGGCGATGCTCACTACAAAACCATCGAGAGAGCCAACTCAACAGCATTATCAAAAGAAGAGCATGATAAAGGCAGCCTCCATGTTTCCCTCATTCTCGTTTTCCTTTAAGAAATAAAAAGCTATTTTGTTTTAGTGTTTCATTCCTGTTGCTGCCTTTTATTACCAGGCTCTAATTGACTATGGCAGCTAAAATTACTTTTCGTTTTCTTACTCTTAAAGTCTTCCCATCAAACTGTCAAGGTGGGAGAGAAATCAACAAAGCCAAGGAACGAGAGCTTGCTTAAAATTACGAGAAAACGTTATGGGCCCATAAAACAATCATATTTCATAAGGGTCGATGCTAAAAGTTGAGATATAAAAAAAATAAAGGTATTTTAATGCTTTGTAAAAAAGGACGGCCAGAACTCAAGGTTTGTTAACCAATTAGGATTTTATGGATGGCATTAAAAAAAAAAAGGACAAAGCCTGTCCTCAAAATGATCCACGAGTGCCGGAAACTGCTGCAGCCTGACATGAGTGACATTGCGTCTGGCACTGGCGCATTACCTTTGTTTTCTTAAAGAGATAAAATTATATAAACAATTAACTTATTTTAAGCATCTTCTTTACCTGTAAAATCATCTCTTGTGTAGACCTCCAAGATCACTGAGACTGCTGCTCGGCGATGCCATCTTAGATGTGATGTCAGCCGCCGTCAAAGCTGTCATTTAAGTGACACTCGATAGTATTCCCCATCAGTCCACCCAAGTCCACCCACCCATAAAAGTTTCTAGGAGGAGGGTATAAGGAGTTTGCCTACACGTGATCTATAAGTAGTTCCAGTGATGGACTACAAATCAGTACACTAAACATGAGATTGTAGTCCATCCCAGGAGTGAGCTTGGAGCGGTGACTACTTTACAACACACACAGGGTCCATGGGGAACAAAAGTAGCCACCCTCCAGAAGGAAGGACAGTGTCAGCACCAATTCAAAGATGATTAGAGGATCTACAGCCGAGTGATACAGAAACAAGTAGGGATGCACCGATACCAATACTAGTATCACTGCCGATACCGAGTATTTGGGCGAGTACTCTCAAATGCTCTGATGCCTAGCCTGATAACCGAATATCCGGTATCAGGAAGCTGGGCAGCGAGTCATTACACGCTGCCTGGCTTTCTGATTGGCCAGAAAGCCGGCTCCATGCTCCCTCGTCACTTGGTGTAATGACTCGCCGCCTACCTTCCTGATTGGTCGGGAAACTGGCCAATGAAGAAGTCGGACGGCGAGTTATTACCTGCCCCACGGCTTTCTAATTTGTCCAGAAAGCCGGCTTCAAGCTCCCTCGTCACCTGGTAACCGGCCAATCAGGAAGCTGTGTAATGACTCACTGCCCGGCTTCCCGGCTAATCAGGAAGCCAGGTGGTGAGTCATTACACGCCGCCTGGCTTCCTTAATGGGACTTCCGGTATTGGTATTCGGTATCGGCGAGCACCAAGAAAAAATAAAATAAAATCGGTACTCGTACTCGGTATCGGTGCATCCCTACAAATAAGATACATTTTTATTAATAGTTAATGTACTTGAATGCATTTTTGAGATTTATCTCCTGAGTTTAGTGTTACTTTAACTCTAATTTTTGAACTTTTCTAACGATGCTCTGTTGTTGTTTTTTTTATTTTTTATTTTAGAACAAGTTTTTGCAGACCAGAGATCATCTACAAAAATAAACTACATCCTGTGAATATCTAACTCTCTGAGGAAGGACTAGAATAGGAGTGGCAATACATTTTCTAGCACCAAATTTATTACAAGAGGAGTGGGAGAAGGAAATCGCAGCCCGGGTCGATACACTCAGTATCTCCTCTCCCCTGTTTGAGATTTTTGCATAAAAGAGGCACCCGGCTTTCCAATCCTTCACCATGCGCACTGATAAATGAGTTTAATAAAACAAAAGCAAACTAGCCAAAGAATGTTTATTTAATGAATCAATACCACCAGTGTCTATACCCTGCCTCTATGTTTTCTCAATTATCTTCTACTCTTTGTGGGTGTCTTAATCGTTATCTCTGGGGAAACATTATATTTCACACAAAGTGAAACTCTTGCCTTTAAGCCTCGTGTTATTCTATGGCACAACTAATGTTCCCTTCTTCTGTAATCTTCATTATAATTCAGCCTACAGGCAGCAAGAGACCAGCACTTCCTGTTGAGGGCACTGGTCACCTCTTGCTGCTCAATGTCCACCAGGTGACCAGTCTTCTCTATGACCCATTGTTTCCATTCAGGCTGTGCTAACATAATTACATCAGAGGCACCTTAATCAGTTGGCATGTATATTCAATTTACACTGCTTAAGTCGGGTATACACATGTCAGTTTTTTTAATAAAAAAAAAAATAAAATAGAGCAAATTCCTCCATCAATGCTTATGAGCGTTGATGGACGAATCTCCCCACTGTTTGCATTGTTTTCTGACAGCGGCCACCAGCTGATTGGTTGGCAGCTCAGTTCGGCCGAGAATTTTCCAACTTGCTCCTGCCAGGCGGAAGGTTACCCAACAGCGGCACCCACTTTGCGAAATGTATCTGGTTCATCAGGATCCGGCTGAAATTCGCACCCTACTTTAGGCCCACTTAGGTGTTCCCAGCCCCTCCCATTGACAACCCTTCTGCCTCTACATTCTGTGTGCGGGTGTTCTATCAAAGTTTGTGACTACGTTGGAATGTGTGACCGGTCACACGGTCACACATTTTAATGTGATCCCGCCCAGTTTTTCGGCGGTGGAATGTGTGACCGCTCATTGGGTCAAGCATTCCGACGCTTTTGTCAGCTGTTCCAGGGCAGATCGGCATCGCAGATCGCATGTACAGGAGAACCGATCTGCATTACCCCATCTGCCTGGAACAGCTTATCGGTCCTAAAATGTCACTTCTATCTGACTTCATGAGTGTGGTGGAATGTGAGATCGCACTCACAGAGTCGGATAGAAGTGACATTTGATGACCAATCAGCTGTTCCAGGCAGATGGAGTAATGCAGATCGATTCTCCTGCACATGTGCAGTGAGATGATCTGCGCTGGAACAGCTGACAAAGTGTTTGACCTAATGGGTGGTCACACATTCCACCGCTGTAAAACTGACCGGCATTACGTTAAAATGTGTGACCACGTGACCGGTCACACATTCTAATGTAGTCACAAACTTTGATAGAACACAGACTGAAAGCTCATTGGAAATATTCTGTAGGGTTCCCTATGTGCACAAGGATGTCATGTGGAATGAGCTGGAGAACCCTCCTCCCAGCAGCGAGAACAAGAAGCAATCTGATTATGTCATTGGCCATAAAACCAGCACTTCAGGATCATGGCTGCAGCTTTAAACCCTTTTCTCTCTTTTCTGTTCATCTCCTCGGCTCCTCTCTCACACATCATTTGGCTCTTCTCCTTGCTCCTCCACCTCCATCATTCCTAATTTTTCTCCTGTATCTCCACCCTCCCATCCTACCCTTACTTTTCATTTTTTTTAAACCTGGAACCCTTATAACCTTTTTCCACATATTTCATAAACACCAGCGGCCATGCACTTCCCAAGACTTTCAGGGAGACTATCTATCCTCCACGTCCCTCTTCCGCATTCATAACATTCAATTTTCATTTCCACAAAAGTCGAAGGCCTTCCTCGGCCAATAAATCTGCATGTGGCCCAGACTTCAAAAAACTCCAGAACCAGAGATCCAGCACAAAAGATGATGTGCCTCTGCATGCTATTCCTGTGAATTAGAAGCTTCCAGTAACACACCTCTTACTAGGATTACATGTGGAGGTCTTCAGTTCATATAAACCACCTACTAGAGGACAAAGCATAAAGATGTATGCAATCTGTGCCCTTCCCTGTGACACAGGCATCATGATCAACCTTGAACCTTTGTCATCTGCTGGTACAGTAGTTACTCAACACTGCAGCTCAGGTCTTGCTTTGCACACCTGACCCATATTTACTACCTATAAATAGAACTGGAAATCTCCACTTAGTGCCTGATCAACAGGTTTGCTCATGCTCTGGATAGTGGTCTGATTGTCTGTGACTGTCCATGCCTAGGATTTTCCTGTTATCTATTTGGACTTTGCATGTGCTCAGCTTGTCGGTGCTAACCTAGATCTTTGGTCTGTTACAAAGTAAAAACAGTGAAGCGCCACGGACTGTCAGTCCTTAATGGGAATTGCTTTTAGGCATACTGCAGGATGCTGCCCCAATTAAGCCGGGAAAGCTGGAAATCTAGGAAATAAGCACAAAAGGGGCGCCTTTCCTGGTGCAGATCACTTTTATTTCAATAAGCATCAATAAAAAAAAAAACGAATCATACTCACAAACATGAGTGTCACAAAGTCATGAGGTGAGGACTGACAAGCTGTGTGATGTCCACTACCAGTGTAGTGGTGACGTTAACGCGTTTCCGGGGCACGCCCCCTTCATCAGAGTCTGTGCCCTGTCTGCTTTTCATGTAAACTGGACTCTTCATCTGACCTGGCCTTTAGCGTGCTGACTCTGCTACTGCTGTGACTACCTATCTAAAGGCTTGCAAAGGTATAGCTATTGTCTTGGCATTTATCAACCGTTGCCTCTGGTAACAGAGAGGGTCTACCGAACTCTGTGACAACAGTATTGAGGAACATGCTTCTGGCAAGGAGCACTCTAACAATGACTCAGAAATCAGCTGTTATTGTTCTGACTGCTTCAAATAACTGAAAAGTGAAATTTGATAGCTTGCTAGGAGTGTATGAATTTTTTTTACACATCATTGCTCTATGAAATAGTATTCCTGATAGTCTTGCACCAAACTCATGAGCTTACTAATGTATTTTACGCACCATACATTAAAAAAGAGGTATGACTCAGACACAAACAACATTTCTATTGTTTCATAATAGCGACTTACTTTGGTAACGTTTTCAAATGATTTTCTCTTAATTCCAATATCCGCAATTTACTGAGCCTGAAAAAAAACACATAAAACATGTTGTTATGGATACCAGTGCATTAATGGCCTTCCATAGAAGTTCTTTGTTTAGCTTTTATTAGGCCCGTCCATTGTCATGGGCTAGATCATGAGCATTTTAAGTGCTACTTGCTATTGCCTGAAATAAGAGGAAGAGGAGGTCCAGTGAAAGCTTCAGGTCTTGACACATCCAAATTCTGCATTGGTTACCAGTAAAAATATATTCATTTAAAATGTACAGTACGGACACTTCTAAACCTCACGTGTAACAGAAAGAATTACCAAATGGGCATAATCTAAATTCTTGTATTGACTGAAGTTCTCCTTTATTGTACATCTGTGAACAAATTCCAGCAATCTTGCTGTGGACCCGTTCATTAATACATACAATGGATGTGCCAAAACATGCGTTACTGTACATTGCAGTGCACCGCATTACCATGGCCCATTCTTTGTTTTAACGGGCCCCGAGGATGGAAAAAGAATCACTCCTGCTCTATTTTTTTTACCACAGTACACTGCCCATCATGAGCTGTACTGTAGCAGAGGTGCACTCTGTAGATGAATTGGGGTACCATACAAAATGAATGGCACTGCAACACACCACAGCGTGCTCGGTGTGTTAGTCTGTGTTGTTGATGTGCAAGTTTTACTATTTCATGGTGGTGTGACCAGGCAAAAAAAAATTCTGAGGAATCAGTCATGTGGCTTTTGCTAAAAGGAAGGACCACTGGTAGAACCTTAAGCTGGGTATGCATTGGTAGATTTTGGAATTAATTTTCATGCAATAAATCTGGTCAGAACATTCCATAATTTCATCAGAGATTTGACGAATGGCGTTCGCAATTCAGTTTGATTTTAACATTTGATTTTGGAATAAATGGAGTTTCTTGAATGAAAACCATATTCACTGTTAGAAATTCGATCTGCTCCTCCTTTAATATTCATCACAACGGCCAAAATTGATTGTTGCCCCATTAGCTATTAGAAAATCAAACAAATGTTCCAAAAACACATTTTGTTCAAAGGAAATTCTACTAGTTAGCTTCAGCTTAAGGTTGTTGGCCTCAGTCTAAACGTGACACTCCCCGGCGACTTTGGAATAGGCAATGTGACCAATGCCACAGCAATCTGGTCGGGTCATTAATATAGGAAGGAACCAAGAACACCATCTTTTGCACTGATTCAATGATTCATTATATTTAAGAGAAGCTATACTGAACTAAAGAATCTCTTTGCAGGTAGATGCTGGTGACAACGCTTCAGGTGCCACAAACCAGTATATGGCTGCAAAGGTTATTTTACTGTTACTGATTAGGTTAAAGGTTAGCTTATGGTCAAATCTGTGTTTGTTGAGAAGTACGTTGAACATACAGAAATCTAATTGGAACAAGCAAGGTATGACATTAATAATGGAGGAGTTAGGAGAAGGCATTGTAATCAAAAGCTGGAGTAAGACCAGGACTCAAGCTACATTAACAGGACATTTAACAATATGGTCATGGTGACAACATTGAACATCCAAAGCCAAAACAAGCATCAGAATTCACGGTAATCATCGTAATTGCTTGAGGCCAATAACTGCATACTCCATAGCTTATCCCAAGCTTAGTTCTAAATCATGGTAACTAAAAAAAAGAAAAAAGGCGTAAAGAGAGATATTCATATAATTTATGATGTTGCCCCAGTGGGATACCATGGGAGGTACAGACATTTTCCAAAAAGCAGATACCACTTGATGGGCAGTAGAGAAGATGAATCAAAGTAGAAATCTTTTCTGATGCTTCTCGGAAACAGTATACATAGATAACAGATCGATTTCAGGGGAGGGGGTCAAGACAGAGCCATATAAATCAGAATAAATAGCAAAGATCCAAAACTAAAATTGCTGC